>NC_071113.1:14992500-15323333 GCF_024256425.1 Clarias gariepinus
CGATATAGACGATGAGTGAGTGAGTTAAATACATTTTCATATGTACAGTACTGTAAGTTTTGAGGTTTAACACATTGATATTCTTGCCTATTGTCTAATATTGCCTAATATTCTTTCATTTTATTTATTGGCAGTAAAAAATATTTAAAGTTTCTAATGCAGCATTGTAAATTAAGATGTGGTGTAGCATTAAATCTCAAGCTCAATGATTTTAAATGAAAATGTAATATTTTATATTGTACATATATAAAGCTATATTGATGCATTGCTCACACAAGACCCTGAAAAGCGTCTGGCTATTTTACATGCAGTATGTCACATAATGGCAATTAAAGTGCTAGGGGTCAACCATCATGATTGTAAATGAATCTGGATTAGTGATCACTTTTAATCAGTGTTTTGTAAAACACTGTCCGCAAGTTCCTGCAAAATACTTGCATTGCTGTAGTGTAATACAAGAAATTTT
Organism: Clarias gariepinus; assembly: GCF_024256425.1. NCBI lineage: Eukaryota > Metazoa > Chordata > Actinopteri > Siluriformes > Clariidae > Clarias > Clarias gariepinus. The sequence continues at coordinate 14,992,967 of NC_071113.1, forward strand.
ACAGGTCTACAAAACTAAGAAAGACTGTGTTGGGTGATGAAGCCACACTTTTTGTTATCATATATCCTCAGAAAATGTACAGAACGGATTGGTGAACATCTGTTGACCCTTCCTAGAATGCCAAGAGGTGCAACTTTTCTTAAAGAAGTAAAATCTTAGAAGCAGGGGTTAACTGTCATGTTGAATGTCTTGGTATTATCACCAAATTATTACTATATTTATGCCATACATAAGCAGGTAAGCTTAAAAAATAACATAGGCCAAGCGCACATGAATGCGTGTGTGTGTTGTATATGTCTTGGACATTCATGATTGTAATTGACATATCCAAAGCATCAGTATTCCTGAGATTTCAGATCACAGTTGTTTCCTTTGTTTCGACTGAGGTCTGACTGGAACCACTGACTTAATTTTACACTTTGTAACTGCTTTCATGTGTTGCTCACAGGAACAACAGGTACAAGCCTAATCTAATAATGACAGGATAGAACTATGGGAATAAACAAGCCAGGCTAGGGATGAGCAGGACTCTGGCTCAATATGTAGGGGATAAATCCAGCTACAAGCAGCTGTGCCTCCTCATCTGGATTTTTGACTCTTATAACATTACTGCCTGCCAGATTCTGCCTGTATTTCACTTGTATATATAGGACCACATGTAAGATATAAAACATAACTATAAATTAACAATGGCTACAATTAAGCATGAAATAATGAACAGTGTGCAATAATAAATTGTATAATGATTATGAGTGATAATATTATTCCCCATATTTATTTTAAAGTACAAGCAAACACCAAAAAAAATCAACCAAGTGTCCACTTTTAAAAAGAGACCCAAATGCCACACATGGTTTAAGCAAACATTATTGAGCGATTTCAATCCTTAGTAGATGGAGATTTCATTTAGATAGTGACCTCTGTATATCCTTGAGACATGAGACAAGGTTGCTTGGGGTCATTGCAAAGGGCAGTGATTGAGTCCGTCTCTGAGGTATGGCAAGAATGCTCCAATGGGGCAATTAGCATGACCTAGGGTGAAGGGTGAGGTCTAAAAAGCATTATGACTCCAGAAATCCCACAAGTCCATATATTCCTTATGTGTATGCACATGTGTAGGAAGCAGTGAGATATAGACCTTGCAGTGACATAAAGCCCATTATTAGACTTTAATCTTGCAGTTTCATCTGCACCATCACGTAATTCTCAATGAGAGTCACAGGACCCATGAAGTGTGGAGGTCAAGACCCAAAGCAATAAGTGCTGAGTGTCTGTCAAACTCCCTCATCCTTACTCTTTTTCACTCACTCACTCTGCTTTCCTAAATAAGGGCATGTTGAGTCTATACCTATTCATGAATTGTCATGTGTGTAAATCAGGGAACCAAGCAGCGTATTCTTGGCAACAGTTTTCATCTGATAAAAGGGAGTATAACTAGAATTCCTCAATAAATTGTTTTTCAAGTGTTGAGGGAGTGTACAGAGTACCAGCAGCCATGCAAGGCCACCGGAAACTTCATAACTATGTGCCCCTAAGTAGTTCTAAGGAGTAAACGCTTTGCTTCCCTATCTCTCACCTCGTCTTTTCCTGCATTTGTCAGTCTTTGTTTTGAAATATGCTCCTTGTCACTTTCATGTGTTTGTGCTTGTGGTATAGAGATGTGGTCAGGGACTAAAATATGACAATGGTCTGAGACCCTTAATGAGTGTCTTTGTCAATATTCCCCAAGGAATCACACAATCCATTAATTTTCCAACACTCCTGCCAGAGTGCTGTCAGTCAAGCTCTTTGAAGAGTGATGGATGAGAGGCCAAGCAGCAGTGACTAGAGTTAAATTCTTCCTGTGTTCCTTCTAATCTGCATGGCAACAGAGACTTTTCCTATCCCAGGAAAGTCCATTTCTTTTATCTCCATTTTGTCAGATAACTATTTCCCAATACCCTCATCGTCTATTTAAATGTGAAAATGTACACTGCTAATTGCTCATTACAATAAAATAAAAATAAAAAGCTGTATGGCATGTAGAGAATTGATATAGTCACTGAAGTAGACACAGGTGTTTTACGTTAATATTTTGCTAACATAATTTAGCTTTATGCTTTATGTTAAAGTACCAAAATATGTTTTAGTTTAAGGCCCATGAGACCCAGCATGCAGCAAAGCCTTTTGTGGTTTACCTAGAAAACTCAAAATACTGATTACGATTGGATAATTATACCATGACCATATTCTCTCAGAGGTTTGATTTTTATTTTCATTTGTTTTAAGTTGTAATGAAAAAAATATCTGCTCAAATTAAAAGCAGCTTCTATTTTCAAAGACAATTATGTGTCCTGGTTTACTTTTTTATCTCTCATAGAACATAGCTGTTTTGGAAACTGAAGATCAAGGAGAGATCATTAGATCAGTGGTTTCTTCATGAAATCTTGAAACTGAATGTGGCATAGCCAACTAAATATATTCTCTGAGTGGGACTGAGCCAATGGAAGTTCTATGGGGTTAATTCTCTTCCTGGCCCAGATTATTAAAGGAAAGACATAATCTAAGTTTAACAATCTAGGGTAGTTGAATTCATAGTTTAAATTCAAACAAGTAGGCTTTTATTGTCAATCTAAACATAGACAGTTCAGTACACAGTGAAACGAAACAACGTTCCCCCATGACCAAGGTGCTACATACATGCAACAACATAAATTAACAACACAACAAAAATAAACAACACACTTTACTGAAATCAGATAGCTAACTAAGAGATCTAATTGGCTGACTAGTAGATTATTATAGTGTTATTATAAGTACAAGCTGCATTCAAAATCCATAAATACTCATATTTTGTTAACTACTGTACTTATCTACAAATGTCTAATTGATACAGGTAATCTATTTTCATCTCTTTTATATATAAATTAGACCAAATAATAAATAATAATTATAATATTATAATATTAGTAGCATTTTTGGACATCGATATAAATATAAATATGACAATAAATGACAGGTACACTTTATTATTGTAACTAATTCATTGGAGTCATAAAAGGAGACTAAAAATCCATTGATTAATTTTCATAGTAATTAAAGTCTTATGTTGGAGCCACTGATCAATTTTTAGTTGAAGGGGTGTTTTTTTTACTTAAACTGAAAATAGGGGTTAATGCCAGGACAAGAGTTTTCATAATATACTTCCAAATGGTTTCCTATCAGACTAGTCTTGTTCCTTTGTACAACCACTGGACAGTGGTTTCCTTAAACTAGAGATTAATTTGAGTAATCAGGGGGCATGGAAACATAATTTTCAGAATAACTGATGTCAGTCCAATTGATGATGCTAATAAGCTGTATTGTTTTATCCCCTCACACATAAAGAACAAAAACAAACTTACAGTAATTACACTGGTGCTTTTGAGAGATACTGCTTATCCAGAAAGTTTTAAGTTATTTGTTTTTAAAATTAGTCATTTGGGACATGATTATGGATTGCTTACAAATGAACTTACAAAATGGTTTATTTATACATTCATATCTGTAGTTCTATACCACCTTAACCTATTGCTGGGAGGCCTTTTATGAACATTGGGTCCTAGAAACCTAAAGCAAAAAGACCATTCTCTCCACAATCTGGCTTGCAAAACTGTTACTGGTTTAATTACCCATCTGTAAGGGTCAAAGAGCTGGATGACAGATAGAGTCTGTCCATGGGAAAGGACTGACTGGAGTGCCAGCACATGAGTGCACTGGTGGGAATGGGACATTTCAGGAAAGATAAACATATTATAATAGATGCTTTCAGAGACAATTAGTTGTGCATTTTGTCCAAAATATGTCCATCTGTCGCAGAACATATCTCTTTCCGATAATTTTTTTCATCAATTCAGTATTTTCATTGGGAACCACCAACCTCCTCTAACTGAACATGTTAAGATCCTTTACAGCTTAGTTATTTTATTTCTAAAATGATCACTGCTGGTGGTTGTGAAACTCAAATGCATTTGTGGCAGGCTACAGGATTAATTTTTTACTTCCTTTGTTGAAGTGATTGCATTTCCTTTGTGTTTTCTCACATTACAAAACTGGTTGCTGATGGTGCTAAAGCTCTAATTTCTCACACTCCTTTTAAGATAACATTAAATCCCATAACTTTTTTTTTTTTATCAATTTCTATCCAAAATACACAAACATCAATAATGCCTAAGAATCAAAACCAAGCAAGGCCAAGTTTTTTGCCACTGTTAAAACAAGATTAAGGAACAATTGTACTGATTATTTCTTAAATAAGCAGAACTTATTGACTAAGACAAATGTGCTTTCCTCCACCAAATTCCATCTGATACACTATGTTAAGCAATTCACGTAAAAAAAGGAATGCCCCAATACTAAGGAAAAATTGTGGTTTCACTTCTTCTTTGATCAATGTTCAAAGCAAAACATTTATTATTGATGTGGTGAGATAGAGTCATCTCCAGCACCCATCACAGCATCAAAGCAGGGGGAACAAAATGGCTGTTAAATGTGTTGGGGATGTGTGTGTAAGTGTGAGTGTTCGATATGTGTCCCTCCCCCTCCCCCACCCCTATGTTGGAATGCGAGATGCTTAATGAGGTGCCTGTTGAGTGGACTTGTGGGAAGGCAGTTTTAATTTCTGTGGCTCTTGCTCTCTCTCAGTACAGGAGTTCAGGTCCAACTTGAAGGAGGTCGGTGCAGGCAGAGTGCTGGGCCTGGCAGGGGTTGCTGGGACGTTCTCTGAGGCATGTGGAATGCTGGGAAGAATCCTCCCACTAGCCCCAATTCCCCCTGAATTAGAGAGCACTGTGGGACTAAATCTGTAAATCAACATTTTATGACTTAGGCAAAAATTATACAACAGGCTGTGATTCTCCAGCTAGATTCATTTTTAAAAGTTATATACGTTCAGTAAGAAATGAACTTCTTAATATAACTATGCAGAAAGCCAGCAATGGTTTTATTGGTAAATTCAAGAAGCTGCAATGATAAAATAAAACCTGATATCTGAGGCTTACTAACATCATGAGACACAAATCCACATGCTTTAATTCAGTCGTCCTTCAGTAATGGAAAAATTTAATATATATTTGTTTTAAAAAAGAATTACAGAAGCTGAAGCAAACAAATAAATTAACTAAAACTTGTTAATTTAAGTATCTGTCTAGATCTGAGTATCTTTGATGCATCAAAAAATAGACATTACTGTAAAACCTGGCAATTTCCTTCTCCATCCTCACTGAAATACCAACATTCAATTATACTAGTGCCATGACCTATTTATAATTAGTTCAGTATATTTGCAACACAACATTTAGTGCACCTATTTTTCAGTATATCCTGCGGCAATAGATATTAATGGCTGGATTTAGGTACAAGGAGAAACTGAAGCTCTGATGCTGCACCCTGCCAAGTAAATACAATCAGTCAAAGGTGTTTCCTCCCATGGGATAGACATGAGACACTGTTGAGAAAAAAAGAGCAAGAGAGTTTTGAAAAGAATGCTTCCTCTCGTGTCATCTCAACTGTGCACGGACAGAGGACTGTGTAGCAAAGGACGACCTTCTACAGTATTTAATCATTATAAAATCACACATCAATAGCTTGAAAAGCAACACACAACGAGAGGAAATGGCTGTGTGGCATGAACGAGGCTCCATTGTGAGCTGAACAATGGCAATAGTAAACTCTTGGTGGTGGATTATAAAAGACACACCAGAATATAATGTTGTGTGAGCAAGTTCATTGTTTTCCAGAACCACTGTTTTTGGTACCTAGGCTGTGTCAAGTAACCAGCTATTTGAAGAAAGATCCTTGTTGATGTTTAGTGAGCTAGACCAAAAGATACAGCGCCATTGATTTAACCTTTTCTTGTTTTTGTTCAATTTCATTTGCTTACTTGGGTGGAGCTGGCTTAATCTATTCCTTCCCTGACAATACACATGTCAGGAAACTATGATCCCTCAAAATGCCTGCCTGCAATGAGGTATTCACTATACTGGAAACAATCCTACAACACCCAGAAACCAAGTGCATGGGTTTAATCTCTCTTCTTTTGCTCTCCCATTTCTCTCTTTACATTCCAAAACCAGGGATGTATCCATCATGCTTTAAAATCTAAGCAGGAGTAATATGTACAGCACATGCATGCAGGTTCATTCCATTGGCACCTTATAAGTCAACTTTGCACACTGGGACTGAGCTAAAATGCTGCCAAAAAGAAAATAGATTTAAGGTGGGGTTCCCCATTTTGTCAAAATATCCAAAGACAAAACAATGCTAAAGACAGTAGATCAGTGGTCTGCGAAGTATCATATTCCCTATGGCTAACACACCTGATCCGACTCATCAGATCATTTTTATGCCTTTGATTCTAAGACAAGTCATGAGTTGTGTGGTTCATGCAGATTTAGAAAAAGTTACACTTAGATGAATTTCTGGGTATTTAAAATGCCAGTGTCACACAAAATGATAAATCTAAACATTCTACAAATTAAGGTTAAGCAATATCCATGCCTAAATGTGTTAATATGCAACAATTGTTTAAATGAAACCAAAGATGGTTGGTAAACAAATTGCTCTGGATTCAGATAAAAGACTTCCCAAGGAGTTTGAGAATCCTAACATTCAGGTAAATAAGTACATGGACAGTGACACACTGACAAATTTTTCCAAACTTGATGATGCCCATAGCTTCCATACTTCGGACAATCTTTCTCTGCAGGGTTTTTGAAAAAAATATATTATATTATATTATATTACATTATATTATATTATATTATATTATATTATATTATATTATATTATATTATATTATATTATATTATATTATATTATATTATATTGTGGCGTGGGCGGGGCGGGGCGGCGGCTGACGACCAGCATGCCTTGCGGGAATGTCGGTGTGTTCACCGTGATGGGGAAAGGTGTTTGGGTAAGTGGCTTCGGCCCTGTTGTGTGTGAGGGGGGTGTGACGTGTGAAATGTGCTCCAGTTCAAGATAGTGCTGAATTGGATGTAGGCTCCTGAGTGATGCCTTACATGCTGTGTGCTTAATAAAGTACTCCCAGCCATTGCATTGGGTAGCAAATAAGCTCACTCGTCTCTCCAGCATTCTTCCCGGCGTAAAAAACGCTACAATATTATATTATATTATATTATATTATGTTAGTTTGTCAGTTACTTTTAAGCCTGTGAAAATGGAAAAACATTTATAAAGAATCATTGCAGTTCCTAAATAGTTAATGCAATAGTTTCATGAATCCCCATGAATTAGCTAAAAGCTGAAAGTCTAAACCTTAATCACTGTCTTAATATTAGGTCATTGTCTTATTTTTATATTTATGGACCTGACTGTAAATGCAAAGCTAGTTTAGTCTGACTGAAAGACACACAAGATATGACACTGTAACTGATAAATCCCGATCACATGAAAAAAACTCACAACTATGAGTTCTCTATGAATCTCACAACCATAAAGTCTCAGTGGCCAAGAGGAGAGCAAGAACATAGATGCTATAATCTATTCAAAAATCATTTAAATTCTTGAGGTTTTTCCAACCAGCCTTATTCATAATATACTTGTATCTCTCTCACTTCCTCTGTATCCACCTTGAAAAAAACATTGCGAAGATATATGACTTAGGTGCTCATACAGGAATTAAATGACAAGAAAACACTATGAAGTATTGCCATGGTTGATATTCCTAAAGGCAAAAACATAAATATTTTCCTCTTTATTACACATTCTAAGTTATAATTTATATTGCTCTCCAAAGGGGTAATATAGTTGCATCATTATATTGAATGATATGAACCGTATATTGACCATTAAATCAGCAAAATTTAGATAGCATATTCATTTTAGAGCAACAGGTTAGGAAAAACACGCTGTAGTCACTTTTAACTACTCTCACTCTGTATCGAGTTTCCTTTAACAGTACTGACTCACTCTAGAGGAATTGCATAAAAGAGTATACCTTTTCTCTCTTGTACCTATGAACACAAAGCAAAGCCTATACTTTCAAAATATGTCATGAAACGGAAGGACCCACCCAGGGTTTACCTGTGTCCCATTCATAGTAAAAAAAAAGAGAGAGAGACTGCAAAGGACATCATTACAATTACATAGGAAACACTGTTCAACAAATACATACAACCTGCTATTAGTGTATGTGTTATTATGTTGATGTGTCATAAGGTTAAAACTTAAAAAAAAAAACATGTTAAAGGTCCTTTTGGCAGTATTTGTGACACACAAACATTAAAGGATTTAAGTGTTTCAAACAATATCCAGGCCTACAAAATGACCTTAGTATAAATGGCCTGAAAACTGAAACCAAATGAAACAGCACACCCTCTCCTCACCTTTAAATTAGCATGGTGTAAGTCAGACCAGAGAGGCTTGTGTTGAGTTAATTGTCTATGACTTGCTGTGCTTCCCCTCCAGAAAGCTGGCTTGATTGCAGTCGATATGCAAGGGTGTTGAGAAAAGTCTGGCAAGCTAAGTGACTAGCGAAGGCCCCAGGTAGCATTATTCATAAGCCTGGACTTCTAAAGAATGTCCTCATCTTGGCCCTTTAATACAGCTCTCAGCCCAAGGGAGAACACAGGCACAAATTACAAGACCTTTATCACTTCAAACGTCAACCTGAAAGTATGAGCTGGCATAGAAAGGACTTAAGAACTTAGAGTAAAGGACTTAGAGTAAAGCAATTGTGTGCCAAGTTAAAGCAGAGAACCTAAACAGAGGATACAAAAGTGGATAAAGTATATAGGGAGAATTACACAGATCAGCCACAACATTAACACCACCGCCAGTGAACTGTATAATAATAATTATAAATTATTTACCAGTAAACTGGTGACATGGGCACCCAAAGCTGATCTATGCCTGTGGGACCAAAGGCCAGTCTGTCCAATTCAACCCCACAGTTGAAAGGTATCAGAACACAATGCATCACAGCCTGCTGCATATGGGGGCTTAGCAGACAGACTTTAAGGTTGTTGATATTGCCTCCAAATTCCACAGCTCACAATCCAACTTAACATTGATGGAATGTGCCAGACAAACAAGTCCAATCCATCGTGGCCCCACTCCATATCCGACAGCACTCCAAAAGATCTGCGACTCACATCCTGGTGCCAGACACCACAGTACACCACCAGGTTTTGCAGAGTCATGCCTTGAGGGGCCAGAGCTACTCCGTTGGCTTAATCTTTAGCATTATGACTGATTGGTGATTATAATAATGTATTATATTATTATAAATTATGTTAAGTTTGTGGCCATCAGCCCATCACACCCAAATGTGGGTTGTTCCCAAACTGTTGAGACACTTGGAAGCAAACAGCTGTACAGGATGTATTTGTATGCTGTAACAATACAATTCTTCCTTTACTGAAAGGCCCAAACCTGTTCTGCTATGATAATGCCCCTTCCATAAAGCTAGGTCCATGAAGACATGGCTTGCTAAGATTGGGGAAGAACTCCATAACCCTGATTTCACCCCAATGAACACCTTGCAGATATTATCCCCCTTTGTCTAATATCAGTGACTAACCTCATATTAAAACGTAGGTATGTTCTGCGAAGTTACAATAAAAATATAGATGTAAACCTAATTGATATAGATGTAAGATTTTTGACTTGGGCAGCACCCCAGACACACAGACATGAGGCGAGATCATATGAAAAAAGAATAGTTTTATTAGGAAAAAAGGAAAGGAAGAGATTTAAGGAGGGAGGAAGGAAGGGAGGGAAGGAAAGTAGTGAGATTGTCCATACGTGTGTCTAGAGGTTGTCTAGAGGTAGGCACCAGCTCCTGTGGGCTATTCCTCCTTGGTGGCTGGATTGAGAAGGCTGGATGTCAGCAAGAATGAAAGTGCACCTGCGGCTCATGCAGTTCTTTAACCACTGTCTCCCGCGTGTCTATCAAATAGTGGCATTAAGTTGACCCGACTTTGAAGTCTTTGGGGCGAGTGGCATCGCCATTCTTGTGTGCTGTTTTCACATTTAGCATCTCCTGCACATTCTTCTTGCTCCTGCACTATGAACTTTAAACCTTGGTCTCTGGACCCCTGAGCTGAGCTCTTCACCTCTATTTTTTACAAAGGCACATGAGCCCGAGATCCATTACACCCATCCTGTGCCAGCTGTACCCAATCTAGAGGCCTTCCCCGGCATGCTGGTGGATGTTTAGGAGTTAGACTGGGTAGACATATTCTTGAGTGTTTAATGGGATAATTGACCATGCAACTGGACTTGAGAAGCTTTCCCCTACCATACAGCTGAAGTTATACAAGTCGATCAGACAAACAGCTGAAACCTCAAAAATTCGAATTAAAGAGCCCTGAACAATTTTCTCTTTCTCTCATCTCTCTTATGCACTCGTAGACACATACCACATAAGCCACAAATTCACATACATTCCCATGCTAATTTAGCTAAAAACTAAATATTCAATCCAAAGAGGAGCAGATGCACCAAATTACAGAGCTACAATTACAACATTTTGTTTTACTGTCCAAATACTTATGTATCAACCTGAACACGTGTGGAATTTTAAATAAACCCCTCAGCTTTATTTGTCAAGGAAGACTAATTAAAACTAAAAAGGACAGCAATGAAAACAGTTTTGCCTTGCTCAAGAGCATGGAAAAAGGACACTGCAACTTAATAGTCAAGGATAATTTCTATAAATATTTAAAAAATCCATTGGAGCTGGTGTGACATAATCAATGTAACAATTTACACTAATCAACCACAACTGTAACCACAACAAATTGAACAACATTAGAATTATCAAGGATTGTGGGGAACTCTTTGGGGAAGCTCACCCTTTGGGGACCAACAACCAGCATGTCCAGCCCGATCTTGCAAAAACACCATTGCAACACAAATTGCTAAATAAAAGGTTAATGTTAATTATGATATAAAGGTATCAGAACACCCAGTGCACCACAGACTGCTTCATATGGGGCTTAGCAGGCAATGAGTTCAAGGTTGTTGATCTAGCCTGCTAATTCCCCAAATCTCAGTCTGACCTAGCATCCATGAAATACGCTGCCAAACAAGTCTGGTCCATGGAGGGCCCAACCCCACAATCACAGCACACAAAGGATATGCCACTAAGGTTGTGGTGTCAGACACCACAGCACACCAGCAGAGTTCTGGAGGAGTCGTGCCCAGATGGACCAGAGCTGATCCAGGGCAAAAGGAGAATGCATACAATATTGGACATAATATTGTGGCTGATTGGTGTAAATCAGGCTCAAAAGTGCACAAGCTGTATTCTGTTACCACCATATGTCTCTTTTGATCTTCTGTACTATGTAGCTCACTCAGCATTTAATTCTGTCCTGGAAAATTGTGAAGCTGGCATAATAGATGCATAATAGATTATCAGCATTACAAAATGCTGATAATCAAGCAGTGCCAAATTCAGTTCACATCCTGCAAAGAATAAAAACTGAAGGTAATTTACAATCTGATTTGTATTAGCTCTAAAAAATAAAACAATTCAACAGTCTGTTTGCTTTTTTATTCTCAAATAATAATTTTTTTCTTGCTGAGGAAATTGAATATCATTATTTTGAGCCAAATATTTAATGTTCCCATTATTTGATGATGGGTATAAACAAATGAGTCATGAGTAGTTCATTGTGTGTACAATAACAGACAGACATGTTCCCACCACACTGTGGTCTGGGTTGGCAGTGAGGATACTCGCCTGAGCCACATTCTACTCAGAATAGCCCAGGCATGAAGCAGACCACTACAAAGGAGACCCCTGTCTGTCAATCCCACAAATCCATTGACTAGCAAAGCTTATTCAGCCTTAACATACATCTCTCTGCGTGAAGCTAAGCCATTTGAGAACTTTAATATACATTATATGTTGAGTTGAACAGAAGAGTAATAGAAATTACCACATTACAAGACTTGTTCTTGCACACTGGTATGATTTCATTATAATCGCTAATTGTTTTTTTTCTTACAAATGAAGCTATCTTTAAAAGATTACAAGAAGAAGGATATACACAGAAGAGACATATGAGAGCACTTTGATTGCAACTTAATTCCAGTGCAGTTACTTCCATATACAGCAGGGACATATGACATAACCAGAAAACAGGAGGTGAATGCTAATCCTTTGGGCTGATAGAAAGTTGCTTCATATGGTGCAATTTATCATCCTGCAACAAGCCACTCAGATTTATCATGACCAGAAAATGAAAGTTATTTGGCTTCTTGTGATTCATCATGTCTGACATTTTTAAATCTGCAAACGGAAAAAGCAATGCATCACAGACAAGCTGATCTGGGCTGTTTTAGGAAACCATTAGAGAAGGGAGTGATGGCGCTGATTGTGGCAGAGTCGTTTCCTCATGCTGACTTGGTGAGTTGCTATTTACAAAATGCTGATAATCACTCAGACGCCAAACATCAGCCTACAGATACATATCATGGAATGGCCCAGAGGGGGGCTCTAGCTTGTTTTTTTTTTTTTCTTTTTTTTTTACAGGCACACGTTTAAGCACTGAAAAAATGGCAGATATGCAAGGACAGATAAAACTACATAAAATGGACAAATCCAGAGACTTGAGAGATGTCTCATCAATCATACTTTCTCAAGGGGGTCTACACGACCATGCGTAATGTTTATTGTGCAATCAGTGTTACGTAGCACTACGATATTGGTTTACAGTCCCAAGATCTCAGTTTGGCTTGGGCCTGAACCTAAATGCTCCTCAGCAAAAAAAATTTTTTTTGTAATGACGTTGTGACTTTTGCAAAGGACTGTAAAGGGCAGAGAGAGAAAGAAATAGAGAAAGTGAGGGAGACAGACGTAGCACAGATGTGACTGCTCTTTGCTTTTCACATTACCGTGGCCTCTGCATGGTTGGAGCAAGGATTGGGCTCTCCATCCATCATTTCTACTCACACAGTCAGCTCCGGCTCAGGAAGGGAGCAAGACCCAGCGGACAGCCTGACACCATGCAGCTTTATCAGCATTTCATTTCCAGTAGTTCAGGTAAGCTGAAAAAAAGAACCAGTACAGGTCCCATGTTACCCAATCTAAATGCAAAACCAAATTTAAAATCCTCGTGGTACAAATAAGTAGACATCGAAGACCTTTTCTTCACCAAAACAACACAAGAGGATCTGATTGCAATGAGGCAAGGGAATTTAACAAGTATTACTGCTCCCTGAGATGTTAATCCAATCCTGAAATAAGCACCCTAACCCCAGTTCCCTCTGGCCTCTCCTTCTTGGGGTGACCCTATAAAGCTTTCTACATGACTTAACAGATGAAACACTCCACTTTAAGAGCATGGGGAATGACTTGGACGCATTGCAGTGCATTGTCACATCTGCAAACGATAATAAAAAAGTTGTTTGAAATAAAGACCTTTTTCCACAGATATTCTAACAAAGGACAAACCAGGACTTTGAAAATGAGGATACTTGAGATGGAGGTCAAAGAGTGTTTAGCAAAGTATAATATAATATCTTTTACCCTTACCTAAATAAAAACACACACCAAATTATGGTTAAAGGCCGGAAACAATTAAACAATTAATAAATGAAACAGTTTTCACATAAATGTTACCAAGTACATAAGAAAAGCAATCTAGCAAGTAATCACTCATCCACCCAATCTCATTCTCAACCTCAAAAAACTAAATATCTCTCTGCTCCAGAAATATAAAAAAGCATTAAAAAAGAAAAACTTAATCTGGCTGATAGACATAATGCTGAACATGAATTCTAGGCATAATATATTTATGCCATGTTTTGGTCATTACCAAAAGTAGAAAATGGGTTAACACATAATTAATGATGTTTCTTTATAGAGTTTGTTGAGAGTGCAATTAGTAAAATAGAGATCGGAGGCTTCTTTGGCTTCCTCCTTAATGGAAGGAAGCCTCCGGGTCTCTACAGCCCCCGGGTCTGTCTCCTGCCCAACACACTCCCACACACTAAACACATGGGCCTCATTAAAATGCCAACAATAGATGTAATTTGATTTAATTAAATGATCTAATTTACACCCACTGAATACCTTATTCGGAACACTAAATGGTTACTGGATGTGTTCTCCCTTTGCTTTTAAAACAACATCAATTCTTTATGAAATGAATTCCACAAAATATTTGAAAAAATTCCTTATACAATTTTTACAAAAAATTGTTTGACTGTGAAGGTTGTCAGAGAACATTTAACTCATTGTCATGTTTGTAAAATTATTCTGAAAAAACGTTTGCTTTATGACATGCTTGAATCGCTATTGGAAGATTAAAGGGATCCACATGGTCAGCATCAATACTCAAATAGGCTGTGGCATTCAAGCGATGATTGATTGGTATTAACAGGCCTAAAGTGTGCCAAGAAAACATTCGCCACATCATTAAATCACCTCCATCAGTCTGGACTTTTGACACAACGTAGGTTGGGTCCATGGTTCCATGTTGTTGGTGCCAAACACTTACTGTACCCCCCATCTGTGTGTAACTGGAGAAATTAGGATTCATCAATTTATTTACAGTGGTAAACGTCTCAGAGTAAGACATTTCTCCTAAATGGCCAAAGATTCTCAGAGTGATGTAATTTTTGGTCCTACTTTTAGAAGTAGGAGTAAGAGCAATCCATCAACATTCTAAAAATAGCAAATCACTCCTATCTCCACCAAAATGTAGGATAGCTCTGAGGAAATAATGTTTAGGCAGAGATGCGCAAGGAGGATAGTGTGAGATATGTAAGTGGGATGTCGTATGCTATCTCTGCAAGTGAATGCTAAATAAATATCAAAATAATCATATTTATACATGATTTATTTCATTTTTATATTAAATTATTTGAGTGTACACAACTGTTTTTTTTTCATTCTTTGTTATAAGCAGCATTTTATCACATCATTATCACTACACGTTTTTTACACTCCTCTGGGATCTGTCTAGCAAACTGACATTGATGCATTCACAAATTACCATCCACTCACTTTTTGTGTTTAAAGGTAAGAGTAGGGCAGAATTTTGCTTCAATTATTTCTTTTACTACCTCCTCTGGAAGCAAAACACTTTCATCGTCTCTCTAGTGTCGATTATGACAGTCTATTATAGGGGCTTGGAACCATTGTGATTGTGATTGGAAAGGCCAAGTATTAGGCCTAACGTGATTAGGATAATGTCATGCAGCCAAGTCGTGCATCTAAAAGTTTTGTCTGTATTTCACACAACTGGCGCTGATTTTACCATATCACTTTTACAATTATTACAATTCCACAGTTAAAAAAAAACAAATAGGAAGCTTCCTAAAGGACTTTTTTGTCCTACTTTGAGCTAAGAATATTTTCAGTCCTAAATAAACATTGAGCCCAATTCCTACAAGTGTGAGATGCTTAGTTAAAACAGGCCCAGATCACATTATGTTTCCCAGGCTTGAGCTTCTCTCTTTTGTGTTTAGTTTTCTGTTTGTTGGCTGATAAAATTGGATCTTGGGCCATATTTACTAAGTATCTCAGAGTACGAAATAGATCCTGAGAAGTGGCCAAAAATAGAAGTGGCCAAAATTTCTAAAAGTTATGCAATTTTGGTACTAGAAGAAAGAGCAATTTATCAAGATTTTTAAAATAAGGTGAAATAACTTCCACCTCCACCAAAATGTTGAAGAGCTCCAGAGGAGTCCTAACTGGTTAGGAGTAGCAAGAAAAAGGTGTTCACAGAAGAGAGACATTTTCATTCTAAATGACATGGAGCTCATAAAAGAGACATTTGGACAAGCATGGAATACTTTATTTTGACAGATTGTGTGTGGTATGCAACTGGTCCATCAATGTATTCTGTCTCCACAGGTGACTGCTAATTCATGTTTTTAAGTAACAGAAATGATGCAGATTTGAAACAGTGATGATTTGGGTTTGTCACAATCGACAATGTTGAACATAATAAATCAAACTTTTTTTTCAGATTCTTTGTTATAAGCAGCACTTCATCACTTTATTAATATGACACACTACCGTTTTTTACACTCCTCTCGGAGTATGCAAATTGACAGGTGGCATTGATGGTATCTCATAGTGCCATCCATTCACTTTTTTCTCTTTAGAGGAAAGAATAGGGCAAAACTTTCCTTTAATTCTTTTTCTACTTTTTACTACCTCCCTTAAGAGCAAACCGTCTCTTCTTTTATTTCAAAGTCATTTTAAACATTTTGAAACAATGCAGGGATAACTTTCACAACACTGGTGCTGTTTTCACTATTTTGAATTTCCACTGTTTCAAATTAAACAAAATGTCAAAACTCACAGTATACGCCCACTATAATATGTAGCCTACTTTGCAGCTCTTAGTGTCATAAACAGTTTAATAACACACTTTCCAAGGAGCAGTCCAACAGTCCTACAGTTGTGTGAAAGCATTATGTACATAGACAAAACCTATAGACTGCCATAATTGGGTAAACATGATTTCGAGATGAAAGGGAAGCTGGAGGAGGTAGTAAAATATAAAGAGATAGTTAAAGCAAAATTCTGCCCTACGCTTACCTCTAAATATAAAAAGTGAGTGGAGGCAATTTGTGAAAGCATCAATGCCACCTTGTCAGTTTGCTGCACCCCTGAGGAGTGTAAAACATGGAGATACACCAGGTTAATTAAGTGATGAAGTGCTAAGTATTTAAGCACTATTTAATCTCCATTGTTACTAATAAACCATAAAATAGCGGTTGTCTGCAAAAACAGCATACAAAATGTTCAGTAATGGACCAATGGACAATGTTTAAAAAAAATTTTTTTTTTTTGCTCCGTCACTCAATGTTGTTAAAAACATTTCTCCTCCATGTGCATCCCTGCCTGAATGACATTACCTCCCTAACCAATTAGGACAACTCTGGAGCTCTTCTTTTGGTGAAGATAAAAACGATTTCTTATTTTAAGAATCTTGATTAATAGCCCTTCCTCCTACTCCTGAAAGTAGGACCCAAGTGGGTCATTCTGAGAATTTTTAATAGATTTTCTACTTTGTGACGCTTAGTAAATATGGGCCCTGATCTTTGTATCCTAAAGTTTGATGTGCATTATGAGATGCTTTTCTACTCACAACAAAATATAATATTTCTGTACCTTGAATTAGTCTGTCCATTCCTAATTTTCCACTTTTATCAACAAAGTGTTTCTGTCTGCAAAACCCCTGTTCACTGGATGATATGTTTTTTGCATAATTCTCAGTAAATTCTATAGAACATTGACATTTACATTTAGGGATCTGGCAGAGATTCTTACAGAACGGATTATAAAATAGCTTTGAAGTTTCCATCATTAGATGTATTCTTACATTAGATTAATAACCAGAAGGACATCATAGGAGCGAATCATGTAGCGAATGTTCTGAGTATAAATCTAAGGTAAAAAGCTGTTATAGAAATACTCAAACCAGCCTCGCACCAACAACTAGGTCACAATCAACATCACTGAGATAATTTTTTTCCCTATTCTAAGGGTTGATATAAACATAAATGCAAGCTGCTGGCCCATATCTACATGATGTTATGCATTGAACTGCTGCCAACAGCGCTTTCTCCCAGAAGCCCAAGGAAGATAGGCTTCCCCAGTTTTTTTAGACTGTACTAGTCATTTTAATTATATTGAAACACACACACGCACGCACGCACGCACGCACACACACACACACACACACACACACACACACAGTTTAAAAGTGTTTCTGTGCTGTGTTTCACTGAGTATTTTACAGTGAGTGAAGCAGAGCCATGGCCCCCATAATGTTATGTGGTGAATGTGTGGTAAAACATTTTATTGCACTTTTACCGAACATTTTATTGCACATGTTCAAAGTGAAGCCAGGCCAATTTGACTCTCCTTTCTTTGGCTTTCCTTTCTAAAATATCAAAAGACCAATAAGATAAGAATCCTTATAGCATTTTCAAACTGTGATTTGTCAGAATCATGTCAAGGGATGTCAGGGTAAAGTTGGTATCCCTTTATAAAAAAATCAGGTGAGGCTACCCTTATACCGCCAACAAACTGTGAACACCCTTCTACATCAGCTTTAAACTTCTAAACAGCTTAACTTCAGCTGTTGTTTTGATGGCCGCAATTTCTTATATTAATTATTTGTGCCTTGCTTGCTGTAGTGATTATTTTAGTGTGACTGTTTAAACAAAGAAAATAAGAAGTATGCAAAAGATTTGTTCATATAACACGGTTTATAAATCATGTGCTTAGTAATGTTTGTTTTGATATGAATTTAAGTTCAACATTTCCTAATTGAGTTTGTAATGAATGCTTCTTTTATTTATTATGCACATTAAGGACTGTATGGGAGATGTGGAAATGACTCCCAGCTGAGTTCCTGTAATGGTGGCATTTGTGAATGATTGTGTGTACGGTTCCCACAGACAAATGTGTCTCTTCCGCAAGTTGGCGTCAAGTTATCCATTGAATCAGGCGTTCCACTTGCTGAATGTTGAATGAAACGGGAACGACTGCAGTGGGGTTTAAAACACCTTGGCTGGGATCATGGATACACAGCTGTTTTGATCTTCAAACGTTTTACTTTAGCTAAGAGTCTCATTACTATACATTGTTGAAGTCTTCTGTAAATATAAATTAGTTTTACACATTCATGACAAATTCATTGCATGTCCTGATTCGACTTGAATACCCCTTGTATGTGTTTGTCTGTGTATGAATGTTACACTCTGACTGCTCTGGTTTGTTGTGACTTGTTATTTTCTAATGTTTTTTTTTTATTATTATTAACTTAATTACTACTGAAATAATTTATATGACCAGACTGCCATTTACCCAGAAATTAAATAGTTTAACAAATGGGCCAAATTTAAATTGACTGGTGTATTTCCAGTACACTTCTGATCACCAGCACATGGAATTTGATCACCCAAAGGCATCTGTGTGACATACCGCCAAGCAGATTTTTCAGACCGACTACCCAATCTAGTTGAATGTCTCCTTATGCACTGTTGCTGTTGTTATCAGTGTGAGAGCGTGTGTGACATTAGTCAACTTCCCCTTCTCAATTCAGGCAAGCAGAGAACCCTCAATGGATTCATAGGCACTGAACCTTAATTGGAATAATAGTGGTGGTATATCTAAATGAGTGCAGCACAGCCATGTGGGCCTTTGTTTATGTCTGCGGCGCAGGGTAAATAGGCTGTCATTTATCACGGCTCATGTTTGTTGTAAAATGCAGCTCGGCAGCAGATCTTATCTTTCCAGGCTGAGCCATTCACTGACCGCTGGTACCACAAAACAGCTACTCCAACACTTACACAACATCCTCCAAATATGTACCTGCCTTCGCCAAAGACACGTTTTGTAGACTTCCTGCAGCTTACTTGTACCCGTCTTTTGAAGGAAGGGGTGGAATCGTATCGAGTCTGAGTGATAAGCTCCTTTATCGAAGATCATACACACACATTTCAAACACATTTTGCCCAATTATAAAAGCAATTATACATATTCACATGGGAAACTTCATAGTCCTTATCGACAGGAAATGTATCCACCTCACGCCATGAAGTGTGCCAAAATCAACCTCTGCAGGCATACTCTGCAATTCTGGGCTAACACTAAGCATTTAGTTAAGTATGGAGGATAATTACAATTTAACAATTTCTAAATAACTACCTTGTTTTTTCAAAACACACACACAAAAAGTTTATTAACATATTAAGAATACATCTCGTCCTATAGGCTGCCTACATTAAAAAGTTTGGATACACTTTCTAATTCAGTGTGTTTGGTTTAGTTATTTATTTTCTACATTCTAGAACATTACCAAAAATTTCAAAACCGTGAAATAACATATGGAATTAGGCAATTAAGTAACAACAACAGCAACAACAATCGTCCTTTGTTATTTTAAGCCATAAAGGTTAGCTGTTCTGGAAAGGTCGTTAGAACACTATTATTAAGAGCAAAACCCAGGAAAGAAAGACCAAAATTCATTTCATTCAAGTTTATTTAGAGTTATCATCTATATATATATATATATATATATATCAATCAACATCAACTATTTTGGATGCCCTCGGCATTGTTTTACAATGAGGGGAGAAATAAAAATGGAGAAAGACCACTGACTTGAGAAAACCCTAAAGTATGCACAAAAGGGGTCCCCAGGACCAAAACCACAGATGTAATGGAAGGATGCTGAGCTTTTTGTCTAAAGGTTATTTATTGTTATAATGTTTGTGTTAGGTTTGAGTGATATAATGGACAGTTTAAAATCAGATTTGAGGGGGTGATCATTCAGACTAAGGATTTGTTTAGACTGCTAGCCCAAATCATTTTTGCAAATCTGTTTTGAACCACCTACAGAGGTGGATTGAAATCACATTGAATTCCACAAGATCATGGTATGGGACATGCATCCATGTTTGAAAAACAAGCAGGGTGACGATTTAAGAAATCGGGGTGGAAATAAACAATTAAAATCTTGTAGAAGATTAAGTTGTTACAGTTTAAGGTAGTGGTTCTTGGTGCGGAAAGCCACTTTTGGCACTATTACTACTAAGTATGTAAAAGCCATAACCTTGAATTTTCCAGTGTGACTAAATTAGATTTAGCTGCAGTGTTAGCTAATTAGCTAAAGGGAATTCACAGAAACAAGGTGATATATGGGGAAATATGCATGTGAGCATCTGGTGTGTTTACTACAGCACCAAAACAGATAGGTCACCAATGTGTAGCTCAGTGGTTAAGACCATTTAAAAAGAGCCAAATCCGACCTCAACACTTTTAAATAAAAGTGTGGATAGTCAGTCCAAAAGATCAGATTTGTAAAACAAATTGTATTTGCTTGCAGTCTGAACAAAGCCTATAGGGCCGCTTACTTGCTTTACTATATTTTGAATTCACTAATTTAAAATTCCGTTACACATATCAAGTGGGAGTCAAGTGGGAGTCAGGGGTAGCACAGTGATTAGGTCTTTGGACTACATCTTGAAAGGTCCCAGGTTCAAATCCCACGACCACTAAGTTGTCCCTGTTGGGCCCTTGAGCAAGGCCTGTAACCCTAATTGATTGAACATAGGAAATGTATGATGACAATAAATGTGTACAATTGTGACTTTGACTGTCTTAAATGTCCTAGATGCATGTAAATATTAGGCCTCAACTATTAAATCTCAGTAAAATGTTAAGCTGTCTAACCTGCCAAATGAAGGTTAAGCTGGGATGCTTGTTGATCAGATTTCTCACCGACTTGCTCATGGTGCCGGGTTTCCAGAGAGGGATTTATATAATTTATATAATTTATACCTCTTCCCATCCAAGTCAAAATAACAATTGGTTTGTCTTTTTAAAAAATGTTTTTTAATCATGTTAAATAAGTCCTGGTGCAGCATCGGACATTAAAGAGTTAAACAAATTGTCTGGGTATTGAAAAAGTATACCTCTCTAGAGCCCCCTTGATGATTTTGTACAAGAAGAATGGGGGAAAAGCAAGATTATCCCTCATTCAACACCTGTCATCTCCAAAGTGTTTATAAAAACAACGCGTAATGGTGTGATAAAGAGTGTTGACAGAGCCAGGGGCAGTTGTATGTTAACAAGTTAGTAAATGTTTTTTTAGAACATACAGTAGCTGCTGTCTTGTACTTCCCCTGTTTGGTGTATCATATTCATTTTCACTGCTCCCACATACAATTAAATCGCTTCCGTGTCCAGGAGTGAGTGTGTGTCCTTAGCTGTACCTTGTGTACTTGTGTGGGAAGGTATGAGCCAAAGTTGCCCTCTTCTTAGCCCTGAATGTTTTGTTTCTGGCCAATTAAAAGCACGTGCGATGTGGCAAACTTTGGAACTAATGTTTGAAATATGAACCACAATGAAGAAAGTTAAATGTAAAATTTGGAGTGGCCACTCTACTGCACGTCTGCTCAGATAAAAGATAAACTGTCATTGAGTAGATATTAAAGTTGTAAAAAATATTAAGTCATCTACTGTCTTTAGTCTTGACAGAGCCTCAGCATACAGTACATAAATCCTATAGTACATTCATATATCTGTTATTCTGGTGCCGGGCCATAGCTCATGAAATGTGAGGGGGCATGAAAGGTATTTTGGGATACACTTGGGTTGTTCATGGCCTCGTAATTATTAATGACACCTTTACATTTGTTTTATCTGTTCTATGCCTTCTCCCTTTACCTCTCTCCTGTAAGCTAATGTAAAGCTTTAGATGGGGAAATCCATCAAGATGACACAATAAGCTGTGAGATTCTTTAGCAGCTCCAGCAGCCAACTCACTCGTGCTCATTCTCACAGAGTCAAGCACAGCTTCATACGCACATTCCTGTGTACACACACACACACACACACACACACACACACACACACACACATGCACGCGCACACACACACACACACACACACACACACACACACACACACACATGCACACATGCACACACACACACACACGTGGAAAGGGCTCAAAAATGCAACTGCTATACACACATACTCACCACCCAAGCTCTCTGTTTATTTATTTTGGGTGTAACTCTGAAACCATGGTGCTGGATTATACATCACTTCATCTTTAATTTCACATGGCACACAGACAAACAGATTCCATTTTGTATTATTCTTCTCCTTTCTCACTTTTCTTCGTCCTTTCTCATTTTCTGATTATAGAGAAACAGATTTGGTACAACTAATCACACAGTGCAGAAGTAGTGAGCTCAGCTGTTCCACTGAACAGGCCAAATTCGACTCTCTTACACAGTCACCTTCTCACTCTCTTCCTCTTTTTCTTGATGAGGTAGAACTGATCCCAGATTTATGTAAGCCAGAGGTCCAGCTGGGACTGATCACACTCCCATTTAACCCTGTCTGAAAACCTCCTCATTTCCAGAGCTCAGACTGTAGTTCTACAGTATGTGTTAACATGGATGGTGGAAAACATTTTTGTACACAAGACAATTCTGAGCAAAGAGTATTTGGCATATTTGTATTCACAGTCTCCCAGTAGCCATTGGGAAAACCAGGAAACATTTGATTTACCTTTGTGGGTTTAGTGGAGGAGTCTTAATGTCCATGTCCAGGAACACAAGAGATTTTAAAGAGAAACAGTTAGACACTATTAGTTTAATAGCTAACGGTTCCCCATCATTCCTCATCTATACCGCTTATTCTGTACAGGGTCACAGGGCCTGGAGCCTATCCCAGGAGACCTAGGGCACAAGGCATGGTACACCCTGGATAGGGTGCCAATCCATCACAGGACACACACACACAGACACACACAAATGTTTGCACAACAACTGGATTCCTTATATTGGCAAATCACTTATATATTTTTATTGGAAAAACCTATTGGCAAGACCTATTGGCAATAATAATAATAATAATAATAATAATAATAATAAACCGGGTCTCTTTGTTGGAATACAAAGTCACAATGTCCATATGATACCCATGTACAGATCTTATGGGTAAATATACTTTAGCTCTAATGACCCAGTGCACTCAGCAATGAGAAGCTATGCAGTGTCTTTGCATTTAATGCACTCAGATGAAATATTCATATTATCTATTCACTGGTTTTTACAGATTCAATTTCTTCTCTAGGCCCTACAACGATCCTGGTTAGTATTAACACTGACCTTATTTAGAAGGCTTGACACCTTATTGTGGCTAATATCATTTAGAATCATTATTCTAGTTGTGACCCATAAGAAGTTTCAACATTAGATAAAATTATTTTTTATATTAGCCATATGTATGAAGTGAAGCATGTGGGATTTTAAATGTGCTACACAGACAGAAATGACAGGTAGAACGGACATTGTGGTCATAGTTCATTGAAGTGAAGCATGGTATATCCATCAAATTTTGATATTGCATTATGTTTATGGCAGTCTGCATAGAAATGGAACAATTCATCCGGCTTAGGTACAAGCACAATGGGGCCAATCAAATTGTTTTGCAAATTATTCCCAGACTGCTTTTCTTTGAGGTATAGCAACAAATCCATGTCTCGAGGACAATTTATTTTGATCAAAATGAAGTTTGCATCCAGTCAGGCAAAACCCATCACTAGGTGATTAAAAAAGATGCTTTTGTTTAAAAGAGATGCCATCCAAGGACAGGAATGGTATTAGTTAATTTTGAGACATCATAAATCTTTCATCATATGTGTGGTTTCCAGCATTACAAGTTTCACTCTCCACATTTTTGGGTAGTTCATACATGTATAATTTATCTAACATTCACCCTTTTGGTTGGTATGCCTCATCATATGTTCAAGATTACTTTATAGTATAACCACAGAGGTCCCTTGCTTTTCTTACACTATTGTAACCTCAGTCCAAGTGACCTTGGTCACCATGTCACATCTGTGCAAGTTACAAAGGATTACTCTGTTGCTTGGAGCTTGGAGCAAACTGTCATTGTCCAATTACATTAAACAGGACAGGACAGACATTTGAAGTTTAGATGTTGCACTGGAAGAGATCTTTTTTTTTACAATTTTTAATTAAAACATTCCTTGTGGCTTTTTGCCCATACAAAAATTCAAAGATGTTAAACTTGGGGAACACAGGGGAACCTTACTGGAGAATATGCATGCTGGTGGTTAAACAAACAAGAAGAAGAACTGACAATGCAACTGCATTTTCCATGTAAAAGTTTAAGATGACCCTTTACTTAATTTCTGAAAAAAAAAATCATAGGGTTATATTGTTTTTTTTTTTTTAATCATTGCAATGAAAATGTAAAAGCATTGTTCTAGAAAATCATAAAGTGCAAATCAATATTAAAAGCTTTTTGAAGGCCATAATTATCCTGATACATTTATTATTTTTAGTTACTAAAGTGATGGATATTAGTGATGAATGCTATAGGAATGTACAGCAAAGAGGACTTCAAAAAGTAAATTTTCTGTGTAAACAACATGATTGGAAGTCTGTAATTAAGCTAGTAAAGATAGGGAAACAGAAAAGATAGACACAGCATGATTCGGATGAATGGGCCAATTCCCTGCAGATTCCCCTGAATGCACGTCCACACGAACTGCACACGCATTACAGAATTGAAAGCTAGAGCAAAGCAGACATGTACACATGCAGAAATACATTCTTAATAGTCCACTGTGTACAGAACTCTACAATTTGGTCATTCACTTATGCAATAAAACAAGAAGTGATTGATACCCCTTGTACCTATCTTTTTTGAAAGTTATATTTAATTGAGGATAGTGCTAGTGTCTGAATGATCTGGAATGATCATTAGGGTCTTGATAAAGAGTGGAGGGGGTGCCATGGTGCTTTTCAAATATTTAGGCTTGCCTCTGAGACACATAAAAATCTGTTTATGTAATAAATCTTTTTTCCTGACATAACAAACAGACTAGCACTGAGGCAACCAGTGGTGGTATGTGCCTAACTACATGTGCATACTTCAGTCCTGAAAGAGACTAGAAATGAAGAAAGAGAGATGAACTGAGGATGGGAGAGAGAGAGAGAGAGAGAGAGAGAGAGAGAGAGAGAGAGAGAGATGAGAATGATATAGTGTGTGTGTGTGTGTGTGTGTGTGTGTGTGTGTGTGAGAGAGAGAGAGAGAGAGAGAGAGAGAGAGAGAGAGAGAGAGAGAGGAAGGAAAACAGGGAGTTTCTGTTGGAATTCTGCATCTTGCTGACTGGTCATGCTAGAAGTGTCTTAATCTCTCCCTTAACCCCCTTGCATCTCTTGTTCCCAATCTCATTCATGCCTGGCCCAGTTCATCAAAGACCGAGCAGCACACTCGAGCCAGGTGTGAAAGAAGATGTTTCGCACTCATGCACAAATTTGCTGGTGCTGAAAAGCAAAACCATCTGGTGAATAGCTGACTGTATATGACAGTGAGAAATGTTATGCGTGTAGAACATGTGCTGAGTCCAACACTTTGCTCTATTACTGCAATGCAATAGGCTGTCTGGCTAAACCTTCTGCAATCACTGACTATTCTTAGTGATGCTGACAGAATAAACCGCCTGTGCCCATGTCTGTGCATATCATTAACGGATAAATTATACTGCAGCATAAACAATGCTGTGAGTGAAGAACCACCTGCACTTTGGTATCAGTGGAGTAAAGCCGGTGTGTATGGCAATACAATTGAAGAGAAAGTGCAAAAACTGTGCTCATTTGCTCTAGTTCTGCACTCCCATTCAGGAAACAGGCAAAGACCAGGCAAGTTTCACAGGTCAGAGGTTTCATTGCACATACATAGCAATATTGTTTATGGGAGTCAGCATGGATCGGGAAAAACATTTAAACACAACATTGCCTCGGAAACCCCCCGAGAAAATGACTTATGTTAGGGCAGTACTACACAGAAAGAGCAAAGCAGAGATCCAATAAACGGACACAGAAAAAAACACAACATGACCAGCAAGAGCCAGAAACATGACTGGATGAATTACAGGATTTGAGGGAGGATTTAACTGGTGAATCTTAGAAAAATGTATCTTAATTTAATACACAACCCCAGAGAGGGAAATTTCAGGTTAATGTCCAAGACAGTGATGCTGGGATAAGAGAGGAAATGATAACCGGGTTCTTATTTTTGTCCCTAACGCTTCCTCTCTAGATGTCTTTCTCTCTTTCTCTTGTTCTTAATCTCACTCACTCTTTCAACCCACACTGTAATATGATACTATACTATAATCTCCAGAGAGTTACCCTGTATCTTGCTTAACCCCAGCTCACAGCCAGACCGGAACTGCAGGGCATCTGTCTGCCAGCTAATCGCCCTTAATTGTGCTCTAATAGAGAAAGCCATGCAAGAGCAGAAGGAAGAGAGAAAAGCAAAGGAGAGAGGGAAGAACAGGAATAGGAAGGGGAAAAGGGCAATTTAAGTAGAAAAATATTAATGCAATCAAGGCAAATTAGTGGCTTTGGGATAACATTCCTATGGTGCAGACTGTTTATTTTTGAGGAGAACAACAGAGCATGTTAAAGTGCTGAGCCGCCGGAGTCTGTCTATTACAATACAACACTCATGAAGCTCTCTCTCTCTCTCTCTCTCTCTCTCTCTCCTCCTCTCTCTCTCACACACACACATAGACACACACAAAAGTGTGTGAACACAAGCACCATGCAACCACCCACGCAAAAAGCCCGCAATAAACACTTAACTCTGCACATTAGAGGTAGTCTGTTGTAGCATATGTACATAACTTCAGTGAGAGAAATAAACCATTGAATGACTGGACCTGTTTCTATGATAACTAAAGCATAAAATAAGGAATAAGACATGTGAGATTATGGGTAAATGGAAAAAGCTAGACAGATTGATATAGTGGGGATTTCACAAATTTCCATTGGTGTGAATGTTAATCATAAACAGAGACATATAATAAGGTGCAGATAAAGATACGGAAATGGGATTGTGAGAGGGTGTTTTAAGAAGAGGGTGGGAGGAAGGCAAACATTTTGGTATTGTTAGATAATATGCGGGCGATGTCACTCAGTTGGTAGACAATAAGTACCTCCTGTTTCCTAACGGAGGCAGAAAGTTGACCCCCTTGTTTGACATGCTTGAGTGAAAGGATATGAGAGAGGGAACATGGAACTGCACTCATACTAGAATCACACAGAGACACACAGTGCCAGCATCCTCTAAGTCTAGACAACACAAAAAGACATGGTGGATTAATGTAATAAGACATTCATCAACATGTGTATGCATATATGAGAGTATCTAAAAATATAGAGTACCTGCATTAAACTTCTGTATTAAATATATAGATAGTAAAATGCTTAAGAGGGGTACACAAAGTTTGAGGAGAAAGGCTTTTTCAAAAAGTCCTAAAAAGAACATGATTCTGAAGCTTTAGGAGAAGAAACCAGCTGATATTTGAAGAGGAGTCATGGCAAATAAACAAAAAAGAATCTTACAGAGTATATACAGTATGGCAGAGATAGTCAAATATGATAAAAAATAATCACTTTTAAATAACAGTCCCCAGTGATGCATGGTGGTGGTAGTATCACATTTACATATAACAACTCTTGCTTCTCTCTCTCTCTCTCTCTCTCTCTCTCTCTCTCTCTCTTTATTGTTCATCATTTGTAGGTCAGCCAATTCTGGGTTGTTCTTATAATTTTTAATAATGGATTTAATAGTGTAAAGGCTTTTAACTTAACACTGACCAATATTCATGAATGCAAAAACACTGTTACCTTGACGAGTTCAACCAATGCCCTTGACATGCTTAAAAAACTATTATTAGTGGAAGTACCCGTTGTTGAGATGTCTGTAGACATTAAAAATAAAAAGAAGCTTTAATGTAAACAGTGATATTATTATTTCTGGTTAAGGTCCTTATACATGTCTGCCTGTCTTTAAAAAGTAGATTAGATAAAGATTAAGTTTTGTCTTAAAACGACTCCAGCATATTAAAATCTACTTATATAAAGAGCTGTTATTTTAGCAGTGAAAATATTAAGTAATTACAGTAAAAAATATAATTTTCTACTTAATGTCTATTTGTGCAGGTGTTTGTTTACATTGTGCAAGTTTTCTTTTAAGTAGATTATTAATTCCAGTACCTAACATCGCAAATGTTGAATTTTGGTTTTACTTATGGTGCAGGTTAAACTTCAGGTAGATAGGTAAGTAGGCATACTGCAAAAGTTTCAATAAACTCTGTCCAGAGGTCAATTTCAGACCTGCCCACAGTTCAGGGGTGAGTAGTAATGAGTTACGTTTTCTCTGTTGCATCTACTTGAGTAACTTAAAAAAAAAAAAAAAAAGCTTTTTACTTTTCTTGAGTACTTTTCTAACCATTTATTCTACGCATGCAGCTGGTGGATCTATTGCCTGACTGTTTCACTAATCGCAGCAACAATAATCACATGACTCTGTTTGACCAATCAGGTCTTCATTCGGTGCTCTATAAATTCATCGTACCTGTGAATCTGTCCCACATATGCTCACTGCATATGAGCAAACAAAAGTTTCCGCATCTTTCTCTAATTTTGCGGAACGCCCATAAATAAATCCATGTTACAAAATAATAGTGGGATATATTATAATAAATATAGAATGCTTTTTTCATGTTTGTGTGATTATATGTTAACTTTAATTGTACATATAATGCTACTTTAACAGTCTATGAATATATAAGTATATTTCAGTACAGAATTAATTGCCAACACATGTGTAAAGCATCCCTGGCATCATATACAAAGCATGTTTTGCTTGCAAAAGAACAGCTTCATACTGCAGTTTCTTCTCTTTCTGCCAAATATGTATACTTGAGTACATTTTCAACTACTCTACCCACCTCTGCCACAGTTTGACACATGCACAGTACACTGTCAAAACTTGCGGTTTCTAATCTGGCACGTACTGCAACTGCTCATAAATGTACTTCTGCTTAACATTTTATTTATGGTGCAGGTTTAACTTCAGGCAAATACCAAATAACTGCCAGAGTTTAATTAAAGTCTTTTTCATGATGCTGTGTCAAAATCTGACATCCAGACAGACATACGGACAGAAATTTTTCAGAGACAAGTTTTGGGTGCTCCAAAGAATGAAACATAAAGAAATCATTAAAAGCCAACCAGAAATAAAAAAAACAAGATTGTTAAGTTTGTTATACATGTTTGTTATTTTTTTTTTTTACATCATTTATTTACATATTTACATACTTCAATGTGCTCTTGCATTATTTGTATCTGAATGTTAATGCCTAATAAACTACAGACAAGGACACAGAGCTGCAGCTTTGCAAAGAATCAGTTGTTCAGCCAAAACTGAGCAAAATACATTGTAGTGCAGTGCAAAACTGTCATATAACTGCTAGTTCTGAGCTGATTTATGGACATGTGTTTACTGAGGCAAATGTTTGAAACTGTACTCTGGTGTAAAGGAAGGCTTTGAAACAATGTGAAATGTAAAAATGGCCAAACTATGCATGATACAATGCTCGGGAGAACCTTGTGCACCAGGTCACATTGTAACTGCATGAATCATGTTCTATTTGTTCTCAAAGAATTTCTTCTATTTGCTGTTAATAAAATATTTGAAACAACAAAGTAAAGTAATATATAATAGAGAGACCTAAATAGAATGTGTGCTTAAGAATCACTATCAGGTCATCTTCATTAAGAATATAGTCTACTGTATTTTATGCATTCCATGTAATCAATATGGGAATAGGTTTTATTGAGTATCAAAATAAATAAGTATTAAAAGATCCCTTGAAATATTCCGATCTCTATGTGGACTTGAACTTTTGCTAGTGAGAGCGTGTGAACCTAAGTCATAGAGCATCTACCAGTGGAAAGCTGTAGTACTGCACTTGCACTTTCATTACACCTAGCAATAGGAGAGAACAGAGCCAAATTTGAGCATGATTTCTGCTCTGTCCCATAAGTGTCAATATCCTCACATTATATATTTAGATTTAGATTTATTTATAATAAAAGTGAGGACTACCAGATCCAGTATGTGCCCTGTGTATGCTAAAGAGTATTCCTCTCAATATGGTACGTTTCAGTAAAATGTAAATAAATATGATGTAATGTCATGGAGTCAAATTAAAAAAATGTTAGGGTCATTCAGTGTCTATGAATAATGACAGAAATGATTTTGGCCAGTTCGGTTTAAATTGAAGACAGATGTTCTTATGCAAACAGTTCTTGGGTGGTGTAATCTAGGTCAACTTTAGACTCAGGGGAGTATAAAAACATGGTTTCAACATAGCCACTACAACAGGGAGCATACAGTATGTTATGTTGCTGTGTTTTAAACTTTTAAATCCATAAACCTGACAATACAGTGAATAAATGTATTCCCTGGTGGACATTTCAGCCATCCAAACTGTAGTAATGTAGAAGATTCTTAGAAAGTGCTTATAAACAGAATCCTGGGGTTTAATTTTAATACCCATGGGCCAAGGTCACGTTCAATGAAGAATAACGTCACCAGAAATGACAACAACTGGGTCACGTAGCTAATCTTAGCAATTACTTCTTCATCTAAAAAGGTTTTCTTGTTCTATTCTTGGTGGGCATCCCTGACCGTACTCTCTCAGTACTCACATCGATAAAGACCATTTAATGGCTATATCACAGACTCCAATGCTTGTGTAACCCGAAGCCAACCAGACTCTGCAATTCTACATGTGTGTTCTGTAGTTAAACAGCTGTGTGGTGGATGTCACCCCATCCATCATATGTTACACACGTTTATAATTTTGTTGATTCCACCATCCTGAGGCACCACAGTCCATAGGATATCACACACACACACACACACACACACACACACACACACACACACACACACACACACACATATATAAATCATGCACCACTGCAACACATTTATTCTTAATGGCTGAGGGCAGCACTGCGATGCCAGATAGAAACATATTGAAAACACAGCATAGCACAATGTTAGACATATTAAACTTAAAGTCATAATCTTTCATTTTCAAAGTGTGTAAGGTGAAATGTCAGTGCATCTGGACATTTTCTTACAGTTCTGACTGAAAATGTGTAGAAAGCACACACTACTCCCCCTTACCAAGAAATAAATTGAAATCTGTAAGTGATTTGGCCACCAGCTGCCTTTATAGTGGAAGTATTACGCCTGTCTGCCTTTGACTGCACATTGTGCTAGGATATTTTTTTAATATCAAACATCTATACACACCTATAAACATGCTGTCTGAACGTGATTAATTTAAGATGCTATAAGAGCCTGTATGATACATTATAACTATTATAGCTTGAACACTGAGTTTTACAAGGTGTTATGATACACTGTAGACTAAATTGAAAATGCAGTACTTTATTGGTATCCACTAGATGGAGCTATGTACACATATTACGAAGTTATTAAATAAACATCCAATTAAGTGAATTAAGAGAACTAAAACAAAATAATAAAAAATAAAAAAAAAACCTTCTCTAAACCACACAGACTAATATGTGAGTGTAATGAGGTGATGCTCTGGTGGGCATAAAAGGTGCTCTTAAAGAACAGGGATTAAATTTAGGCATGTTTAATATTTTTTTGTAACGCTACGCTCATCATTTCAGTGTTAATTATCATCATTTATTTATTTACTCAACTACATTGCATTCTTTATTCTGATCAGTGGATGTCTAGGCACGTAAGTCAGGAGACAAACACACACAATTTGAAAATTACCTTCAGCCTACATCTCATGTATTTGGACTGTGCGAGTGGGAGGAAACCGAAGTATACTAACAATGCTAACCTGTGCTTGAAACACTGCATGTCATGGCTAAGTTTAATGAAGTCAATAATCAATGATGCCGTTTCTTTATATTGACTATGTGACAGAAAAACCAGCATCTAGATATAAATATTCAAATTGATAGCTATTGTTATACCACCGACAAACTAAAAGACAATAGTTATTTCCATCATCTTCTGGACAAAGCAAAACTAAACTAAACTAAAAGAATATTGCATGTGCTGCAGGAATCAGATCTTTAAGTTGGATCTAAAATGTGGACGTTGGAACTCACACATCGGAAGAGACTTTTTGAGCGGCCGGAAAATTACCTGACTCTTTTATTGTTAGAATTTTGCTGTAAGGTTCATCTGGGCAAAGTTATCCTTTTTAAAACACTGACTCTTCAATTCTTTTCTTCAAACACATAATGTGCATAAATGTCCAGTATGTCAAACTTTAACCAAAAACAAAGGCAGTAAAAGTTTTCACTGGCCTTCAGGAAGATCAAATAAAATATTTTTTTCAAAAACATCACTTTGTTTCTGCCTTCTTTTCAAAGCAAGGAGCGTAAAGCATAGGCAAGTAATATTTTTTTTGTAGGATGTGGTAGAAATTTTAAAACATTACATATTCATTAACGAATCTTTATTTTGTTCACCTACTTGTCATTTTGTTTTTTTCCAACAAAACTTTACTAATTGGGGAGTTTTCAAGTAAATTCTTTAAAGTAAAGTGCTGACTGACTGGATTATGCACTCTCAAAAGACAAACTGTGTCACCTGCGCTGGTTCTGTTGTAACCTAGTCAGGTGTTGCTATCCTCCATTTAACCAGCTCAAGTGAGCTGAGCTAAGTCAAAGCAGAGCAGAAATCAAGGCTGTGCCACATCTAATCACAGTCCATATCTAATCATAGCCATTTCCCACACTTTAACCTATGGATTTCCCAAACACCACATTAGTTTGTAGGTTTAACCACCCACTATTTTACATCCTTTCGGAAGAGCTTGGCAAAGGGAGGCACAGTCCGATTGAAAGACTTCCGAGAATTCTCAAGATGTGTGGGTCTCTGTGCAGGAGACGACTAATGGATTTAGCAGGGCAGGTACGTAGTGTTCCTGTGGCCAGAGACCGGAGCTGCGCCAAGTTTACTGATGACATCTGGAATGTCTCTCCTCCCTTTCTTTTTTCTTTTAAATGAAGAGTGAGTTTGATTAGCACCCAGCACTGCCTCTTCTTTATTTTATCATGTAGCATCACTGAAAAACAGTTTCTTCATTACTGATGACTCATTTTTCTTAAATCATATAATTCCAATTATAAACAAAGTTCAGTTTTTGAAGCTCTCCTATGGAGCTGGAGCTGTATGAACTATAAGAGTGAATAGATTTCTCAGGCAAACATTTAAATGTTGTGTTGCTATGCTATTGTAAGTTAAATACTAGGCAGAATTAGCAGACCAACTTGTCCAATAAATTAATCATCTGTACAAAAACAGACTCGAAACATATAGTAGATCATTTTTTTCACCAGCTTCCACTCTAATCAGGAAGAAAAATAATTCCAAGCTTAGTAAAACAATAGAGAAGTGCAACACACTATCCTCTAAAGAATATAATATTAATTATCACCCTGGAAACAAATGTTTCCAAAAAGAAATTCAAGCCTGCATTAAGTGCATCCAGTGATGATGATGATGATGATGATGATGATGATGATGACACAATAAGCAGCACATGTGGAATTCATTGTGAAAATTAAATGACAGAAGAGAGCGTAGTGTGCTTCCTTCCAAAACAAACCAAGCCTTGGCATTATTCTGCTCCAACAATTTGATACTTTATATGGTGGAGTTGAAAAGGCAGCTAAGAACTGATGCAATGGAACCTGACCAGAAATATATGATGTTCGGTTTGATTCATGCCTGAGAGAAAGTGATAGATGCAGAGTCCTGCGATGGAGCTGATGTGGCTCACTGTCAGGGGCAGTAGACCTCCAGAGGAAAGCTCATTCTCTGCAGATGTTCCGCTGAAGGCAGAGAAAAATACCACGACCATGAATAACATACTTCACAAAGCAACAACAATTTATGATACATTTAAGATGCACTGAACCAGATCTCCTGATTCAACAAACAGAACACTTTAGATCTTAAACCACAATTGTCTTCAGAATTCAACTGCTGGATTATAAGACATAGCAGTGATGACTAAGGAGGTGGAAGCCAGGTGATTCTATACGCAAGGAGGGGGGAGGGTTGTGTTGGTATGAGTCTTTCAAGTAACCAGCATACTTGTATGAAATTGTAGGAAATATTTGCAGAGGCAGTTCTCAATCAGGATATTTAGCAGGCCATTGCTGAAGCCTCAGGAGAGCGACTGAACGTATGGTTTAAAGAGCAATTTACGTTGCAGGAAGTCTGGATCTGGGCTGCGTAGGGCAGGACAGGAAGGTTTTCCACAAACACACAGCATAACAAGATGCAAGTCGACCCTGAAGCCCCAATGAGACTCCCTAGAGCATAGTAAACACCAAAGAAGAATAAAAGAAGCTCTTCAAACCTATTGCCAATATTTTGCAACGCTGTAATATGAATGGAAACATAGCAAAAAAAATAAAATGCATTTTCTCAAGGACCTTTGTATGAAGCTGTTCAAATATGTAGGACTTTGTTAGATTTCCACCACAAGAGGGAAGCATAAATTTATTTTTCATTCCTGAATCAGCGCGCTATAAGCCTCAAGAAGCTCTTCCTTGCACATTTTGGGGTACAATAAAAAATATTATATATACATATATGGGGGACCACAAGCCAACCTGACTGCCTGAAACCTGAATTAATTCAAAATGATTCACCAATATATAAGCAAAATTGATATATGTATATATTAATATTAATTAAATAAAACAAATCTATCTATCTATCTATCTATCTATCTATCTATTCAATTCCTGCATTTATTCTGATTCATTAAAATATTCTTTTCAGTTAATTCATTCTTATATTAATTCATACATAATACGGATTTAGTCAGCCAGTAATTTTATCCTTTGCAGTCACTGCTTTATCTTGGCCAGGATTTGTGAAGAATTTAGAGCCTGTCCTCAGATCACTTAACATGACATACCCCAAACACAATGACAGTCCATACCCATACGCTTATTCACATCTAGGGGCAATTTTACGATTGTCATCTCACCTACTGCCATGTTTTTGGGAAGTGGGAGAAAACTGCAGATCCTGGAGAAAACCTGCTTTGGTTTACTTTTTTAAAGCTTAAATTTGTGTGAAAAGTGTTGAATTGTGTGTTGTTGTTTTTTTTTTTTTAAATGTAGTCATTTCCCTCTTAATGCTGCCAATGATAAAAGATAAAAATAGGTTTTAGCCAAATTCCCAATTTTTGATGAGCAACTCAAATCATTCAGGCTGACCACAATCATTTATTGCTCAGATGGAAATTCTGTTCTATATGAGGAGAAGACCTCGTGTACAGAGAGCCAAGCAACAGTATGAGGAAAAAGCTGGAGCAACAACCACAATTATGTACAAATAACAATGTAAAAAGATTTATCATCTTTATCTCTATAAGTTTCCGTAGTGATTTCAGGGTTCTAAAGTAGTAATAAGTAATACTTAATACCACTGAGAAGCCCGTTATAACAAACATACTACTTTTTTATTGAAAACTTCAATATTTTATGACATGCTTTAATCAATCTATGGATATAAGATGGATAAATGTTTTCTAAGCTCTTGCAATGCAGCATGTGTAGAGCCAGTTGTGCTGAGAGAAGTGGACATCAGCAGGGGTGTAGCAGGCCCATAGGCTCCTCTGGGCTCCCACAGCTTTCTGACCCCAGGCTGAGATGACCCAGTGTGGCCATACTCCTGCCTCCCATCCACTTCATCTTCCCTTGTGTCATGAAGATGGATCAAACAAAAACATGAAAACACTCTCACTGCCCTGAAACTGCCCTGCCAGAGTGACAGCAACAGGTTTCAGTTTGGGGTGATCAGCTTATGACTAACATCTACTTTCCCTCCAAAAATGCACACTGCACACACACACACACACACACGCACGCACGCACGCTCACACACACACACACACACACACACAAACACGCACGCACACGCACATGCACACACACACACACACGCACACACACACACATGCACACAGCTCTCCCGCAGATGGCCTTCACTAACCACAAATGCTAGGTAACCCCAGACCCCTGTGGTTATGGTATGGCCCACAATGCCAGTAAAGAGAGGAATGCTTCATGGCTCAGATATTTGCTGGCTAAAGGGAAAGAGAAAAAATTTCAAGCTGACCTCAGCCCGCTTAGGCTCAGATGAATATTCTGCTGGAGGTGAGGAGAAGGCCGTCTGCTCAGAGAGCCAAGGAACAGTATGAGGAAAAAGCTGGAGCATCAACCACAATTATTTACAAATAGCAATGTAAACATATAATTTCCATCATTCTCAACAGGCTTGAGCCCTTGAGATGGATTCAAACCTCAAATGGGCTGAAATAACAGAGGAGATCGAACAGCAGCTAAGAGCAATGAGTCAGTGTAAACATTCACTAATAATTCAAACTGATTGATGCAATAAGAGAGCCTACGGCAAGAATTTAGAATTTTAGAACTGTTTGAATTTTGTGCGGAAATAACAGTCTGACCACATTTACAAAAAAATCATGCAAACGTGCCTAAATTGTATATTTTCAGTGATTAACTTTGATTAACGCGTTGTAAGCACAATGTACCTCAAATGCTTTTGGGGTGATTGGGAGTCTACCACATCCTTCATTATTACAGTATTTATAACAAGTATTTATTATGTACAAAAAATACACATTAGTAATTAGTAAAAGTAATATTTTGCTCAAAATTAAAAGAAGAAATCAGTTTCTCTTTTAGGTTTTTTCAGAGTATGGTCAACCCCTTCTGGAGCTTATTACATTTAAATTGAATTGAAATTACAGACAGAAATAGTACATATTATAAATGGTCATATCATACATGCAGATTTTGGTATTTAATAATGATGTCATTTAAATTATTCTGAAAAATTTGCTGCTTGTGTGAATTAATGTAATTTCATATTTTTTCCTGTCTCAAGCTTAAATGTATCTGAAAAAAGTACCATAATGTGACTTTTATATCATTCTGGAGGAAGTCATTTCCTTCTTACTGCCACTGCCACCACACACACAGTATGATCTAGGGGTTAAACCTAAATTGCACACAAATAAAAAGAGATGAAAATGGGGTTTTAAGGAGAACAAAAAGAAAAGAGTTGGACTGATTTCCCATGTGGGTGTTCATTTTATATTTCACAGACAATGTCCCTTTAAAAGCTTGTGCCTGGAAATCCCATTAGATGTGCATATAAAATTCCCTTCATGATTAATAGTAGATGAAGCAGGGCTGGGTTGTAGGGTACCAACATGTGGTCTGGACGACTCCTCCTCTGTAAGCTCACGTTACAGTCCATAAACTTGCCACTCTTTCCCACCTAAGCATTTAAAAGGGAGGTGGGATCACTTGACAGGAATGCTTCAGAACTGCGAGAGTGGCCCATGCAGCTGGGAGTGGATACAGTGGGTTAACCTTAATGCTGAATTAGAGGGTGTGAGAGTGTGGGCCACAACTTCTTCACACACAACTCTTTCAGAGAGCCAAGGAGTGTGTGTGTGTGTGTGTGTGTGTAAGAGAGAGAGAGAGAGAGATACAGAGAAAAAGATGCTGCAGTAACACCACTGCTAGAGGGTCCTTGACCTCACACTTTGTGTTAAGTTATAGTCCAACACTCTGAAGCAGTGGGAGAGAAGTTTGGCGAGTGACTGTGCGATTTGACAGGATTGACTTTGCAAGATGACGATCCGTGTATAAAAACAAAAGCTAAAGTGGACGTTTCCCACACAGACTTGCATCAGCGCCAACCAGCTGCCTCGCTGAGGGACTTTTGCTTCATATTTGGTGTGTGTAGTGGTGTTTGTGTGTAAGTGCCTCTAAACTTCCATTTCTGATTCAGCATGGATCAACCAGCTAGCAGCTGTATGCGAAGCTCTCATCCTGGCAGTGCTCTTTGGGGTTGTGCCAGAGCCCCTCACCCTGCCAGTGTCTCCGGAGGCGCTCTACAGCCGTACCAGCAAGCTGCCTTCTCTCTGCATCAGAAACCTGACTTCTTGACCTACACAGACTTCTCCAGCTCGTGCTTGGTGCCAGCGCCGCACTCGTATCCGCGGGATGAAAGGCTGTACCAGGAGGCACAAGGCATGTACCAGCGGGCAGAATGGCAGTTCAGCCCATGTGAGACACGTGGCAGGGGTCAGGAGCCCTGTCATACAGCTGCTGTGACAGTTGGAGCTGCTGGAGGAACAGACATGAGCAGCGCAGAAACAGACCGGCTGCCTGAAACACTGACATCCGGGCTGGAGGGAGATTACTTGCCTCAGAACATAGCCACTACTGATACAGAGAAGAAGAGCTGCAAGAGGAAACGAGAACTCACAGGTGAGTCTTATGGAATAGAAATCTAATGGTGTGTCAGTTTTGGCACAACAAACAACAGTCAATCAAAAGATGCATAAAATACCTAATCAATCATGTGATCAGCACCACACTAAAACCTAATCAATATATTGTTTTTAATTAGCCACATAAATTCTGATATTCAAAAAATATATAAAACTAAGAGTAGCCGAAAGTCCAACTACAGCAACATACAACTAAGATACAACGCATTATATATTGGAAGCTGTATAGAAATTTCTTACAGTCAAAATATTATAGTGTGTTAGATTACAAGCATGTTGCATTTTATAAATCAAAAAACGCTTTTCATAAATTAAATTTCTCTCTCTCTCTCTCTCTCTAGATGGTAAACTTGCACAAATATATGCAATTGATGAAATTGTTTTTTTAAGCCCTGGAAAATAATTCTGATAATTTTTTAAATTATTTGTTAAATTCTGAAACAAAAATAGACCACCTTTAAATTATCGCATGAAATATTGTATATTTCACACAATCAACCTTTTTAAAAAAGAGCATGAAGTTATCATTTTTAAATTATGCTTTATGTAAATTCTAAATAGTGCCTCCTCATAAGGAAGTAATTATTTCACAACATGTTAAAAAAACAACAAACAACATTGGACTGTAACAATGAGCATATTGCACCTGCCAGAAGACAACACTGAATATAATTATATGCTCACGCATAATGCCTTAGGCTTACAGGAAAAGTGAATGTATAGAAATACATGTAGCATGTGACCCCTAAAAGAAAGATCACTTAATATATATGTTTTTTTATTATTGTGTAGCTTCCCTCCATTGTTTCATTTTTTTCGGTACACCCACATTGTTTTATATATATAGTGTGTGTGTGAGTACTAACCTAAAAATAATAAATACACCAATAAAGAAGACATTTAACGCTAAATTGAGAACAGCGGCCTATGGGCCAACGTTCACACTTTAACCGTGTTATCTTCTGAGGTTATGAATCTGATACTAATTCTTTAGTTTAATA
Organism: Clarias gariepinus; assembly: GCF_024256425.1. NCBI lineage: Eukaryota > Metazoa > Chordata > Actinopteri > Siluriformes > Clariidae > Clarias > Clarias gariepinus. The sequence continues at coordinate 15,032,766 of NC_071113.1, forward strand.
TTAATAAACAGGTATTAACAAAAAACATATAGATTTATATAGAATAGATTCGAAGCAATTGTTTCTAGTTGCCTAATAGTTTCTCTTCTGTTTGAAAAGTATTTTTTTGTCTGGTGTTAATGTACCATCACATTGAAAAGGATTACAGGACTATGAATTTCAGGGATCCCTATGGTTATAGTTAATACTATTTAGAAATGATTAAATATATGTAATAGCTTGAGAAGTTCGCTTTTTGCACACTTCCAATTACGTACTGCTCTGACTGAAGGAAAATAGAACGTCAAAGTTTGTGGCACATCTGGAGCAGGCATTAATTTCAACTTCTCTGTGGAAACTTAGACAGGGCAGCCTTTCTGGAATAAAGAAAACGTTCTCAAAGATAAATATATTTCCCAAATAGTGCTTGAGTGGTTTTATAATTCAGTGGCCAAAAAAGAAATGTAAAATTATTTTTCTCTTTCTAAAACAATTGTAAGTGGTTTGTAGAAATGATTAGATATAAAAAAAAATCCATTCTGAAGTTTCCTATCTCCTCAGGTCACCCATTCCTTATGACTTCATATGCAATATAAATATCTGCAGCCTCTTTTTAGATTTACCTTAATGTAACCCTAACTCACTAACAGTAGAAACTTGCCAGACCACATCTGTAATGTTAGTTCCATATGATTCCACTCCTGCACTCATACCTACTGACATTTTCCTGTCATTAAGCAGTAACAGAACCCTCACTGAACTCAATGTGGAAATGACTGAAGAAAAATGCACCGTTCTGAAATCTATTCAGAGTTAAAAATGAAATATTTGGCATACATAAGTGTATGACGCTTTTGCATTCTTGTGAAAAAAAAAAGAATAAAATAATATGAAACATTGTGTGAAATTAGAAATGATGACAAGGTAATCATTGCCAGCTCTGTTTGCATTTTTATTGGGTTTTCACATTATGTGACAACAAAACAGTTACTGATTGTACATAATTGTTATCAGACATACTATCTATAAAAGAAATGTGATTATTCCAGTATCACAGTGAAATCTTAATTATAACTGAATGGGAAATAAAAGGTAAAGAAAAGTAAATGAAGTAAACAAGAAAATTGTTTTTTTTAATTAATATAGTTAAAGAGAAATGTGAAATTATTTCTTACAATTTTTTATTTTTCGGATTCCTGCTTTTGGTATTTATTTAAGTATTTCCAAAATACTATGCAACGCCGCTTTTCGTTGAAGAGGACAAACTTGTCATAATGACTTTAAATGCATGCGGCAAAACCAATTGACTGCTGTTAATTTGTTGACATAACTTGCAGACTTATTTGGCTTCATTTGGACCAACAATTTGAGAACATGCCAAATGTCGTTTGTCCTCCAAGCTCCCTGCTGAGGTTAGGGCTGTTCAGTAAAACTTTATAGGCTTTTGCTGAGGAAATTTATTACAGACTGTTAGGTGGACACGCACACACATACACATGCACACACTATGCCAGGTGTTTCACCCCAACCTGCTACCACATGTCCATGTACTAGTTGTGGTAATGTGCTTTAACTAATGGTGTTCCTATCATAATAATAATAATAATAATAATAATAATAATAATAATAATGCACCATCTTAAGACAACACATCTTGACATCTTGTCATATAAGAACGTTGCTTTGTTGTGCTTTTCTGCACTCACATCTGTCCATATGACTGCAGTCTGTTTCAGTCTGACTGTGTGAATCTGGTGAACCCTGACCACAAGTTCTCAGTTATTCTCACAAATTACAGACTTGCAGGGTTTGCATCACTTCTTGGTGGAGCTGCTAGATGCTGATCTATGATTCGGGAGTTAATTGGCTTCGTAAGGCCTGGGTGGCGCAAACAGTTTATTCGACCAACCAATTCATTTGTAATGGAAAATGTTTAACTTGCCATGTCCTCACATGCTGTTTAAAGTATTTTATGGACAGCTTGACAAAAGTCAGAGTCTCCACTTTCCCACTTCACAGCAAAGTAAATTTTCTGTTTCTGCTCCATTGTGAGTTGTCAGATTATGTTAAATTACTGTGGTAAGAAATGCATTGGGCATGAAAACAGACTTCGCACACCACACCACACAACACACACATCCACTCCCTCATGCACGCTCGCACCCGCACACAAACGCAAGTGCACACGCACACACACACACATTTGTTTGAACATAATTAATAATAAAGCTAATTAATTGTTTTACTTACGCCTATATGTAACTGTGATCTTAGGAACAAAATAAATTATTATTTTTTTTAAATAGACTGAATGAAATTGACTTTATTTAATTTAAAATAGATTTCTTTTTTTAATTCACTGGAATAAGACAAATTACCACAGGGTCAAAAATGTCAGATTTCCTGTCCTTGTGGAAACATTTGGTCCCCACCAAGATAAAAAAAAAAAAAAAGAATGACACACACTTCAGCTGTACCTGTCCAACCCTTTGTTCTTTTAGTAGCAATTTTAACAATGTTTCGGTGCATTCCTTCTTAATGCAAGACCTCTGTAGCCTGTTTGGCATGCTCCCTACCGCCTTGACACAATATAACTCGGTCCTATGACTCCTCTGATCTTCCTGCACCTCTGTGGAAGTGTGTGGCCTGGATGGGTCACAGCAACCAGCAAATATATCGTAACATGGGAGTCACTTTAAACATAATGTGTGAAATAGAGGTCAGCTGTTGGAATGTGTTTTGATGTTCTTTTAAAAGACAATTCCACGTAGAGCAAAATGCTGTGTATACATAAATGAGGAAAGTCACAATATGCTTTAATATTTTATAATTATAATTATTATTATTATGAATATGAAGAATACTCCTTCAGCCTTAAAGACCTTTCTCGTGACCTGTCTATTTCAGATATCCAGGACTCCGGATTTAAGCCTGACTCAAACTGTAAAGCGAGAAAGGAAAGGACAGCCTTTACTAAAGAGCAGCTGAGAGAGCTGGAGGCTGAGTTCACTCATCACAACTACCTGACTCGCCTGCGCCGCTATGAAATTGCTGTTAACTTGGACCTCACAGAGAGACAGGTACATCGCTTTTTCAACAGTTTTGAACTACGATATAATCCATGTTTATTTCCAGCAGCTATGAATTTTACACAAATCCGACTGAATCAAATGAAACATTAGCAACAATTATAAGGCCTACTCTTTATCACTTAGACCTTGCCCAGAAGTACATGTGCATCCAAACCCTACACACAAACTATGCTAGATCCCAAAACTGGTTCGTAATAGTTCTCGGTTCTTCTGGAAAAAAAAAAAAAACATAGATAAATAAAAAATGTGCTTAGAGTAACTTGCAACTCCAAATATAAAATTTAATGGATACTAATGCTGTGTATAGTAATAATTGCCGTTCTCTATAGGTAAAGGTGTGGTTTCAGAACAGACGCATGAAATGGAAGAGGGTGAAAGGTGGACAGCCTGCTTCCCCTCATGATCTGGAAGCAGATGAGTTGGATTCTGCAGCCTCACCCAGCTCTGAGTGATGACCCTGACTTTCACTGCTACAGAGGAGCCATAAATATGAAACAAAATGAACACCATGTCAGGTTTTACTCCAGTCCCTTTACACATCCAGATAAACTGTTTCATGGAGGATATTTCTCACATTTGGATGGACACCATTCTTACTGGCCACTGGTGTGGACATGGTGTGGACATTCACTCGCAAGCTGAGAACATTATATCAGAGAATATATTTCTCAAACGTAAATGTGATTCATATTCATTGTTCAAGTCTGTTTAATACCTTTTGCCCCCAGTGATGACAAGTCGATGTAACCACACTGCAGTGGCAGAGGTTTTAAAGCCTGACTGTTCAAGGATCACAGGATCACTCAGAAGATGAGGATTGCTCATCTGAGGCCAATGCACCAGTCCTTAATGTTACATTTCTTTGTTTTATTATAAGTCATGCTGTCAAGTTGTTTTTAAAATACCTTTTCTGTTGAACAGTTGTTTTCAATAGTTTTACCTCTTTTTTTCCATTGAATGTAATGAAATTGATAAGACACAGATGTTGCATATTGAAAAATGCAAAAAGTTAATAAATCACTTAAAAATGGAAACAATTGCAAATGTTGAATTATAATTTGAAATCATGAAGCCATACTTCTTGGCTTTCAGTGAGACACTGTGTAGGATCTGGCATTTTGTTCAGTAGTCTGGGGTACACATGTACAGTTTCTTAAACCTTTTAGACAAATGTGTATTTCTAATGTTTGAAAAAAATTGAAATTTAAAAAATGATTCATAGTTCACAAGGGACCATATTACAACTTTATGCCTGAAATTTATTGGGCCAAGAATGACATTTAAAGCAATATATAATCCACTTTCATGTATGAGCAGAGCATATGGTTGGATGCGTGCTATGGATATTGAAGTCTTTCACCAATTAAGATGAATAACCTTTTTTCCAGGGATGATCATTTGCAAGTGTGAGATACTGGATTTTGTTATTGCTACTATAAGCTGCAACATGTTTTAGCGCTGTGGTTGGTCCTTTTTGACTGAATACAGAACTTAAAACCAGGTACTTGCCTGAGGGCTCTCACTCTACCTTAGTGTTAAATAGTATCTACATTTGTTTGGATTCAAACCAAGACTTGGCCTTGATTCTAGCTTTAACGGAAGCATCTGGTTGGATACAAGAATTGATCTGAGCCCTGACTGGAATTTGGACAATCCCACGTGGGAGTCTGACACACACCAGAAGTCTGGCGGCTGACCACTGGCGTAGTGCTTAGGAGAAGGGAAAAAATAGGTGGGTAAGGGTGCAAAGATGACTTCTCAAGTACAGGATGTTGTTGCAGCAGGTAGCCAGTCATCTAATTTCCTGCCTCCCCCTTAAAAAAAAAAGTGTTAAGGCATCCGACATCCAGTGGCTTTACAATGGTGGGCCTTTACTGTCGTCCAACCAAACAACACCTTGAGATTGGCCTCTGCGCTGGATTGGTGTAGGAATGGTTCCATACACACCCACAGTAGGTCCAAACTAGTCCAGCACCCCTGACCCCAGCCAACCACAGATCCTCTTAGCCCATCCTGCTATACTTCCTCTGCATTCCACTCTTATGAGCACTATTATTGTATTAGAGGTAATGGCTGTCAAAATAAACTTTACACATAAAGCATAATTATAGTATTAAAGCTCCTAATGAAAATAGACATATCGTGGTTAATGGTTCATTTACACCTATGACATTTTCAAAAATAAATATTCTTGTACGAAAACATATATTAAATTTCTCTTTGCAAGGATATTAAATCGTATATGTTTAAAAAAGGATAGGGATTTTTTTTCTTTCATTACCAAATTAATTTGAAGAGAAAAAGAACTAAGTTACAATAAAAATAGTGCATACTTCCGATTTATTTTGGCAATTAAAATGACATTATAAACTGTTCAAAAAGCCGATATTTATATATTACTTCATAATAATTTATTGAAATTAGATTAGTCTTAACAGAAGGGAAGACATTTATGAAAGTGTGCTTTACAAGAAATAGTTTAGGATTTGTTCTAGTTTAGCATTTGTTCTTTAATTAATGGTAATATAATTTGAATAGAAAACCATAATATTAATTTAGGATACAGTATATGGTTACTTTACTTCTTTAAACAGCTTAAAGATGCTTGTGCATATAGGGTTTGCAAATGTTTTTTTCTGTTACCAAAGAAATAAATATGCACGCAAAACACTTTTGTGCAGAATTAGGTAAATACCAGGGGACCTCACTTTATATGTCATTTCAATGTAAGGAGAATGAATTGTTTCTAAAAGCACATTTAAACAGCTTTTTATGTTAAAAAGATTTCCAGATATTGGAATGAGGAAGGATTATCCTATTTTGTTTTTGTAGTAATTGCATACAAGATTAATGTTCTCTCATTCTCATTGAAACAGCAAGAGGTACAAAAGAGTAAAAAGTAGTAATCTTATTGAAATTTAAAATTGATATATATACAGTATATACAGTATATATATATATATATATATATATATATATATATATATATATATATATATATATATATTATCCGCTTATATATATATAAGCGGATAATTTCAAGTTTCTTGATTTTGTTCTTTTTAAAAAGCCATGAGGTTAGAATTCCAGGCCATTGTAGGACAGTCAATAAACACATTTATTAATGCCAATCCAGGCAAAAAATTTGCATGTTCAAATAGTGTTGCACATATTTATTTTTTCATATTTAAACATTTCACTTTGCAGCAAGACAAAGAATAAACAATGTAAAAATATAGAATACTCTGTACTACTCAAAATAGGCATAAAGCCCCTTAAGCAAGAAACAGACTTGGCAGAGCATCAGCATAGAAAATATCAAGCACTGCCTTATTTATCGGTTTCAAATTTTTTAAACATATAAGATTTGTTCCTGATTTTCTTGTGTATGCTTAACTATGCCACAGGTAAGGAGTTATTCATTAAAGAAATTCTTCTCATGGGCCTAAAAAAAAGTTACGAGATATCAGTTTTTGGCTGATAGTCCAAAGAACAAAAAGCCAGTGTTTAGAGATTTATCCCACAGAAAAAGTATTAAGTTTAATATTCATTTTTGTTCATGTTTTATTGCTCTAGTCAAATAAATGTATTTTTTCCACTTTTCATAATTAGAATTTATTAAATGTAGTAAAAAAAAAATTGCTTCAGTTTTTATTTTATTCTTTTTTTTTGCCAAGTATATTCCTGAAATAAGCAATAAAAAAGACCATTCTGTGCCTGTTTATTGTTTTAAATACAAAACAGAATTTTAAAATTTGATGTTGATATAAAAATGCCTATTTGACAAGTGTAGCAGTATATGCTTTTAAATTAACTTTTCAACTTTTTCAATTTATACTTTATGCTCAGTACTTAATTTCACATCCAATGTGTTGATGTACTGAATAACCAATAAGTAAATAAAAATTTAATTCCTAAAAGATAGATATTCTAAAATGTATTGTTATTCGATATTGTTTCCAGTTTCGTCCTGAGACCGAGTCATTTGACACCCCATTCTCTCAAATGGTCTCCCTTAAATTTCCAGGGACGCTGGCCTATATCTGGCAAACAAGAGTCTCTAAAAGTTCCTCTCAGGCACATGCCTGCTGCTCATTCTTCTCATCTGCAGTGTTATTTTAAGCAACCTGCAAACCTATTTCCCCTTTCCCCACACTACAGTCTGAGTTTTGCCCTCAAACAAGCGGGAGAAACCTCTGGATGGGAGGAAAGCAGCCCAGAGGAAACGTGCGATGGTTTCCGCATGGACTCCCAAGACAGCAGTAGCACTAAAAAGAGGATGCAAGGTACATTTGCATGCTTCCAGGTTTGTGTAGCTTGGAATGCAAATACATGTTGTCTGTTTGTGTGTGATTCCAGGATTTTGTAGTTCTGTATATAAACTGCATTGTACTGTATGTTGCCTGTATTTGTGAGCATGACTGTTTAAACAGCTTGTATGTATGTGTACATGTAGGATGTGGTCAGTGGACGTTTGAGGCCATCCTCCCCCGAAATGCAGCTCTAATGATTAGTGGGACCCCCAGGAAAAATAAATCTTGCGGTTCCATTGCACAATCAGTCAAGTTGGGCCAGGGATGCACAGCACAGTTTTAAATTATGCGAGACTTCCTGTAATGCTCCTCTGATGGATCCTATAGCTGAAAGGAGCAGGAAAGCATGAGGTCAGTCTGACTAGACAAACCGAATATTTCTACCTGCTGAAGATGACCTGCTCTTACATTACTGCAACCCAGACAATTGATATTCTTCTTGCACTCTTAATTACTAAATAGACTTAACAATCAATGGGTCTATACTATCTTATGATGATTTCTAATGTAAGCCTATTTCATCTGTTTGTACCAGCATCTAATTATCTGTCTGTCTATCCATGTTGGTGCATCACTCTGAGAAATGCACCAGAAGCCCAAAGGTCTCTGCTTAATACTTGATGCCTGATCATCCAGTCTAATACTTGATGCAGATTCTTATCGAGTGCCTGCCCCATCACCTCAATTCCCAAATAAGGTGCTGCTTCATGTGACCCAGGTGAATGAAACACAATGCCTCTGTAAAATACTGTAACAGCAATACTCTTTACAGGGAATTCCAAGGCTCATCAAAAAAAGAAAGAAAAAAACGATTGTGCTTAGCTTTGTTTTACTGCCCGCATTAAATGCCAGACTTGGCTTTTGTAATACATATTTTGAAAGGCCAAAATGTATGTCTCAGCAGTCACTCCATTTCTCTTAAAGTTATTGCCACTTCAAGTGATATTTTATTTCAAGCTGACTTTTATTTCAACATGACCATGTCTTAAGATACTGTCTAAGGTTTTTTTTTTTGTTTTTTTTTAACTGTTGTCAATGATCTGGTTTGAGCATGTATGCCAGTGTGACTTGCCACCAAAGGAGCCTCTGTTCTGGGTCAGCTCATGATCTATCACTCAGCTCAGAAAGTCCATGGGAACACTTCAGCTGTGGGAAGTGACCGTCATGCAAGACCTGCATCTAAAAATAAAGCAGTGTGACCATTGTGCACACACAATTCATACACTGTTTTTAAAGGTCATATGAGCAATCGGATGTTGTGATTTGGCATGAATGTTACAGTTATTTTAAAAATATTTGCCTGTTTAAAATGCTTAGGATTGACTTTATTTTTACAAACTGACTTAATGACTTAAAAACAGTATGAATCTTCATTAACCCTCCCAACAAAAAAGAAGACTGGAAGGCTAGTACAGGTATGTTGGGAGATGGGAGATGTTAAACATTTGCACTTTGTACTGGTTCTGTCCACATCTTTACAAAACCTATATTTGAGCAAAATTTATCCACGGACCCAGTGCTGATATGGATCACACGGTTCCTCATTTCCTCCCCATCACACCTCCCTCCTGTTCGCTTTTTTTCTGCGCCCACGGTCAGACTTCAACTCCCATAAGGCCCCGGGGGAAGGGTTGAGCTGTGGCGTGACAGGCTGGGATTTCTGGAGCCTTGGCTTTAATATTCTCCTTCCCCTACTGTCTTTCATCAACAGCATGTTTCTAGACCCAGGCTTGAGTTACAGTCTGCATCTCTGCCTCCGCCACGTGGGAGGATGATTTCTAACACATGGACCTATGTGTTCATCAGACAATGGAGGTCCTGTCAGTGTCTGCGTTCTCTCTTGTTCTCTGCCGGGGATTTTGGAGCGCTGATGTCACAGCACGCCGACGCATTTGTTTTATACACATACACATTACAGCCACCAATACCGCCCCTTCAATAAGCTGCCTCTAATTAGCACCTGCTTTCAAAAACGTGTTCTATGGCTCGTGTAAGCTTCTTGGTCTGGGTAGGATTAGTGTGGAAGCAGCAGTAATTCCCTGCTTGTGTGTCTCTCTCACGTCTCCAGCACACCAAACCCCACGCCACAGACACAGAGGCCCTTGTTGTCACATTGACCCGACTGGCACGGACGACGTGTGGACAGCTACCCTGGCACACTGCCCGGCATTTATCTTTCGACAAAGAAGCTTGGGCAAAGGTGTAGAGATAAAGATGTTCAATACATGTGCAAGAGCAATACTGCAAGAGTTCTAAGAATTGGTTTACTCAGTCAACTTATAGCACTTGCTTTTGCTATTTAAAAAAAATATCACCTACAGTAAGCAGGGGACTGCTAGAGCATGCATAAACCAGATTCAGAGGTTTTTCAAAAGAAATGTGATGCCATGATTTATGCATGTGGTCCTGTATTAATGCATGAAGTTGTGGAAATGTCCTGAAGTTTTTTCCCCAATGGTACAAGCAAAATTTCCAATGAATAAATCAAATTTTCCGGTGTCTCTGCTCAACACAACATGCTCCATGCCTGCCTCTCATTCTAGCACAATGGCCTGTTACTGCGCAATTCACTTCGAAACCAAATCATAGAGGTCTGATCCAACTTAATCAGGAAGTAACTGATTAATGAAACTGTGTTCTTCCACATGGTTAAATGCCAGGAACAGTGCTGGTGACCCTTATTGTAGGATAAGTTAGAGAAGCTCTCACTCTCTAGCCTCCCCTTGTTTGAAATGAGATATTTGAGAACATTTAGCTGCACACAATGTGGAGCTACACTGGGAAAATCAAGAGGCCAAGGTCAGAAGGGGGAGTTAGGAGGCTTACTAATTAGACACATTGCAGCTTGTGTGTACGACCAGGGCACTCCTAGCATGTGCAGTCACATATTCCCTGCAAAACTAGTAGTAGTTGATTCACAACAAAAACAATAATTACCCACTAATTCGCAGAGAACCCTTACCATTCTCACTTCATGTGAGGCATTTTACTGGAAATATAAAGTGCCAATGATTTACCTTGTAAAATAACTGTAAAATAAATATTGTAAATGCACAAATATTTTTGCAATGTACCAAACATTATTAAATCTGTTTGTTCTTAATTTTAAGCCTATTTATTCTTTAAATCTAAAAGACAGAACTGATGCACCTGCGCATTGGGTGTAAAATTTCCCAGCCATTACGTTCACATCAGCAGACATCAATAGCCAGACAGTCTGATTATGAGACGGAACTTCTAGCAGCTGTATGAACTGGTGATGGACTTACACTCCTAATCCCACACAACACTTGCCTTTGATATGAACTAGTCTTTGATTCACAAATCAGGAGCTACCAAAAAAAAAAAATGTAGCCAACAATACTACTTGTTTGAGCTGAACTGCATGCCTTACTCATTTGACCAGGTCATCAGCCCTACTTGCACCTGCCACCGGCTTTCATTCCCTCCATCCATCTAAGAGAAAGACAGGAAGTCTACACTCACAGCGATGACGATGAAATTTACTGGCGTCTGAGTGGAAAGTCTCATCCAGAAGTCCAGATCTCAGGGTGAATGACTGTAAACCAATGCCTAGCAGGTTATTAGCTTTCTCCTAGCTAGTCTCTGAATTATTACAGCATGGCCCATCAGAGCCCAGCCATTCTCACCCCCATGCAGCCCCTATTCAGAAGCTGAGAGCCAGCAGATTCTGGCCTATCTTTCACTGAAGGTGTCAGAAATGATTTCTTTTTCTCTCATTCTCGTTTTTCCCCAAATAGAATTGTTGTCTCTCATTTTAAATCTTTTGGTTTGACTCTTGGTTTACAGACATTACGGCCTTTTAGCTATATTGGTCTGGCCTTGAACTTTTCATCATCACTCTCGCCCAGCTTTTTACAGCTCACAGCAGCTGCGCTGACCATTGATTCCACTGAACTTTTGGAGAAGTAAATAAATGGGGTAAAATATAAGACAGAGATAGAAATGAGGATCATTATTGTGTACAATGAATGCCTTGACTGTGACACATTGTTGAAACACAGCTTAACCAAAATCCATGCATTAATGTCAGAATTCAGTCCCAAAAAGCTTTAGTTTTATGTCATCAGTTATATTTGTCACATCTTTCTTACTAATGCAAGGAGAAAGGTAATTCTATTATTTACTGCCAGCAGTAGGGATTATAATGTGTAATGCCTGGGGCTTATGAGTCTTTTATTTAACATAGACACTTTAACTCTTTAACTCTTTAATTTTCTGTTGAGATGAAAAAATTTCTATATTATATAGTAGCAGCTATTTTAAATTCCTGACTACTATTAGTACTACTACTACTAATACTACCACTACTACTACTACTACTACTACTAATAATAATAATAATAATAATGTTTTCTTCAGATAGAAAGCATAATAATAATAAAAAACATTGACCTTTATTATCTGCTGTCAATACAATGGACATAAAAAAAGGAAAATATTTAAACCAGTCAAGTTCTTCACAGTATAGGTTCATCCATGAATGACCTGAGGTGTTGATTTAACAGCCACCACTTAGTTTAGGGATTGCTGTTGGAACAGCACTGAAATCATAAAGCTGTTTACTTACTTGGCATTAATATGACCATGTTTTATGTCATCTCTGTTCTCTTAGGGCATGCAGTCAGACATGTCTGAGACTAAACATGTGGAAAGAGAGCCCCAGTCACCCACACCTCATCTTGACCCTTTGTAAAAACCAGTAGACACTTTGGAGGAAACTTGATCTTCAGCAAAAACAACTATGAAGTCAGATCTTTATTTAAGGAGTGGGGCGGCAGATCTCTGATATCCTGAGCCGCTGGTGTATAGGGGGTAGAGGGTCGTGACAGGAGTGCTGTGGTGGGGGTGGTGGGGGTCTGGGTGAGGTTTACGCCGCTGTTTTCTGAACGGCTGCCAGGAAAGTTTAATGGCTTTGGAATTTGGACAGGAAAAAAGTGGGTTGGAAGTTTCAGAGGAAGCAGGGATTTGTGGCTCATGCAGCACCTCTGTTTGTGTTCTCCTGGACTGGCTCGTCTCAGGCCAATGCGAGGAAGAACGTCAAGCACTTTTCCACAGATCAGCCCACAGCCTCGGGAGAATACACAGAGGCGACACGCAGGCCACGGTCTGCCACCTCCACCCCATCTACACATACCTCAACATATACACAGGCATGGACATAAACATGAATGCATACATGGTGTGAGTTAATAAGAATGGTGCCAACAACTTGCTATACTAGTTCTTGTACTCTAACATATTCCTGCGGTTCATTATTTCCCTTGTTAATTTACTGGGTTATTTATTTTCGCAAGTTTGTATTCTCTCTGCACTTTTTATTTTGACTGTTGTTTGTGAATGCTGTAATAAGCTTTTTTCCACACTTTGACATTCACCAGTTTAGTGCATGGAGATTGGAGTACATTTTTTAAAATGCAATTATACAGATTTCGCTTGTTTCGCTTCCATATTTGGTGGCACGGTTGAATAGTGGTTACCACCGTGGCCTTGCATCTCCAGGGTTGGAGTCCCACCTCAGGTCTGTGTGCATGTAGTTTGCATGTCCTGTCCATAAGGTTCTTAAAGTATTTTTTCTTTGTGTAGTTGCTGAAATTGTCACGCTGCTTTTGGTCTAACACAATAGCTCCCTTAAAGTGAATGGGGATATTTAATAAAGGTATTATTTAATTTAGGGCACATTTCACAAGTAAAAAAGTACAAAAACCATATTCTTTCTCAATAGAGCAAATAGATGTTTGTTAATAAATTTACTTAGTGTAACATACTGTATCTGCTAGTTGCAAAGCTTAACAATTAACATTATTTTAGATTATGCATATAAATTGGGTAACATAGTTGACAATTTTCTTATTTTGACCCATAGTTTTGACTTTCCTGGTGGACCACATCTCATTTGCATGAACAGTTTAATATCATATTTGAATAAATTATGTAATTAAAATAATAAAAAAATATGTAAACAATAACAGTGTATGTAACATAGTTGATGGTCATTTAATATACTATATATTATAAGATATAATAATAAATATACAGTAATAAGCTATTACATAAAAAAATATTTTTTTAAAAAGACAAGAAACAGTTAACACAGTGTGTTCGAAATGTACACCACAGAAAAGATTGATTTGACTTTTATCAAAAAAATTTTTTACTAATTTCTGTTAACTGTTAACTTCTGTTAATTTCACACTTAAATGGTTGATATCCTCAAGCTTATTTTAATAGTACAAAAACCTATTCCAAAGTAAATACAAAATACATTTTTCATATGATAATTTCATTTATTAAGGGAAAAAAGCTATCCAAATGTACCTTACCCTATGTGAAAAAGTATTGGTCCCCTAAAACTAGTTGTGCCAGTGTGGGTGTCAACAACAGCAATCAAGAGTTTCATCATAACTGCCTTCCACATCGCTGTGGAGGATCTTCTTTGCAGAACTGTTTTAATTCAGCCACATTGGAGGGATTTTGAGCCTGCTTAAGGATCTCAATCAGATTTCTGGATTTTGAGTAGGTCACTCCAAAACCTTATTTTCTTTATCTAAAACCCTAATTATTTACTTTTTTTAAGCCTTTCAGAGGTGGACCTGCTGGTGTGTTTGGAACATTGTCCTACTGCATAACCCAAGTGCGCTTGAGCTTGAGGTCACAAACTGATTGCCGGACATTCTCCTTCAGAATTTTCAGGTAGAACACAGAATTTATGGTTCCATCAATTATGGCAAGTCATACAGTTCCCGAAGCTGTAAAGCTGACCCGCTACCACCAGGATTGCTTGGCACATGCAGACATTTAATTAAAAAATTTTTCCTTGTATTTCTTTACATCATGTTACTTTTTAAAATCTTTTAGCATGCTTCACTTTTCAGACAGGTTCTTATTAAATGATTTCTTGGTTAAACAGGCCTGCCAGTAATCAGGCCTGGGTGTGGCAAGTGAAATTTGACTCAGCTTACAAAAACTCACAGTTTATTCATGATTTAGCTAGAGGGCAATCAGTTTTTCTTATGCAGCCAGGTAGATTTGGACAGCCTTTTTTCCTTAATTAATGAAATCGTAATAAAAAAAAAACTAAATTTTGCATTTACCCAGGTTGTTGTTTGATGATCGCAATTATTTAAGTGTGATAATTATGCAAAAACAAAATCAGTAACTTGAAAAAACTTTTTTTTGCTGTATTATGACAAATTATTTTTAAAAATATTTCAAGCCTAGTGCAGCATCCGTCCATTAATCTAGGAACCTCTGTAGTCCAATAGGGACCGTGAAGGCCAATATTGATTATGATAAGTAAAGATTAGGTTTAATGTAATGTTTGTGTGATATTATAACATACCATAATGTTACATACCAAGAAAATGTTACCAAACAAGTTATGAGTGTGACACCATGTTCCTAAAACCACATATCTTTAACATTAGCATCCATGTAGGCATGTCTGGCACCTAGCAGTGCACAAGACCACGGACAAAACCCTTTCTCTTCATGCAACCAAGCAAATAAGCAACATATAATGCATCTCTGCTAATTTTCTTATGCAATAATGTTAGCAAAGATATTGTGAGAGGATGGAAAAAGTAACAGTCCAACTGACCACATGTGGCATTTTCATGTTGTTTGTATTTATTGATGAAGATGTTTTATTTGTATTTGCTTATAACTTAAAACTCCTTTCTTAATTTTAACACAACTTCATATAAACTGCCTGGCCAAAAACAAGTCATTTAACCCTAACTGATGCAATGACTAGCTTCTAATTTCATGGTTTCAACAACCATGTCAAATGGACATATCCTGTGGTCATGGAAAATATGTTATTCTGTTTCGAAAGGGTCAAATTATTGGCGTGCAGCAAGAAAAGAAAATAACTAAGGAGATTGTTGAACCTACTAAAATTGGGTTATGAACTGTAAAAAGCATTATTAAAACCTGGAAGCATAGTGGTGAACCCTCACCTTTAAAGAAAAATGTGGTTGGGAAAACATCCTGAATTTAAAATAAAAAGGTAGAACTTATAACTATGATTACTAATGAAAGTAGGAGCATTTGCACACATACAATGTAAAGGGAACTCAAGAAATTAGGACTAAACAACTGTTTTGCATTAAGAAAACTACGTATCAGTGTGAATATTCACAAAAAGGCTTCAAGGGAGCATACAGCATAGACAGGGGAGCATTGGAAAAATATCATGTGGCTTGATGCCCACATTGACCCTGTTATCTATGCAGAAAATTAGGTCAGTTGACTACCTAAATGACCAGATTTTTTCAGCAATGTTTTTTTTTCTTCACTCATGGAATGGACATATTCCTGGATGATGATGCCAGGCTCAATTTGGCTTAAATTGTTAAAGGCTGGTTCAGGAAGGACACATTGATAGGCCACCACAGTGTCCAGACCTTAACCCCATTAAAAATCTTTGGGATGTGCTGGAGAAGGCTTTTTGCATTGGTCTGTCTCTCCCATCATCAATAAAAGATCTTTTCTTTCTACACGGCAACAACACCATCAGAGTTACATAGAAAAATTGATGTAACTCTGGGTGGAAATAAATTGTGACATTATTGTGATAGTTGTGACATTGCATGGCCGTAATCAAAGCAAAAGGTGGTCCACTGAAATATTACAGTGTGCGATTTTATTTTTTGGCCTAATGGTTTATATTGCCCACAGAAGCCTATGTTAAATATTACTTGTCACTTTAGCTTTGTCACTTTGATTGTAATGAGAACACCATGGAACACCAGGCTACATGTGTTTCTTGTACTCCAAAACTCGAGTCTGGAAGAAGTCGTGGTTAGAACGGAGTGCCTCTGAGATGTGTCTGCCAATGTCTCCAGTCCTTGTCACCAGTGACTATTGGGCCTTTCAGCCCTCTCCCTATCACTCAGCCCACACCTCCATTTAGAATAACAGAGAAGTTGAATGAAAAATATCATGACAACCATTTTTCTGGCATATTATAGCATCTGTTAGAAACTGCTAGAGTGTTTGTAAATGAGGATTTCTTTTACATTTAGCCTGTCATATGTCTGGTCATACAATCTTTTACTTTGAGATGGAGTAATAATCAATCACCCAGTCACAAATAAATAAATAAATAAATAAATAAATAAATAAATACTGTATAAGAGTGCCTATGATGAATGCAGTAATACATGCCTAAGGAATAGGTCTACACCCTTCATTAAGCCACATAGACCCAATGCAAAACTTAGCTTCTCAGCTCAACTAGTTACAAAAAAAAAACAACAACAACAAGCAGGACCTTTTGGTTTCAGCAAAAGAAATTACTTGAGCAAGCTTGCAGTCTCTCATATATGCATACCTTACAGAATACCTTTCTCATATATGCATTTCCCTTACAGATAGGGAAAGAAGGATTTTATATAGCATTTTAAACAAAGTTAACACCTCAAATGAACATGCATTAAACTGTTCAAAAACAGCATGTGCAATTGACCAGGATGAGTAAAGTGAGTGAGGGAGACTTTTCAAGCTGTTTCCCACTCATTGCTGTGTAAAGGTTCTGCTCTAATTCAAATTCTAAGATTATTCTCAGTTTAAAAGGTGTGAGGTCAGACACCAAGCAGAAACAAACACAGATGAAGGAGGAAATGCCTATGGACAAATGGTCTAAACGTGAGATGACAGACAGAACATAAAACCCTACCATGTTAGCTGAGAATGGGAACGAGGGAACAACCACCATAACACTCACACCATCACTGTGAAAAGCCCCCTGCTAAGTGAAGAGTACAATGTTTAACACCTGGGCTTTGGATGAGAAACAAACATCTGACTCTGTAATCTTCTAAATAAATACAGTCAACACTGGCTCAAAGCAGCTCGATTACTTTCAGTGTGACAGTGAAGTTTTAGGCCTGTGGCCATCAGTTGTCCAGCCTTGAGGTGAGTAGAATGATTTAAATGCATACGCGTCAATAAAAAAGATATATAGAAAGGATCAAATTTACTTTATCTTAGGAATGCAGTGACTGAAGCCAATCACTAATGATTCTAATCATTTTAATAATGGAAAAGAAGTAAGGTAGACAGCTCAAGCTCAATAGGGGCAGGAGTATCTCAGGGGTAAAGGCATTGGACTACATATTCTAAGGTCTCACCACCACTAAGATGCCGCTGTATTGCCCTTGAGCAAGGCCCTCAACTCTTCAGATGTATAATGTCTGTTGGACCACCACAAATTAGACCCATCTTTAAAATTTTACTGAAAGGATGAACACCAGTCTTACAAAAGATATTTCTCTTAATGACTGTTTTGAAAATAGTGGTTGGGTGCACTGACTAACATGTCAGTCTACAGTTCAGTGACTGGAGATGTGGTGACTGTTAAGGCAATAATATATAAAACCCTCATACACTTGAGCATGAGGACCTTGTCAGCTTTGGAGAGGCTACTTAATGTTTGATTGTAGGAACGAGTGTTTTATAGAATGACATAGTACTGATATTCAGTGACCATTCTAAAGGAACAAGTGAACTAAAACAATGGCTGCAAAATTTCTCTCACAATAACATTACCATTAGACCCTCTCAGTGCAGGATTCACACCTATATTCAGCCTGTACTATTCTCTTTGGTGTATTTTTTTTATATCACCATTAAAATGTCAAATAATTTGTCTTTTTACTGAACATGTTTATGCACTGCATGTCTATTATATTATCTTTCTCTGTGCAGCTTGTTTTTGCTTAAAGTAAGAATACGTTCTGCACTGATGTTCTCAGTCACATTTTCTCAACAGCTGTTTTTTTAACCGTATGTTTTTTAGACATATGTAATGATGTCTTTTGTACAGAGCTAAATTTTTTCTTTATCACTCATTTATCTTCAGAAAACACTTTATCCTGCTTATTGTGGGGTGAGCATAGTCACGCGCCGGACACTAAACACACTTACACACACTCATTTGCACCTGTGGAATAAATTTGGTTAGGCAATCCACCTGCATTCATGTTTTTTGGCAGATGGGGGATCACATGAGAATCCAAAAGAAATCCGCAAACATACAGGAAGAACATGCAGACAGAAATCTGAGCTCAGGATTGAACCAGGGATCATGGAGCTTTGAGGTGACCATGCTGCCTGCTACGCCAATTTCAGATGTCACTTTAATCACTTTTCTTATTAACACCAAGCATCTTTCCCCTGGCTGATTATTATTATTATTATTTAAATGCATTACTGACTGTATACAGAAAAATTGTACATAATAACTCAGAAGTATTGACCAGAACTTCTTTCCCTCCTAACCTCTCCAACTGGAGGGATGTGGGGGCAGGACTTCGGTCTGTATTGCAGCGTTTTGGCTACCTGTAGCTGTGCTCCCAAAGCGGTCTGACTTGGAATAACGTGGCCTGTTTACTCAGCTGGTTCAGGGGAAAGAGGATGTGTTCAGGGCCTCATTAATCACAGCCACTTCGGAAGAGATAAACAGCCAGGACCCAGCGGGGGTGCTGACACTCCGGCCTGGCCTGAGGGTACAAGGGGAGATGGGGGCAAAGGGGGAGCAGGATCTTTTTTTACTACTCAGGGAATCTTTAAACACTTGCTGAACAATCACACTAAACCATAATATCATTTTAATAGTCCTGGATAACACAATAGCTTATCACTTGACCCATGTATGATTGCAACTTATGAGACCTTTTAAAGCAGAAAGAAATATGCTGGAAACTTTGCAACAAATTATTATCACTCAACACTGTTTACTGTCATTGCTATAACTTGCTGTTATTTCGATTGCAAATAAAAATGAAGAAGTATTACATTTTAAGCTTGAATGTTTAATCATTTACAAAAGACTTAATAAAAGTTAAAATCATTACTTTTAAAGTAAAAAAAAAATCAAACCTTTAAAATGTTAAGGCTAAGACAAAAACGTAATGCCATTCATTTTTAGTGACCAGGCAACTGAATTTATAGCCACAAAAATATTTTTATAATAACTAGAATAGCTACATTAATAGCAACATTATTAAATTTTCATATTATATTAATACAATTGTCAGACCCTGGTAGTATAGCTCCAGCTTGAAAACCATGACTCTAAAACATTTAACGTGTAATAAGCTGCTATTTCATACTGCAGGAGTGAAAAGACGACACATTCAGGGCGTGAGGGATTGCAGGCTTGAGGTTATCACAAGCACAGCAAGTTTATGGAGAAGCTTCACAAGTGACAAGAAACAAACCAACACAACAGAGCTGCAGTAAGTGACATGGCTTTAAGAAAGTCAAAGTAAGATGAAGTGACTAACAAGTCAATTTAACTGGATGCTTATCAATACCAGATCCAGTCCGGTATTGATAAGCCAGTTCAGTGTAAGACTGAACACTAGTATTGATAAGTTTGTGACAAAGCTTCTTTCTGATCTTCAGCTATAGCTATTTACACCAAAAAGTTTTATAAAGATGATTTTTCTTGTACATTTCCAAGGCTTCTGCTGTCTATACAGTGTTCAAAGACAAAAAAAAAAATGCTGAAATCCTGTTGCCTGTGCCAGAAAGAAAGCTTCTGTTATTACCTGCTGGCCTTCAACACTTCACACTAAGCCATGTGTTTCTCTCCAGCCAAACTTTCACTCATCTTTCTGGCCCATATTTCACTCGAGACATGCCTTGGAGGAGGCAGAGAACAAGAGGAAGGAAGGGAAAATGCAGACAGCCCTGAGAGAAAAGAAAAAGTGAAGAAAAGGGGAAAACGTTGAGTGGTGAAGAGGAGGAGATGAAGAGGATTGTCGGTGATGGAACAGACAATAAAGATGTTTTTTTCAGATATATGAGTGAAAAAGAGATTTTTTTTATTCTACTTTACTTCTGTGAAAATATAAACAATATAATGTTCCTCTGTTTAAGGTGATTTATTGAGATGTTTACCTCAAAGTATTATGATTTTAAAAATAGTGTCTGCTTGTGTGTCTCTGCCTCTGTGTGTGTGTGTGTGTGTGTGTGTCTCTGCCTCTGTGTGTGTGTGTGTGTGTGTGTGTGTGTCTCTCTCTCTCTCTCTCTCTCTCTCTCTCTCTCTCACTCTCTCTCTGCCTGTGTGTGTGTCTCTCTCTCTCTGCCTGTGTGGGTGTGTGAGTGTGTGTGTGTGTGTGTGTGTGTGTGTACACAACATACTGAGGAATAATTGTTTCTGATAGATTTGGAAAGGATGAAGTATTTCCAGCCTCTTTGGATTTCACCACTCACGCTTATAAAATTGTTCTAAATCCCACTAAATCCCATGATGGGGGAGTCTGTCCATGTCTAATTACACAAACTCCTACTCTATTCACATAATTTGGCTTCAAATGTTTAAAAAGACTGTACTGAAGGGTATGATTTTATCATAGTTGACAATAGCACAAACAAGAAAAAATACTGTTTATGTTGTTGTTGTTGCTGCTGTTACTACTAACATTGAAAACAAATTTTTTGTGTATAAAAGATATTATTATTATGGCATCTATCCAGCTAGCAACCTCTGTAGTCCAACTAGGGCCCATGGAGGTCAATGGTGACCATTGCAGTTATTTTCCTTTTTTTACAACACTCACACACAACAAGTAACTTGCGAATGCCACTTAGCCTAATCTTTAGATTGTGGGTTGAAACTGGAGTAGCTGATGGAGACCCTGTGGGGGGTGTTGGGGTGAGGGGGCGGGGCCCTTGCAAACTCAACACACAGAGACCCGAGGTGAGAATTGAACCCAAACCCTGCAGGTGCCATCATGTCCCACTACTATTATTATAATATAATTATAAAACAATTATTATATTATAAAACTATTATTTTAAAATAGCACAATAATTTAAAATAGTAAAATAGTAATATACTGATTTATCGACTTATATACCGATTTCAACCATTCGTTGTTGTTATTTTAGTAATAAACGATGATTAAAGATCAACAGTGAAGTGAGAGCTTTTCTGCCATCTAGTGGTGGCTGTGTTTAACCAAACCTTTAGCCCTAGCATTTTTGTAAGGAAATAATCACAGAGAAAAGCTACACCGTAACACTGTTTACTAAAACTACAAACACAATTTGATAAAAAAAATTGTTTTTTTTTTAATTAGGAAATGTAAGTGCAAATACTTAATTTACATAAAGTAGTTGTTTCATCCTGAGGAAAAATGAAAACGATTGTCATGATATCACTGATTAAAGATAATAATAATAATAATTATTATTATTAGTAGTAGTAGTAGTAGTAGTATGAAAAGGGCATGTAAATCTAAATGACTTGATGTATTAAATAATTTGTTAAGAACAATAAGAACTTAAGAAAAGTACTGTATATTATTGTCGTGTCATTTATCCACTTAACTGCACTCAATGAAGTTAGCAGAGTAGCATGTAGGACGTGTAAAAATAAACATAGACCCAGTCAAATAACATGAAGGAAACACGTTTTAAGAGACTTATAATTTAACTGATATACAGTACGTATTAATGTTTGGTCAGATATAACGAAACATTTTCTCAGAATTTCCTTGGTTCCTTTCGGATGAGAAAACCAAAGGCACTTTTAAATCGTGACTTAAACTGTGGCAGAGTCACCAATAGATGGGCTTATTAAATATTATAGAAATATTTTAGAAACTAATGATGTCCTGGGATTTTCACACACAACATGCTCTAGCGTTTCCAGTTAAAACCTTCAGCCTGAAAACGCGCATTTATGTGTGTAAATGTGTCCCAGTTCTGACCACGTGGTGGCATCCGTTACCACTAAAGAGTCTGATACTAAAGTCAAAGAATTTCCGAGAAATTCTTAATGACCAAGACTTTGGTCATATTTAAACCGAATGTAAAATGGACGAATTACTACCTGTGACATTACACATGCTGTATACACTCACTATTCACTATTCGAGATTTTTCATTTAACTTTAGTAAGTAGATCTCAGGCTATTAGAAATCCCTGTTGGTCAAGCTCAAGCACTTTTTTTTTTTTTATAAATACAAATCACAAAATATGTCCATCCTGTCATCCTGAAAAATTCAAAGTAAAGTACATACATTGTCTCCATAGTAACGTATTAGAAGGACACTGTTTATTGTCCCCTCCTCAACAATATATTTTATTTAATGGGAAAAGCTGTTGATAAAATCAAATTAACCCAAAATGTGGCAAAGCATAAGTGCACATGTCCACCCTCTGGAATAATCAGAAGAATCCATGACAGGGTGAACATTTTTGTTAAAGTTTACATTCAATGAATACATGGTGGAGTTTCAGTAGAACAGTGATTCACTGTTAAGGTTGACTGTGTACTGTTCATCACATATATTTTGCATTTCTGAAAAGTTTTATATGTATTAGCTTGACAACATCAAACTACATCTAGTGGAGGCTGCGTTTAACCAAACCTTTAGCCCTAGCATTTTTGCAAGGAAATAATCACCGAGAAAAGCTACACTGTAACACTGTCTACTAAAACTACAAACACAATATGGTAAAAAGTTAGGAAATGTAAGTGCAAGTACTTATTTTACATAAAGCAGATGTTTCATCTTGAGGAAAGATGAAAATGATTATCATGATATCACTGATTACATCGGCTAGTTTCCCAAAGAGGTAGTTACCTAAAAATGACAGGGTGGATATTAATTTTAGGGACGCATACATAATTTGTTGGGAACAATAAGAACTTATGAAACGTGTATTAATTTCGTGTCATTTAGCCACTTAACTGCTAATGAACAAATTATCTCCTGGGATTTTTACATCATGCTCTAGCATTTGCATGTAAAACATATACAGTTATTGATAAAATGATCGTTATGTGTGTAAAAAAGTTAATTAAGTTAATAGATGAGGTGTAAGGATAATATCTAAAGTGTTTCGAGGTGCCAAGAAGGATGCGTTTTTTTTTTTACTGCCTCAAAAAACTCGTTGACTGACACCTGTAACTCACATGAGTACTCTTTGATAGCTCATGGTAGATGCCTGTATATAACTTTGTGTTTGTGACCTGATGGCACTATCTGATGATACTAAAAAGGTTAGTGCTGACATTCCCCACTGCATGGACATATTGTGCTTATAGGTAATTAGAGATCTTCTCACCTCATAGATTGCCCAGAGCTGAATGAGATGCGATGGGTTGGGGTAAAGCTGATACACTCCACTATTCTGATCAAAGGTCACAGGATACGCTGACTGAGATTCACCTTGGCACTACGTCCTGGAGTATGATACTGCAAAACAGGAGCTACCTGATACCCAGGGCTTTATGTGGAGCGAATGCAATTCACTTGAGCTGTACCATGTTTCAACACATGATCTAGTCAGTTGTTAAACGTCTGACCAGTTCGGTACATACCATCTTTTATAGCAAGGTAACCCTAATAACAGATAGTGTCTAAATTCCCTCTCAATAATAATTTATTTATATGTCATTACCTTTAAAATGCAGAGCTAATTAAAGTGCTTTACAGGGTGAAGCTGGAAAAAGGTAATCAAAAATAAAATAGGCAAATAGATAAAGTGATAAAATGAAATGAAAAATAATGAAATAAATAATATGTAAGGTGCAAAGAACAAAAATTCTAACAATGTAAATTATAACAAATAAAAACAAAGAACAACTACAAAATCAGAATTTTCTAATTAAGGTAGAGGTATGAAGTATATAAATACAACAAATAATGTATTGAGTAACAAGACAAAGGTAGTTAAAAGTTCTTGTTTTTTCTTCTTTTTTTGTTTGTTTTAACCGGTGATAGATATGGCCTGATGGTGTATAAAGGTGGTATATAATTTAAAATAATGAAAATCAGCAATAACACTTTATTCTGAGTACAATTCTAAGTAAACAGGAAGCTAGTGGAGCCACCTGAAAACTGGTTTCATGTGATTTTTTTAAAAGCTTGTGTTAATATGTTTGCTGTTGCATTTCTCATGTTGTAACTTGTTTCTGGAAGCTGTTAAAATTTTCTTTAAGCAATGCATTATAATGCTCAAGGTAATGTAACTGGATCTCATGGGGAAGTAATATGTTCAGGTTAAACTGCTCTTTTAAACAACACATCTCAAACTTTTCTTTAATACCTACATAATTAAGAATAGCATAAACAAGGCATTGTATGAAACCAAGAATCCCTATTGCAGATAATAGAAACAAAGAAAGCTAGATATTACTCAGACGGATTAAAGCAGATGAAAATAACAGGTGTCATCTCTCTATGACTGATGTGATATGGCTAAAAGTGGAAAACTATATAATAAATGCCATAATTCAAACTCATCAGCACTGTAGAAAGATCAAAGTGGTATGACACATGCTATGATTCTTCATTTCTCCAAGAATGAATATACACCCAGTCTACAGAGCCACATGTGCATGATTGATAAAAGTTGTTCAGTTTTTTTAAGGACTTTTTAAAAAAAAAACCTTTAGTGCATATACGAGTGATTTAGTCTCATTTCTTTTATTTGGTACAAACCTAGTATCTGGGTCACTGCAGCTGACTAATATATTATTCCATTCTGAGGTCCCCTTAAACGAATTGCACTATATCAGTTGTGCTCTTATAATGGTTTTCGATAGAGTGATTGGCAAGGTTATTTTTTCAAGAAATTAGCCTGTGAGCATCTGAGAAATAATCTGAGAAACAGAGAGACGCCACAACATGTGAGTGAGAGAGAAAAAGATAGAGAGAGAGTTGCATTTCCACACACCTGCTTGCTTTTTTTGCCTCTGTTGATCTCAATTAGGACAAAGAGGAAGGGAGGGATCCATTGCTCTAATGTAACGAGATTCCCAGCTAATCAGTGACTTTCCTGCGTTATCTCAGCCATCAGGACACTGGGGAGGATGTGTAACTGAGACAAAGGCTGATGTCATGTTGTGATAGATAAACTAGGGGCAGAGCAGAAAGAAATGTTGATCAGGTTCTTGTTATTATATGATTCCTCATAATATGTTCCCACCACAATATCACTTCATAATGAAAGGAGCTTATATTAGACTGAAGATATAAAAGGAAAAAGTTGCACATTTTGTTATATGTATATACAATGATATGCCACATGTGTGTGTGAGCGTGTGTGTGTGTGTGTGTGTGTGTGTGTGTGTGTGTGTGTTAGGGGGGCAGGGTGATAAGCTTTAGCACGAGGGTGACAAAACATGATAGAGCGTGCTCATCTAAGTTGAACCTGATGAGTCTCCGTTACTTACTTTGAGCTGAAGGTGTCCCTTACACTAGTCCTGTGTGCAGGGGGAATGGAAAAATGATCTCATGCTACTGACTTCATCCAGTGACATTGGGCAGAAGTCTGACATCAGAGTGTACCTGCATTCAGTCCTGTGATGGAAGGCTATGTTTCTTTTAAATAATTTGTAATGGCACGAAAAGTTGAATGGAAAATGAGCATATTGCAATTAAAAGAAAACATTCAAAGTATTTATTATTATAAAACACATTTTATTGGTAAATGTAGCCTCAGTTTATGTATGGAAGATATATTGGCAAATACAATTTTCAAACGAGCCTAATAAATAAAGCCCTGTAGGAGACACACAGTTGTACTTCTGTTTGCAAGACTAGTAACTATTACTCTCCTGCTTGTGGATGTTTTACACTAAATAATTATACTGTATTTAGTTTGGAAGATTTCCTGGGGTCAGGACAAGCAGAGGGACGAGGAGGGTTTAATAATTTACTGGTATGCAAAATAAATCTGTCTAAAATATATAATTTGTATCAAGGGGTTCCGGTTATTTATATTCATGGTAATTTGACATGTTAAAAAGATTTCACACAAGTTAAGCACAACACAGTAAAAAAAAAAAAAAAAAACCCCGGCCGCCTCAATATAAAAAGGTTTGGTAACAAGTTGAACAGCTTTTTTAAGTTGGCCCCACAATACTCCAACAATTAAAACAACAAAAAATTACTTCAAAAACTTTATTCTTTCAAAACTAATTAAAGTTAAAACAATGACCTGCATAAAACAGGAGAATACATGTTCTATTTTACTTAAAGGTCAGTAAAATACATCGGATGCATATCACTCTCTCAGTGATTTTTTTATATTACAATATCATAACCATTTTTCAAGCCTAGCAAAGATTTGATTTTTTCCCAGTGTGTCAGACACACAAAAAAGAGTCTCTATGGCAACAGTTTGTTTCCCAACATGTGAATCTGAGGGGAGCGTGTCTCTCCAAGTCCAATAGAAATGGTTTGGATGGCGAACGTGCAGTCCTTTTGGAGAGCACAGACCTGGCAAAACATCACCTAAAGCTGCTGCATAGTCAGTCACCCAGGCCCTCAAGGACCTACTCCAACTTTAACACCATGATCGTGCTCCTCCAGTAGATCCAAAAGCCCAGCCGTCACCCCTCTGACCCAATCCTCCACATCGGAGCTCTGTTTAAAGAGAACAAGAGAATTCGGTTTTCATTCAGATAAGTTAACCGATATCTGATAACACTTATAGATGAGCATGAACGACTCGGAAGCCAAACTAACACGGGCATTTTTATATCCCTTAACTTAACGAGTACTGAAGCACCACCATGTGTCTGTCCGGCACGGGGGAATGGGGGGAGGGGGTTGTCTTATAAAATCACATGGTTGCATCTCAGGGAAGGTATTCAGTCTGTATTTCAAAGTTTTCAGGAACCTGTTGTCGTAACAAATATGTCTTAACAAATACTGTAAAAAGTTAAAGCAACAATACAATATTAATTAATTCAACATTTATCGAGTCGGATTACAGTATTATCGAGTGTTACAGCTGTCTACTCAAACATTGCATGTGTGTGTTCTCTTGGGGACCCTTTGTAAATTTCACACCAGGACTGTTTGGTCATGTAATATGGCGGCTACAAAATCATAATGGTAAATTAATGGTTAAGAAATAGTTATTTTAGGAGTTCATACAGAAATATTTTAGAAACACTAAAAATGTTTTTTCTGCTAGTCAAATAATCAACCACTGATTTCTCATTACGCCTAGAGATTTTTTCCCCTTATTCGGGGGGGCATGCACTATTAATGGACTAATTTCATCAATTAGAATGGCTTCAGCATAAAAGTATACTAAGATGTGTAAGCATGTTTAGCACGTTTGATAATCTGAGCACTTACAGAGCACAGGTTCCACATGCCTCTCTGATCACAAAGATTACATTCCAGCTGCCTCTCATCTCCGCCATCAGCTTTTTACAGGCTGGTGTGTAACATGATGAGCGATTCACACCACTGTTCACACGTTCCCTGTGCTGTGATTTACAGGGTTCAGTGAAAGTTAAAGTCTATTCTTTACAAGCTACTGCATGAACAAGAACAAACCATCAAAAACAATGCAACTGAGAAATTTACAAGCATACATAGTTAAAAGGGTCTCTATTAAGAACTCAATAACAAGTGGAAAACATGGTAAATATGGATAAAAAAAATTATGCACCATTAGTTACACCATATACTGTACATCTGCATTTATTATACAGGGTTTGAACATCTGTGCTCAAGCTGAAGCTTATCAGGTAACACATAACTGAATAAATCCAAGCTAAACATGGAGGCTGATTTGTTTGGTCTCTCAAACGCCCCCATACTGCTTTAGAGGGAAATCTCTGCTTTGTTTATATAGCTAGGCTTATAGGGCTGCAGACTAATTACAACTTGCAGTTGGACTGATTGAGCAGTAATCCACTCGGAAAACATAAAAAATCAAGAAAGGAAAAGAAATCATTGTATTTGATTACAGTAAAGAGTCTAATATAATATTTAGAATTAAATAAAACATTTTGCACACAAAGTGTTATAAAAGCACAAACATACATATGGAATAACAATAGTCTCTTATGTTCTTATTATCAACTAAATTCTTATATAATTCTATATTCCTATTCTTATAAATGATCATAAACAATATTCTCTCAAATATAAATATGATATGTGTATATTCCTATCAGAAGGTCCTAATTAGGAATCTAAGTGCCTTTACTTACCTAAAGCAGCCTTTATTTTTAATAATTTAAGCATCTATTTCTGTTTATAGTGAATACAGTCTCCATTGTAAATATGCTCTATGTGTGTAATGTGAAAAAATGCATACTCCTAAAGATCTGTGAATGTTTGTGTTTTAACGTTAAATCTGAAGTGCAAGTAGCCTAAACCAGAGATTAGGATTTAAACCTCTGTAACACTCTGCAGTGACCCTGGCAGTTATGACAAATGAAGGAATAATTGCTGAAAATTTAGTATGTTCATTCGACAAGGTCTTTGCCCCTTGATTTTTATCTTTAGCTGCTATCTGGTGCCCACATGACAGTAGTAAGTTCCTAATATTTTTCTCTTTTTTCTAATAATTTGCTGCTTCTGGGCAGAAGTTTGTGTTAACTACATAGTGAAACTTTCTATTTAATTTCTTAGGTTAAGTATTTTTAATAAATGCATTGCTATGGCTGGATTGGTTTAGTCAATAGATTTTCTTTTTCACTTTTTAACAATGACTAAGAGCTTAAATTTAAAACATATCCTCTGCCAAATGACATTTTTTCCCTCGGAAGGTTGATACAAGGAAATCACTATATTTAACATACATGTGAACTTACTTTGTCCTTAGATTGACTTAGGAATAAACGGGAAAACAGGATGTGCCAAAGTGTAAGTGTCAGCACTTTGGCAGAGCCAACAATTGAGTTTTAAACAAAACGAGCAGTGTTAGTGACTCTAACAACACATTACTGTGTGCCCCCAGCACTGTAATATTTCTTGATTTAAACTATTTTTTTAAAGTTTATTTTTATGATCTGTTGTTGTTTGGCAGGTGGCCAGAGATACATGGTAATAGTGAATTAAAAGTAGGGACATTGTCCTGATATATAGGCTCAGCTGGGCTGGTGCAGCTGTGTGGGCATGAGAAAGCCTTTGCTGAAGGGTGGGCATGTTAAGCAGGACTCCATTGTTCAGGTCTAACTGATCTCCCATACCGCAGTGCTTACGGAGAGACCCTGACTTTAACAGGGAAAAGGCCTGTTGACAAACAAGCCTCTGTGTGGAGCAGGATGCTGGGCTGCAGGTGCTCATGCCACGCTTGGACTGATTCATGTAGTGTTTCTCAAATGCCAGCAGAGACATTTCCTGCCCAGACCTACACACACACAGGCATCCAGGCAACAACCAAACACACAGCAGGAATGACTAACAGGCAGGCTGCAATATCAAAGCACACAAACACCCGTCAGCACAACAAATACCTACATATGCACTAGCACGTTTAAGCAGGCTTTCTAAACACACAGGGGGAACATAAGGTCTGGAAATAGAGTACTTGGCCAAAGTCTTGCACACCCAAGTTATCTTTACTACAGATTTTGCTATAGATGTTTATCATGTCTGCATTACTAAGCACAAAACCATTCAATATTTCCAAACATAATTTAAAAAACTTAAATAACAACATTACAGGAAAAACGAATGTAGACTTTCACATGAAATTAGATGCAAGTGTTTACACACCAACTATTCATTGTGTGTATTTTATTATTTTTAGTGCTAATTATGCATGTTTCTTTTATGTAAAAACACTACATTTTATTATTAAGCAATCTTTGCTTATAGCTTTTATTTTTTGCATGCGCTCAGGACTTTTGCGCACAGCTGTACTTATACAATGGACAAAATATACACACGGAGACAGACACATTCACACACGAACAGGCACAGGCAAACACATACAGTGGCAGCTGATATAAAAAGGCCTCATATTCATCTGGTTATGTGTGACACGGTGCCAGGCATTCCATGGGGCCTGGTGAGAAATCATTTAATGTGGGTGGGTATAGGCAAACACAAAGTGACACACAGGCTCAGTTCCAAGGGGTATAAATCTGACAGCATTTGACAATGACTTACAACCAGCCACAGACAACCACAGCTACACTCTACACAAACCATGCACTTGACTGTGGTCACTATTTATGGCTGCTATTTTCTTAGTAAGCTGCTGGCTTGTAAAACAGATGAAAGGAATAGTTGTAATAAAATGATTTGCTATCCATTTACGGAGATACACATTAAATATTTGGAATTGCCAGCATAAACAATATATTGTAAAGTGCTGTCATTATAAAATCTATGCTCATTAATAATCAAAATGATGTGCAAAGCTGTATACATGATTTCTAGAGCATGTTTAACACCAGGTTATTTAATTATTATTATTATTATTTTTTTTTTTACATTTTTAAAAATGTTTGTCCTGAACTTTTACTTTAAAAAAAAGTCTAAACAAAAAACTATGGTGATGATATTATGTTTGAAGTGAAAATTTCTTGACTGTGACAACTGAAGGAACCTAGAGTTAACATTGGCATGCATCTGGACAAGCACAGTGCAGGATACAAGACCTAATTTGGCAACCTGGCAGAAAAAGCATGTCAGATAAGTCTGCAGTCAAACGTTTTCAGAGAATATTTTTAGTCATTGCATGTGTCTGAAGTTTGAAGGAAAAATTCTTTCCCCACCAGTGTGTACAATGTCTCTCCCCAGTCTTGCACAAGGTCATTTTGAAGTGGGGCGTTCTTATTTCTTATTTCTCTGAAATTATCCTCATATAAAATAAATATTAAAATATTATATTAATTATCAAGATATTTTGCACAATATAATGTTAATTATATCTTGAAATAAAGAAGAAAGAAACCAGGCACATACTAATCATGCAATCACACTGTTGCCTGCAATCAATCTATCATCATTTTATTCCCAAAAAAGATTTAGTTAGATGAATATCTTGCAAGCTATCCTTTAAGCACACATTTATGTTAAATGATAATAATGTTGTGTAAAAAGTACACAAAAAGTTCTCTTAACTATATAATGCACATTGATTTTGAATATATTTTTTGCGCTAGGAAATGATCACATATGTTTCCATATTGTGCTGGCCAGTACTGACACAATAGAATAGAATAGAATAGAATAGAATAGAATAGAATAAACACTTGAAGTGATTTCCACAGAAAGCATTATGGTAAAATGGATTTGCAGACTTAACCCCCAGTAAGTCAATAAAAGATCTAATGGATGATTAAAGGAGGAGTCTGCAACAAAGAAGATGACACTGTATTAAACATGTAAAGGATGTAGGTTAGTTGGGTATAGTAAGATGAAACCTTTATACGGTGTCTGTATACATTTGGTTATTGTCTGTGTACACAGTTATTTGGCAGGATAGAAAGTGAACATTTGCTTCATGCCTCACACAAATGGCTCAGCTCTGGAAGATAATGGGAATCTCCTTGGGAGGTCAAAGTGCAGAATGCTAACCCAGTGCCCTCCTCTGCTTTAATGCTTTAACCATTAAATCATAAAAAATAGCATGGGTTTCAACAACCCCAAGTTTGTCAGCAGGTTTTAGGTGAAATTAGCAAAGCTGAAAAGATTTTTATTTGAGACATACACTATGGAGTTACGTCAGTGTTTTCCCCAAATAAAGCTAATACACAATGGTTCTTTCATGTGATTTTGTCACCCTTTTGAAAACAAGTAAAATTACCATTTGTGTTAAAATACAGTGCTTGTTGGGTGGGTTGTATATGCATGAGTCTTGTCTGAGTTTAATGGAAAATCATTGTACAATATCATAACCTATCACTTAAATGCTATGATAAAATCATTTTCATAGTTAAATAAAAATGTTAGGATATTGGAACCTTCACAAATCTGAAGGAAGCATGTCAAAACCATACTGTACTTCTGTACTAAATAAGTCCAAGCTTATATACTGTATGGATAACAAAATACTGACAAGAAAAACTTTTACATTTTAACCTTTTCCTCTGATCTTTTAACAGTTTGAAACAATTAAAAACTTTTTTAAATTTTTAAAAAAGTTTTTTAATCCTACAAAAACACAAAGACATTCAATAGTTGTTTATAAGAAACACTCCTTCTTGCTAACCCCTCTTTTGAGGCAGCTCGTGATGAAAAACAGGGCTAAATGCCATTTGAATACACTGTGACGCTAAGCCATTGTCAGTAAAGCAAGGGCATTCAGATGAGTTACTGCAGTACAGGTTTGCTAAGGACGGACTTCGTGCTGTTTTTTCCCAACCGTGTCTGTTGTTGATAGAGCGAAAACAACTCAGTACATTCATGCCAGGGCAAGTTTTTATGAATGGGTTTTTTTCCCCTCCCTCCACTTTCTCCTTCCTTTTTGTGAATGAAAAACAACTGCAAAGTCTAGAAGGAAAACTCTTGGCTTCGCGACCGGTGATTGGTCAGACAGACCCAGGCCCCGCCCCCACGTTGCTAGGCTCTGGTACAGTTTTGAATCTGATTGGTGCACAGGAACGAGTCGAGGCTTCATTCATAAGTAAGACCATTCATTAGGACAAAGAGAGAAATCTGAGCTCTTGAAAGAGGAAATTCACCAATCAGGAAGCTTTACGACTGAGCGGACATCCGAAAAGCCAGAGAAGTAGCTCCTACCCAGAGCAACAGTAAAGAAAACAGTAAAGTTTTTCATTAAATTATTATAAGGTCTACGTGTGCCATCCGGTCGCGTAAATAAAACGTTACGGTTAAATCTATTTACAGTTAACACCATGTAAACTAAATTACATGATACGCTTTGCATTCACACTTAAATATAAACAGTTTGAAAAAGTTTACACTTTAGTATATATTTTTATATATATAATTATTTTAAATCCATGCTTTAGTGAACAGGGTTATACACGTTTGCAAAACAATTCTAAACACTACTGTTATATTACTGTATACTCATAACGGTAAAAAAAAAATAATAATAATAGAAACGCGCGATCTAACCAAAGCTTTTCTTTAATACCAGAAGCATGATATGTTTGTATTAACTGCCTGCACGAGGCTAAGCTAACTAGGCTAGGGTTTGCAAGCACTGAGAGTGTGTTTTTGTGAATGGAGCTCATTACGCATGCAGCCTTCTGGACGCCCCATTCACAACTCCCGCTGTCTGTCTGTGTGTATGGTGTGTGCGCGCGCTCGTGGTGTGTGTGTGTGCATGTGTGTGCGTGTGTCCCACTGCCTTCTTTTCGTGCAGGCTGCTCCGATTCTGCTCCACACAGCCTCGATGACCGCGAACGGTTAACGCATGGACTGTAACATGGATGGATATTTAGATCAGCAAGTGCCTTTCACTTTAGCTAATGTAAGTACGGCTTTATAAAGAGTACAGCTTTGGGGAATGCGCGCGCGCTGCTTCTGCTGGGGTTTTTGTGTTTGTGTGTGTGTGTGTGTGAGTGTGTGTGTGAGCTACGCAGCACTGCGATGGGAAACCGCTCCGAGTTTACACCTAAATAACTCAGTAAAACTTGTGTACTACTTATTAATTATAACATTTATTTCAAATGTACCGTTTGTTTTGTGTCCAGTTGTAGCTTAGCTGTTGCAGTTAGTTTAAAAAGTTGTTGTTTATAATCGGCATAATGGTGCGCGTGCATGATGACGACTCTCCAGAGAAAGTGTCTCTTCCAGCTATGTGATGGTCAGTATGAAAATCAGGAATTAAATCACTTTA
Organism: Clarias gariepinus; assembly: GCF_024256425.1. NCBI lineage: Eukaryota > Metazoa > Chordata > Actinopteri > Siluriformes > Clariidae > Clarias > Clarias gariepinus. The sequence continues at coordinate 15,066,719 of NC_071113.1, forward strand.
CACAAAGAATGACCAGACCCATTTTGACCTGTTTTGTGTAACTAAACATAACTCTATTACAGCACTTTATGGTCTACCTAATAGGAATTTAGATATCAATAAATGATGGCATTATAATTTTAATATCCAGCTCTGAGATGGAAAAAGAATTATGAAGTGTATTTAAATGTTACATGTACGCCTACCAGTACAACCTGGCCATAGTGTACTGTATGTTGCCATAATGACAATTGTTTTTCTTCCACATTTGTAATATGTTTCCGCTTACATAATATTCCTGGTGTTTTCCAGAGGTCGCAAGGAAATGGGCCCCTAAATAGACTGTTGGTGGCAGCAAAAAGGAAATACATGGACACCGAATTACCCCCTCAGGAATCTGAAGGTAAAGTAGCAAGCGAGTTTAGGAAACGCACTTACTGTGGCCTTTATTTCGGACATTACACTCAGGACAGATATATGTTTGTTTTAATATATATATATATATATATATATATATATATATATATATATATATATATAAAACTTTAAATAAGTTGATATTTTCCACACATTCTGAGGAGTGTACACAATGTTCTAATATAGGTTTTATTTTTTGTTTTTTACCCCATAGACCTCTTTCAAGATTTAAGTCAGCTTCAGGAGACATGGCTCACAGAAGGTGAGACCGACATGTTCTTTGTGTATCATATCTATTGCTTGTGCTGGCTATTTGGGATTTTCAAGTATAACCCAGGTAGAGCTGTGTCTGGTTGCTTTTGGGCAAAGAAGGGATTAATTATATACCAAGAAGGAATGGCTCCTTTGATTAGATGAATGGCTGGATAGTTCAGCATAGACTGAAACACGATCTCTTTGACTCTTGGCCAGTGTCTAGTGTCTATTTTATCAGAGAGAAAATGGGATTTTAACTCGCGTATGAATCTGATACCATATTACATCTTGCCCAGCTTATTTTATTATTAACGGTCAATTTTTAATGCTTAAAGGATGTTTGGTTCTATGTGGGTTTTAAAGCTGGTTATCTGATTATAAAATATCTGGTACTTAGATATAGATAATGTTTGGACATAATGTTTACTTAGTCTGTAATGGACTCTTACAGTTAATGCAAATAGGTAGCATTATAGATGGAAGGTCAGGAAACAAATAGGTGAAATGTGGCTTGGTAGAAACATTATACAGTATCTGGGTTGATGATAAAAACATAACAGGATGTTAAAAGAACTTATGATTTAAAAAAAAAAAAAAATTGCTAACAAAATTCACTAATACTTTTATTGTCTGTGTATTTTATAAAGCTATAAACATTATCTACAGATAATTGTGACATTTTAATAATTAACAAACCCAACCATAGAATTGTTTTATTCAAAATCTCAATTGGTTTTATGGAATTAAATATTTGACATGAATATAAAGTAAACTTTGTTTTAATGGTAAAACAGCAGGTTCCCCAGGACAGCTTATTAAAATGAAGAAAAAGGGGATAAGAATGGGTCACAGTCAGTGTGCTATTGTAGTTCAAGGTCAATGGCCACACGTCAAAGTGTAGCTGTAATTAATGCTTGGGGTGATTAATGCTCAGGGCTTTGAAATGGGGACTCTCCAGACTTTTAACTGACTCTTCTTAAACTCATAACTCATGCCTCACAGCTACTTCCTTCCATATTTTCTTTCACTTTCTGTTATTATGAGAAAAAAATTTTAGTATATGATTTGTGTTTGTCATCTCTCAAGTTTAGTCAAAGATCCAACAAGTTTTAGTTAAAACAAGATAAGATGTAGTAACTTATGAAGGTCATTATATAATAATCAGAGAGAGAGTTATTTTGCTGTGTGCTAAGGTAAATTATTACATACACTGCATTGCACTACATTTAGTATATAAAAAACAATTAGACTTATCTATGTAATTTATTAGAAGTTAAAAAGGCAGTAGGATTTCCTTCGTCTCTTACCCCTCTTAGTGTGATTGTTTTTTTTTTTGTTTTTTTTTAAGTGAGTTGTTTGAACAGCTTATTATTAGGTGATTTGTGGTTGTGAATGATTCACTACACTGAAACAAAAACAGCGGCTTTAGGGCTTTTTCTCAAAGGGTAAGAGCAAGAACGAGAAGGAGGTCAAGAAATTTGTGAATGGGGAAGCTTGTAGAGTCTTGTCATTAGCCTTTAGTGCTTAAAAAAACCTCCTGGCTCCTCCCAGGATCCGCCTGACCCCCCCCAAAACCCAAAAAAAAAAAAATAAATTCAGCCTCCCTCAAAGAAAAAGGAAACATGTCTCCATGCTTGCACAGACACACTTCCAGTCTTGTGCTGACTTGCATTTCAAAGCCCTCGACAAGACGTTCCTGGAAGTGAACTGACGCACAACACACACGTACACATACACATAGTGAGAGAGAGAAGGAGAGGAGAAGATTGGGTTAAGATCCGGTCTAGCTCCAGAAACTAGTAAGCCAGAGGCATCAATGTCCAGACAATTCTTAATGTTTTTTTTGTTGTTGTTTTTTTCCTTTACACACATTGCATGTGCTCTTTTTAAGGCATGTTGAAACTAGCTTGAATGATATATTGTTTGATCTGGAACACCAAATATTGGCGCTGACTCATGAAAAACAGCTTTGTGCTCTTCCTCGGGGCTAAATAGAAGAAAACTTGAGTGGGACTAATGAAATTACAATATATCAGTAGGACGGGGCAGTATGTAGGAAATTAATGTAATTTCACCGAGTATGCCCAAAAGAGAAACTGCACTTTCGTCAAACAGGATGTGGTAGAATGGTCTTTAGTTTCAGTATTGCTCCTGTAGTTTCTGTGTTATAGCGTGTTGGCTAAAAAGAAAGGAAAGATGGCATGAGGCCTGTTAGACAGTCAGGCTTCTCCTTCTTGCAATACAAGGAAAGTAAAGGTCAGTGGTGCAGGAAAATCAGCTTTTTCAATGTAGCTGTGACATGTTTAAGATTTTTTTTATTACAGTTTATTTCCACTTGCACTTTTGGATTATGATTGTTACAGTGCGATTTTATAACACTGATTTCCTTTTCTTTGCAGTCTGGTTAACTACATCATGCTTGACCCTAATTTGCAATCTTCCTATAGTAAAAATAGCAGAAACATAAAAAAAACAAAAACTTTTTTTATGCTTACGGGTGTTGTCATTTTAAAAAGTGTTTTATGATATTGACTGTGTGGCTAATTGTCAATATTAAAAACACTGGCGGTGCAACAGTTACTGCAGCAAGATCTGGTTTATTCCGAATCTTAGTTCTACCTGGGCTGCATGTCAACAGAGGGCCACTGCCTAGAGCTCTCTGTTTCTCTCACTCCTTGTTCAGATTCACTGGAGAGTAAATGAGTGTGTTGTGTCCACAGAAAGACACAGAGACTGTGATAATGGCAATGGTGCACCTGCAACCACAAAAAGATTATTTTGCATAACAAGTGTGTCTGTAACTCGTATCTATTCAGATTTCTAATTGGCAAACGTAAATGACCATGAATGATGATTTTGTCTCAGTAAAAAGAAGAGCACAGTCATCATTCATGAAAGTCATCCAAGTCATGGAAAGACTCCAGTTACTGTTCTAGAGCTGGAAGAAATGTGATTGAAGGTCAGGGTGAGAGGTTGAGCCAGAATTACTTTAGACAATTCTCTTTCCTTGAGATAATGGTCGTTTATTGAACCAGCATGTTCTTTTGCAAGTTTATAAAATGCAAACTTTACATGACTGCAGACTCCTATTGCATTTCTTGTGCATCACTTAGCAATATAAGATTCCAGTTCCAACTGTGCGTTGGCTTTATTCAGTTTGACCTCTGAAGCAATGGAAATTTGAGAATCTCTAATATTCTTGTTTACAGATGTAACTTGTTCTTCAACTGAAGCAAACATTTGTATCCTCTTAAGAATTTACAATAATGTAAAAAAAAAAAATTAAAAGGTCAGATGACCACTTTCTTAAACACATTTTCTTTTTTATGAAAAAGCTTCTCTCTATAACCACTTTTTAATTGACCTTAAGAGTCAGCCTTCATAAGGCTTAAATCAAGTGATGAATTCCAGAATCCCTTCATTTAACTAACCACATCAACTTGGTCAGAGTGATGTCTCGGTGTGGGCATGAGCAAGGGGAGACATTAGACATGAACTCAGCACATCTCTCCACTTCTTATTTTGTCGGAACATATGCTGAATGAGATTTGCCCATATATTAGCTACATCGGTCAGCTCTGAAAGTCCATCAGCCAGATAAGACCAGACACTTTGATGCTGAGCGTATCGGATGGTGTTAGGCGGCTTGACCATCAGTTCCAATGCTCTAGTATTGATCCACTATCAGTTGGATCAATAAACTGCAGAGCGTGCTTGTATAGCGAAACATAGCTTGACAGGTTCTGAATAACTGCAAAGGATAAATTGTCACACAGTCAAATCAAATGTGTTTCTTCCGACAAGTGGATGTGTATGCATGTTACAAAATGACTAAACACAAAAGAGGATGTGATGTCCAAAATGTCTGGCATCGAAATAACAACTCAACAATTTTGCTATTAGTTTCTTCCCGCTCGGGTAAAAATAAAAATGCAGAGGTTTGAAATAAAGAAAAAAAAAAACTTATTTACTGTATATTTGATTGAAATTAAACTATTCACACACACGCAACATTCAACCGAGGTATTGATCTGCCGCCGATGGAAAAGTGCTGGCGCAGAGGAAAGTAGAGTTGAAGGTCACATGGCTGTCCAGAGGCAGTAACTCAGGTTTCACCCAGATGAAGATGAAGGGAGAGACAGGCCAGCCTAATGGACACACTTAGTCTATTCCTCTGCTAAGAGTACTGCTCATACTCAACAAATGGCTCTGTGTAAAGACAAATTATGACTCTGGTCCTCCACCTGCGTAGTAAGAACAATGTATTACAAAACAATCTGTAGAACCATAACATTCTCAGTCTCACAATTCCATATTTGTCTTTTGTCCTGTGTCTTCATTTTGTTAAGATATTTTAGAAGTGTAAATGCAAAAAATAAGCATGTTTTTTTTTCTTTTTTCTTCTTTTTTTTTCTTTTTAAATACAGCTCAAGTACCTGACAGTGATGAGCAGTTTGTTCCTGACTTCATCTCAGAAAACTGTAAGTAAATCTTCTTTTAAAACTTTGGCAACATTTGACAGTATGCTTAAATTATCAATGGGTCAAAAAAACACGAGATAGAACGTTAGTGCTCTTCATTTAGAGATAGGGAGTGACTGATTCAGAAACTGCTTGAGGCTTAGGAGTGGTTGTTGTGTTTATCAGCGATATAATAGCATCGTCCCGGAGCTCGGCGTAAGAACCACTGTGAGAAACACTTTTTCCACAACCTGCTACTATAACATATACATATGGATGCTCGTATTAAAGAGCACCTTTCATTTGCATGTGCTTCAAAGGCTCAATTGAGGAGCTCAGGAAACCGGTAAAAGATCATTCAGAAGTTGCACACAAAGATTCGCCTTTGTGTTTGTCAGAGGTGTAAATGGGAAAGCAAATTCCTGTACCGCACAACGCCAAGGCTGCCTTTTTAGCTGGTTTCCTTTTTTGTTGTCTCCACACAATGGCGTGCCAGGGTTTGTGGAGGGGTGTGCACTCTGTAAATAGTTCTCCTGGACCTTTTGTCGAAGCCATTCAGACTTATGGGTTGGGCCTTTACCACGGTGGCAAGTCTGCAAGTCCTGTTGTGGAAACACTGCTGGCATTTTTCTAAGAGGTTACAGAGTTCAAGGCGTGAGTCATACAAATAACCTTTTTTTTCCCGTAACAGAAATTGTAACTTGAACTTAACCATAGTTCAGTAAAGGATTGAGCTCCGAATCTTATGTCTCACAAGCTTAAAGTTGCTGTATGCAAACATTGCTATTTAACCCCATCATGCACCTGACCTGTGGTGACAGATGCTCCCACAACATATTGTTTTTGTCTGTGGTCTCACAAAGGGAAGGAGGAAGTGGAGATGAACTCTGGGGCATTGGAGGGTCATGTCTACTTAACCCCATTAAGGGCAGAACCAATTGCCACAGTGTGGTGTGTCAGTGACAGCTACTCCTGAAGGCAATGGAAGCTCAGCTTGACAGCGCCATCTTATTAACTAAGTGGAGCTAAGCTTTGATTGACAGCTATACCCACCCTTTTATACTTATACAATGCAGTAATAACAAATGTACGCTTGGCTGTCTGTGTTCACTCAGAAAAGAGGTGAAGGTGACCATGAACATAAGATTGGGCTCTTCATGGTTGTGGTTACCGTAGTGGAGATATATTGAAACCACTGGTTTTACAGATATGAAACTGTACTCTGTACGGTAGCACTGTAGTGACGCATGTGGCAGAAGCTAATCTGACATTTAAGCCCTATCTTTTTAGAAGCCTTATAAGTCATGTCAGTATACTACATTTCATAACAGTCTCATTGTGTTTTGTCTGTGAACACATCACAATCAAAACACTCCGTGATCAAATCACGTGTTGCCCCGTGTTTCTTTTCCTTCATTAATATTGTTGCAATAGGAGTGTAACTGAGAAGTAGCGATCACATGGTGCACTGGGAAAGCTGGAATGTTCTTTTTTTCAGTGCAGTACATGCTCTTGTGCAATATAACCACATGGCTGGGGGAAAAAAACTGTCACAGTTTTTTTTCTCTCCATTTTGTACATTTATCCATGCTGACTTTATCCTTGCCTTGATATGAAGCATCTGTGACCTTATGCTGTTGTGTTTTGGAACAAACCCCACAGTGGATGAAAGATATCCTTTAAAAGACAAGATTGGTGTTCCAAATTTGTGGCTTGCTGCACTAGTGTACACTTGTTTATTCCAGATGCACATTCCACTGACTGGGTCTGTAGAGAGCAATTTACCAGAAAATCTACCAGCTAATTTACTCGCAAATCTGCTTTTAGAGCCATGCTAGATCTCAGCAGGGTCTGAACAATGTTATAGACTTTAACAAGTTACAAGTTTTAAAATAGGGTTTGGTATTAGACGTTATAAACCAAGACAGTTATAAAACTCCATTTTACTCTGTATGTAACTGATGATGTGTAGGATGATAAATGAGATGTTTCTATTTCAAAGGCTTTTATCGAATAATCTATACACTTTGATTATGTTTATTCATTAATTCATGGGGCAGATGTATTTCATCTGATTTTCTGTACACCATCTAAAAGTGATCAAAATATGATCAAACCACTGTTCAAATGTTATTGTTCTTTTACTGTTGATTTGGATGATGTAAAATAAAATATGCTTATGAAAATAAGGCTTTTAATCTCATCAGTCAGAGAATTCACTCTCCATTCATGAAAAAGTCTTACAGCAGGCTCCACCCTCACGCTTCCTTTTTCTGAATGGAGGTTTAACCCCTCCCTTTTTCTGTTTCTCTACCAAGTCGAAAATGTGAAAATCTGTTTTGCGCTCTCTCTTTTCCTCTCTCTCTCTCTCTCTCTCTCTCGCTCGCTCTCTCTCTTACTCACTCTGAATGTTCCAAGATGTGATCTAATCCTCCAATTGCAGTGTTGTGTGGGCTGATTGTTTGGTCTTGTGCCTTGGAGTAATTATATAGGCAGTTGTGGCTATAAATCCAGATTTGCAAAGACGAGTCCCTGATCAAAATGGAAACATGGAGGAAACGACCATGAAAATTTGGTGAAGGCAGTGAGCACAGTTTTTGTGTAGTCTAGAAGTTATGTTGCATTTTGTTTGTTCTTTTATTGTATTTTTCATGTCAGTAAATCTTCATGTCTTATGATCCCCCTGGTTCCTTGTACTGCTAGAAGGCTCTAAACTTTCCAAAATACAGCTGCTATGCAACAAGTCTGCAAAAACATCCTCATAACTGCCAGAAATGCGCAGAAAGCACTCGTCCTATCACATAGAGAGGGCTGGTCTTTCTCCCCCCTCCCTCATTTTCCTTATTTTTTTGCAGAGAAACAACTCATTTACAGGCACACGTACACGCGCACACACATGCACACGTGCACACACATACAGAGACCTGATGCATGCTTGAGCCCCACATTTGTATGAATGAGCTGGTTGTGTGGACTGGCTGAGGCAGTACACTGAGGGAAATTGGGATCACCATTCATGAATCCAGCTGCCCCCCAAAAAAAGTTGTGACCAAAAGAAAGTAATGCTTTCCTTCCTTCATTATGCTTTCCTTTATTTCTTCTTTCCTTTTTTTTTTTTTACGTTTACTGCACGAATGTACTAAACCATTTTGTTAATGAAGAACTCTAAAACAAGCTTACACTTGAAACCATAACGTTCTGTAATCCCTGTGTTTTGGTGAAAAATATTTCCTGTAACTGTTATGGACATAAATGGAACATCCCCCTCCAGCTCAGTCAAGCAGAGGTATAGCATACTGAATGGACAGTGTGTGTGTGTGTGTGTGTGTGCGCGTGTGTGTGTGTGTTCGTTCACTGGGCCAGAAGGAGATGGAGGAAGGGAGGGCAGAGAGCAAGGAGAATGCAAAAGCCAAACCAGCCCAGGACGTCGTCTGCTCACCCCCTCCCGCTCCCCTCCTTTCTGCTGCTGAAAGAAAAAAAAAAAGCAATAGTGGGGGAGTACTAATGATAACAAGGCGGCCGTATATCTAACAACACATGGGAGAGGAGTGTGGAGAACAGGAGGCCTTTGCTGGGGAATCACACCACTGTCACAACCACCATTTGGAAGCTGTATTTCTGAGTTTTGACAGCCTATATTGATGCCGATTATGTTTTTTTTTTTTGTGTGTGTGTGTGTGGTAAAATCCATATCCAGTCATTTCTCTGACTCAGTTTTGTCTTTCCCGTTCATTTAGGCAGGTCTTGGTGGTTCTGCTGACACACACCAGGTCATACAATATATTGGAAAAGCAATGATGGATTAGTCAATCAAAGTGTAGATGAGAGACAGCAGGAATCAGGCTGAGTGTCTCTGTTATGCAAACTATTATAATTAAGACTTCAATCCAGACTGGAAGCAAGAGTAAGCGGGGTCTTGGTGGAAATGTGTTTCTCATGAGTTTGACAGGAATTCGATGGGTATGTGTTATCTCTCTCAGGAGATAAGGAGACCATTTTCCCTGCCACACATCACTGCTCTGAATGGATATCTCTAACGTGTGGTTCTTTATATAATTTCTGCAATGCGAGAGAAATCAATAAATGCATTAAACATTTAAAGAGAGCAGCTTTGGGAGGGGGGAGGGAGATTAATTACTCCTCCTACATACGTCTTCACACGTTTTATTTCATGCAGTCTCATTTCATATCTCTTTCTCTCTCTCTCTCCCTCTCATGCACACACGCATATACGTGCATTATGACGTCCAAGTTGCATAAGATTACATCATTCCATGCTTAACTTTGTGGTTCATGTTTTTTTACTCCCTGTTTAATCTTAGTATTCTTCCATAAGGTTAAACATTTTCCCATGTTTATTTTTCTACACATTTTACCGAGTACATATGAGATGGTGGTGGAAACAATTCTGTATTTCAATAAACCAAATCCATCTGGCTCCTTCATCCTCTGTAAAGGGAAGTGAAACTGTTGAATTTGGCAACATGCATCACTCTTGTCACATGCAAAGGGTGACTCTTATACGCATGCCCGCATAATTACTGAGACGTTGCATCAGTTTACTTTCATAGATTTTTGTTTGTGATATTTTAATCTATTAACACTTACAAATATAGAAAGGTGAGCTTAGTGAGTGAAGAGTGAAGAATTGTGCAAGCGCCACTAGCTTTTTTTTTTTCTGAAATCTTATCTTATACATATTGCACATGGTACTGTATATACAATATGGTGCTCTTCGCAGTGAGAACCTCAGTATCGGCAGACCATTCAAAGTGATATCCAAACCTTGTGTGTATGTGTGTTGAGGGGGGTTGCACAGTTTAAAGGTGAGCCAGATATTGCGCGCTCTCTGACTGAGAGATGAGCTCTCTTTCCGCTTGTTGACCTGAGCACCACATGTCCAGCACATGTTCCTGTACTCTGTGGAATTGGCAGACTTGTTTCTTTAAAAGCTCTGAAGCCCACTCATTTTCTTTGTCCCTCTCTTTTTACTCGACTTTTCCACTAATTATGTTGTTGAAGATTGAGTTACATACAAAAACAGACTGTGAATACGCATAAAAAATTAAAAAAAAAACCTAAGTAAAATCAAACAAGGTCTCCAGATCCCAACCTTGAAATATAATTTTTTGCCAGCACTTGACTCATATTTGAAGTATTTCTCAAGCTCAAATCTAGGGAAATACATGATGAAAAACTTCTATTCATAACTAAGCCCTCATCTTGGCAAGCTGGCGTTCTTCCATTGAAAGTGTTTTGCCTAGACGGGTTGTGACAGCTGTGATTGTCACTCATTACACTCTCACATCACCATTATGTGCACAGTCTGGTACTATAGGCTTTGACAGCTACTGATTTCAGAGTGATGGGTCGCTGTGTTAAGGAGAATACCAAAAATCAATATGTCCATTTTATCTTTTGAAGCCCTTCTTTCACATTTGGTAGCTTGGTCAGATACATTAATTCATCACTGTTGAATGGAGTGGCCCAGTGGGGTGCAAGGTAGATATATTAACCAGTCAAGCAGTCCGCCTCTCACTTCTGCCTAATATATATACTGTAACATAACAACAAATCCAATACACCCACATGGGGAAAAGAATATTTACTCCCAGAATATTGGTTCGAATACAAAGTCCATTACAAATGCTGGACTGAATTAAATCTTATCACGCACAATGTTTACTTATATTCATTTGCTTTTTTTTTCTTTTCTCCAGGCTCTTTCACTGTAACAAATTACAGCCTGCAGCTGTCACATGTTCTGGCCTGTGCTCTGGTGCACTGCTGTGTGTTTATAGTCCCTGTGATATAAACGTACCATAATCGGTGAATCACTGTACCTGTTGAGATATTTAGGAGCTGGCCTCGTCTGCAGCTGTCATGAACTGAAAACGTGCAGGAAGTAATCCTGACATGAATATACAATGTTTTAAAACTGTCCAGATCTTCACTGGTGTTGAGGTTGACCACAGGGGGAAAAAATATGGTTGGCTTAGGACAGTTTTAGTATGAACCGTTTTGGAGTTTAGCTTTCTATTGAACCTTATGCTAAACAAGAGCATGGTGTTAGAATTCTTCCATATACTGCAGAAATAAAAAAGAAGCGAAACATTGTATGATTTTTTTGGATGCTCTATCGTAAGGTTTCATGTTGAGACAGGTCCACGTGTCTGAGCTAAAGAGGCTTTTTCGAGGAGCCAACGATGCCTCCATCTGTCACAGCTGGTGGCTGTCTTTTTGTCTGAGGTGGGAGTGGGGGTATCGGGGTCCTGAGATTTGTTTGTGGTGGGAGTTGTCTGAATGGCTTTCCATAATGATCCACACTTCCTAAAGTACTCAACCATGACCATCCCCCTTCACCTCCCTGTTCCTCTCCTCTGAAGCATGCTATTTACATATGTAAGGTCCAGGTTCTCTTTAGAGCCCTTCTCAATAGAGAGACATTCTCGTCATTTACGCACAATGCTACTGGTTTTTCACACGTATGCGTGGTTCTTGAAGAGAGGTGTCAATGCAAAGTAACGACAGAATTGTCATGTCAGCCCGTTGAGTTCGAGCCTTTGATTGGAAGATCCAGACCGAGTAAAAGCAGAAATTGGTGTTTAACACAATCACATGTCCATTTAATTGAATGGCAATTCAGGATGTGAGAAGAACATATACAGTATGTAAAGTAAGATGTCCATGTTCTCGATTTTGATACTGTTTTCTGTATTTGTCAAGATTGGTGGAAAGATTAGTCTGGTGCTTAACCTCCGAATCTGCAACACATTCTGTGTATGTACTGTGTACTTCATTCAATTGAGAATATCTAAACACTTCACACAGATGTCACAATCCACATTCAGATTCATGATCCTTCTTCCTCCCTTACAAGAAACAAAACCTGTGAAATATGAGAGGGTTTAAGGAAATGTGATGTAACTTCTAAATGAATCGAAAAAAGAAAGAAACCAGAGACTGGCTGCTTTCGTCAAATTACTGCAAAAAGAGGAGAGGAAAAATATAAGGCAAAGTACCTTTAGTGTCACATCTCTGTTTACTCTCCTGCCACTGGTATATAAACTCAGTGCAGGTTTAATGGCAGCAGGAAATGTCTTGATAATGTTACATTTTCTCAAGGATTTCTTCCAACCATGACACTTGTTTAGATTAATGGGCCATGGTTCGACATTTTACAGGTACAAAATGTAGTACACTGCCTTGGAGAGAAAAAAGGCACACCAATTTTTCAGCTTTGATTACGGTGTGCATTCACCATGCCATTATTTCAACAATGTTATTTCCAACATCTTTGCCTGAAATCAGCATCTAGAAGACAGGAGAGTCAAACCATTCTTTTCCAGCATATCCCAAAGACTTCCGGTGGGATTAGGACTCTGTGGTGGCCAATCCATGTATAAAAAAGGAATCACTCATTTTCAATCAAAATTTAGGCCCAATGAATCTTAGCATCTTTGTTCTGGAATATGCTCCTGCTTATCAGGGAAGACAATATTCATTGATGGGGTAACGGTCATTCAGTACATTCAGGTAGTCAGCTGACCTTATTTCATTGTGACATAACATTGCTGAACTGAGACCTGACCTCCAACTCCAGATCATAACATGGCCTCCAGTGGCTTGTACAGTGACCACTATGTATGATGGCTGCATTTTATTTATGTGCTTAACTTCTTACCCTCATGTGCCCATTACTCAGTGTGAATCTGAACGCTTCAGACCACATGACCTTTTCCCATTGTTTCGAAATCCAATCTTTTTGCTCCCTAGCAATTTCAAGCATTTTTCCTTCTGGTTAGTCTCAGTAACAAGTTTTTTTTTTTTTTTTTATGGCCACACAGAAGTTTAACACTAATCCTTTTGAGTTCTTATCATATTGTGCGTGTGTGTAAATGCACTTATGTTCACTATTAATCATAGCTGTGATTTCTAGTGTTGGATTTCTTTTAATGATGCAACTTTACCAAGTGTTTACATGATTCACATTCACATTCCTGTTTTTTTTTACAGCCTCATCTTTTTTTCCTCGACCATGTTTTTTTTTTGTCTACATGGTTTAAGATGGTTGTTTGGATTTAAATAAGCAAATATTTAAAATCATTTAATTAAAAAATTACTGCTGTGATTAATAAGTTTTATCTGGAAACAATATTTTTAACAGTGTATATGTTTTGGTTAGACAGCGCAAGTGTAAGTTAATGCACAACATATTTATTCAGATATAAACTTGTTACTTGGTATTTTGTCAAGAAGGGTTACAGAATGTTACCAGTTAACAATTTTTGAAACCCTGAACAACCTTTTGTGCATAGTTAGAAGTTTATTTCTTATATATTAGCTTATAAGTTTATACACAATATATATATAACCTTATAATTAATATTAGTAGACTGTATGGCACTTTTTTAATGTGCTGAGTGTATTAAACAGCTTATCCCATTGTCTCCCTGTCTGAAAAGCCACCTTAAATACTCTGTAATCCATTCTGAGCTCTATCCTAAGCCAACATTTCCATGTCACCCGGGCCAGCATGGGAAAATGCCATCTCTCTCTCTCTCTCTCTCTTTCTCCTCTCTCTCTTTCTCTCTCTGTCTGTCTGTCTGTCTGTCTGATGCATGTGGGAGGGCTGTTAATTTAGTCGCAGTAGTACAGTAAGAGTAGGCTGTTCTCTCTCTTCATCTTTCGTCCTTAAGCGGTATTGTGTAATTACCTGTGCTTGGGTTTCAACCGTGCCTGTTCAGTCAGGTCTGCACCCACGACAATCAACACATAAACAGCTATAAACATAGGCTGGGGCTCAGCTGGAGGAGCGCAGCTGCTGCTGTTTACCCTGAGCGGCCCAGAAAAACATCCTGTACCGCACAGTCTGAGAGCTGTGGCTGCTCCCCTCAAATAATAAACAGCAGTGCAGCGCTGCTGCGCAGACCCAGGCCCCACACACAGCAATATAGCCAATGAGCGGAGCCTGATCATTGGCTATTCCTATGACAAGTCTTGATTTAACACAAGGTGAACAGGTTACACGTAAAGGAAGTCCACCTTTAATGGATATCTGTTGGGTCTGGCCATGACAAGTGCACTCACTCGAGCATGGTCTATTATTAATATTAGTATTTTGTCATCAGTGACATGCTTTGACAAGCTCAAAGAGGAACTATTAGGAAATGTCATTGTTGTTTCCCTTCCTTCGTACCAGTCTGTTGACTTAATGATCATTTGTAAGCAGTGCTTGTGAATTGGAGTTGGAAGGTGTGTCATTTCTGTTTCTAACACTTTATGGTGTATTTCATAGTGCATGTTTTGATCTTGAATAAACACCAATTTTATAAAGTAAATTATGACAAATCACAGAAGCACTGTGTTATGGAGTTATTTGAATAATTAGGCAAACTAAGGAATAAAAATAATAAAAAAAATTATGTTTAAAGAGCATAATGAACTTTTATATGACGAAGTGTTACAATTGAAATGTTTGGTTTGAGTTTGAGCATGTTACCACTGAAAATAGTAAATGACACACCCCAGTTTCAATGATATAACCATCAACAGAAGGCTGGCACACGAACTCTGTCCATCACTAGATGTTTTTTTAGGACTGAATATTTATGAAGCGTTAATAGCTGTGTTGTGTCTGGAGTAGAAGAGTGAAGATGAATGCATTAATTAACACTAGGTGTGTCTGATGTGTTTTGTGTTTGCTGTGAGTTAGGAATGAGGATCTAACCATCTCCTTAACAGAAGTTGGAACGCATGTATGTGTGTCACATATCTCCGGTCCTGTTTTGGTCTGGGGACTCATTGAACTAGTCTGGTATTTCCAGTGCAGACAAAAGTATTTGTCCTAGGGCTGCTCCTTAAGCTTAAGAGGGCTCAGTTGGAATGTAGCTATATTAATGAACCTGTTTGTCTGTGTTGCAGCAGTGGCATTCCACAGCCCGCCGGTGAAGATTAAAAAGGAACCCCAGAGCCCAGGTTCAGACCCCAGCCAGTCCTGCAGTCACAAGCAGAGCTTTAGCTATCCCGGCGGAGAGCAGTGCCTTTATGCCAGGTCAGCAGGAGTTCACCTGTTTAGACTGATTTAAAGGATGAAAAATCTCGAATGTCTGATAACTAGAGTTCTTCTGTTGTATTGATGTGTTTAAATGGTTTGTGATGCTGCCTGTCTTAACAGTGCCTATGAACAGAAGAGAGCAGCAGCAGCAGGAGCAGGACCCAAAAACTCCTGCCCTGGGACTCCCATGTCCCCCATGCAGCATTACTCCCCAAAACCACTGGTGGGCACCCGACCTGAAACGGGATACATGAACTCGCCCTCTGCCACTCAGTCACACCCCAATCATGGCCAGACTTACCCCATGAATCCCAGGTAATGCCACCAGGAAAATGGCTGTATTTTACAATGTAAACCAACTTCACATAAATTAATAAGTCTTTACAGTATGTTTTGGAAACATAGTTACTTATAGTAGTGGTGGATTTGGATAAATGTGTCAGCACTACTATTTACCACTATTGCTTTTAGCTCAGCAGCTAAGATTTTGTTTTTAAATCCCAGAATATGCAAATAAAGAAATAATTCAAAACTTTAGCAGCGATGAATGAGGTGGTGGTTCAGGGTTGCTGAATGGAGAGCTAGGGGATCAATTCCTGCCACTGCCAGGTCACCACTGTTGGTTCCTTGAGCAAGGTCCCTAACTGTAACTGCTTAAATGTATATCCAGTCACTGAGATTCAGTGGCGGTCCCAAGCCCTGAGATATTGAGTGGATTGCAACAAGAAGAGCATCCAAATAAAACTTGTGCCGGATCTAGTATATCAAATAAGCCAATGTGGTGACCACTAAAATAAAGTAACAAAGCAGTATAATTCTTATGGAAATGATATTCTGCCTTGAGAAACCAGTAGTGGAAATTCAGTTGCTCCATGTATGGCTTAAGATTTGCCTTGATTCACTCTTTCTAGCTCCAGGTTCCCAACAGGCTCAGGAGAGATGTGTGCTCCATTTGGACCTCCAGGTCAAGCTCTGCAGCGTATGCCCTCTACACCTGCAGGAGGTGCAGGCACTGGGGGTAGCAGCGGGTACCACCGACAGCACTCAGACCCCTGCATGCCCTACCTCCAGCAAAGCTTCAAGCAGGAATTTCTGGACCCGCTGTATGAGCGAGCAGCCCATATGGGCACAGTGGCCCCTCAGAGGTTCCCTCCAGCCCATATGATGGTCAAGCAGGAACCCACTGACTACACCTATGAGCCTGGTGAGTGTTATCATGTGGTACAGCATGGAGGCCTGGATATAACTCACAAAACACATTACACATTGCGCAAGGAAAGTTTAAGATCAGAAAGCCTTAACTATGTATACTCATGCATTAACCATACAATGCTGAGATCCATTAAAATGATGACACATCTCGTATCCTTCTTTAAGAGAAAAGATGCTTGAGGTAACTTCTGTCAGCACAGAAAAGTCATTTTCTTCTTTTTTAATTATTATTACTGTAGAAATTCCTCTTTTACACATCCATGTCATTTTGTAAAGGTCTCAATTGTATTTGTCCAGTTATTCTGTTCCCTGTCTTTTCACCACCCCTCCTCTACTAAACTTTGTGAAAGGCAGCAAGGCATAGGAATTTCATTGAGAAAATGGAGGGCACTGGAAAGACTAGAATCCCCTTTGGAGTGCTTTAGGGTGTTGGGTTGCAGCAGCAGCTTCCTTTTTCTGCAGGCAGATGAACTCATAATGGAAAAACAAGCGTAGCGGTGGTAATGTGAGCTGCAGTGGTGGTGGGAAGGGGGCATGAGTATGAAGCCAGGGGGCAGGGCAGAGTGAGGTAGATGCAGGAAAAAGTAGACCATCCACATTCAGCTTTAGCATTTACTGCATTGTGCAAGCCAGTGCTGTCTCCTTGCTGTGTCACAGAAACTGCACGGACACACAACTCATTGGGAACGAATAAAAACCAGCAGCTTTTTTGTTTCTTTGTTCTTCTGCAAGACTACGGGGTGCGTTTACACAAACAAATTTATCGTCATAGCTGTAACATGTAATACCTAAGGAACACATGAATAAGGGTCACTGAGGCATGAGAACAAAGTAGTTGGTCTGTGTGCTATCTTGGATGATGCTCCACAGTTTATCAGTAGAAACACCATTCCAGTTCAGCTGTGGTGGCTGCACTACATGAATGCCCAAGAAGAGTGTGAACATTTCATTTTTTTCCTTAAACAAATCAGAAACCTTTCCTTTAAATGAGAAATATTCTTACATGACATTCTCTTTGATAGTATGCATATACAGTAGCGAAGCTGCTAGCTTTATAAATGACATAGCTCTTTAACCTCTGAAGCTAGAACTCTGTTTTCCCTTGTGACATCTTATCTCATCTTGGCCTGTGCCACTGCATTCCCTAGGAATGAGTAACTATATAGACCCAAGGCTGCTCCACCTTACACCCTCCCCAGTACTTATTTACTCATGCGACAGAGACAGAGTTTGTCTTGATTGTTTAGTACTTTAATAGACTTTAAGCTTGGGAGGAAATGAATTGCCATAATAACAACAATACCGACAATAATATCATGTCCTTGTGCTTCATTTGGTCATGGCTGTAAAAAGATCTTGGTTGACAGGTGATATGATGAATCTAGCTTTCGTCCTTGATTCATTCAGAGATAAATGTTATCACATCAGCAGATTCACAAACCTCATTCCGACAGAATGAGAAGGGTCAGATTTGATTTCGAGTGAGTAATATGAGGCCTTACATTGTCATTCAAAGCCATATCCCTTTGTGTTGCCTTGCAGATGTGCCTGGTTGCACCTCCATGTACCACCACAACGAAGGCTACCCCAATCCCCAGCACAACAATGAGGGTAAAATTCTGTTGTTTTTTTTTTTGCTAAATTTTAGTTCCTTTCGTGACTTTAGGCATAGACAAAATTTCAGGTTTAGGAGGCGTGTATCTCATACACATCAGTCATAGTTGGCTAGGATTGGCCAGTGCGGTCATTGGCTAACCAAGTCAGCAGGTCGGTGTTTCCACTGGCACAAGCATTCGTCTCACTGCTGCTTGATGAAGTCCAGGGTAAATATTACTACTGGACAGGGCCAGTATTTTTCCTGTTGCTAAGACAAATACCCCACTTCTTTGCTCACCTAGAACTATTTGTCGCACCATTTTGAGTCATTTTAGTCGCAAGCAACTTCTTAATGTGGCATTAATTATAGACATTTAGTCACTTCCTTACTGAATGCACAGTACATTAAAAGTTAATGAGAATGTAATTACTTCTTCTTTTGACTTGCCTGAAAATGTCCAATATACTTGAATGGCTATGAAACTATACAATTATGTCGTTAACTTGCATGTATTTAGATGGCAGACAGAAATGACTTCTTTTAATTACTGCCATTATTTTATCATGTTGTGTTTAGCTTGACCTAACCATGATATGATACAATAACATTACTAAAGCAGTGACCATGCACTCCTCTTTGTCCTGTTTTTAGGCTACATGTTTGAAAGTGATGCCCGCGTTGTTCCAGAGAAATTCGAAGGTATTTTAAGCATACGGACTTCACATGTATTTTAAACTTCTTCATTTCTTCGAACATTCACACTATCACTGAGATTTGCTTCACAGTAGAAGACGATGCAGTCTAACACCACGGGAAAGGAAACAAAACCCTTAACACTGACTAGAATGATTTTAGCCCTTTCTCTGAAACATCATCTACTGCTCAAAAGCATCCAGCACCACGATACATAATGAGCAGCATGTGTTATCTTGAGCTGGGTCACACACTATAGTTTCTCATGCATGATGATGTCCTAGGCTCTTGTGACGCACTGAAGGAAACAGAGCTGTCAGTTCCCATGGTCTGGGTGATTGATGGGTCTTGCATAGCTTTAGATCATTTCACTGGCTAAACTGGTAGAAGTGCAATCAAGTTGTCATTTAACCCGCAAAGTTCTCACGGTCTGATTTCCTTAAGCACAGGGTTATTAATACCAGGCTGAAGTAAAACACCATGGGAACAATTATTTTTAATAATGCCTTTTCTTAATGATGTCTGGAGTATTTTCCACACATCCCAAATACTTTAAATGTAAATACAATATTTACATTTAATACTTATTAACAAAACTGGCTACATTGCCTTTAGCATAAATTAGTTATTGGATCCGAGAGAAGACTAGCTGCCACATCACTTTATGTTTATTATCTAGATAATAAAAATGATTACAAAATCTATTTATACGAATTTTTTTTAAAAAAGGATCTAATGATACAGTTATTACTTTAAAGGCTGAAGATGTTATGTATGGTGTTGAGGTACATAACTCGATCGTATTAAATAATGTTCTGTTTTAAACAACTGTACTGTATTTTGTCAGTTAAGGGACACTTAATGTAAAGTCTCTGTCTGTAGGTGAGGTGAAACAGGAGGGCAGCAGTGTGTTCCGAGATGGCGCCCCCTATCAGCGGCGTGGCTCTCTGCAGCTCTGGCAGTTTCTGGTAGCTCTCTTGGATGATCCTGGCAATGCACACTTTATTGCCTGGACTGGTCGTGGCATGGAGTTCAAACTCATCGAGCCAGAAGAGGTAAGGTCTTATTGGATCGCCTGTACCTTTGGTTTGATGTTAGCAATCAGACTTATTAGACAACAAAGTGGCAAAGTGGATTAGTAGTGTTGTCCATGATGTCTTCATAGGTTTCCTCTGGTTTGCTCTGACCATCCCAAAAAAAATGTAATAAATGAAGTTACATATATTAATAAACTTGGAATAACCAGTGTTTGTTTGATTGGATCTGGATCCACTTTGAGTCTCGCTAGAAGGAAGAAACGATTGAATGATCATTTAGCAAAGATACTCATAGATAATGGCAGACCAAGACTCCTGGACTTAAGGCATAAAAATATAAGGAGGCAACAACATCCTCAGGATTACACACTCAGTTGTTTTGCTTGAAAAAAAAAAACTATACATATATTATTGGTTTTAAAATACTTGATTGTTTTTATTTTATTGACCTATCACTGAAAATTCATGGATATTTTATAGATATCGTATTCGTAAGTAAATTTGTTTCAACGGTTCATCTAAAGATGAAAAGATTTTTCCTGTGATCAGCAAGCTGTTCCCCAGGGCTTACCCACCCACCCACCCACACAAAGCCTGCCTCCATTAGCAGCCATGCATTATTTACTTCACTTAACGATAGAGGGAAACAAAATGGAGTGTGGCTCCATTACTAAATATTACAGACCTCCACTTTGGCCGAGTCAAAGCAAGCTGTTGTGGTTGGAGCATGAATGTTAACCTCCCATTGTCTGTGATCAGTAGACGGCTAAATAGCATGAGTCAGCAGACGGTCACGCAGAGATGCCTCCATCAGGCCAGTTCTACTGTACTGCATTAATCATTCATTAGTGTTGGGGTATTACTATGCCAATTAGACCTGGGAGCTCTCCGAGGGATCAGACAAAACCAGCACCTTTGGGACAGCTTCATAAGTCTCAAGTAGCATTTGTTGAGCAGTTAAGAAGTATGTTTTACTAATGTATGAAGAGATAATTGACAGATCCTTAGGTCTGCTCCAGTTTTGCACTGGCCGGTCTGTTTGTACAGAGAAAGTGAGGGTTCTTTTACAGTGTTGTATATAAAGAGTCAGTTTAGTGACAGAAAAAAAAAGAACCACATTGGAATGTCCAAACTTATTTATAAAATAGAGTTTAAAACAGGACACAGTAAGTAACTCCCTCTAGTGACGAAATATCATTACAGCAGGTATTGTTGCTGGTGGTATTAGATTCGCATACATTTAATAATGTAATGTTTAAACATTATAGAAATGTATGTGAAGGAAAATGTCATTAGTTGTTCATCTGGGCCATGTACGCAGAAAACATTCCTAATGGTTAACATTGTTATTGAGGTATGGGTAGGGTAGTTGTAGTTCCTACAGATGGAAACTCGTCTGAAAAGCTGATGGTAAGAGACATTGCTCTGTAGAAACCTGTCTTCTCACTACTGGTACGCGGTTAAGTTGATTCAAATGTGCACTGTGTAACCAGGAATGTATGAGCTTATGCACAGCCAAATCTCCAGTGTTTTAAATAAACACCCAGACTGTTGATTTAAGTATACAGTACTATATACTGTACGTATGTCAGTGCAAAAAAAAAAAAATCTAACAAGACTTCAGATCTTACTGTGCAAGGAAGTGATAAAAAAATACTGCTCAATGATGGAGACTTAGCTACATAACTGTTCATAGCAATTGCCGCCCTAAGCCATCTTTATGGTTTCTAAGTGGGACTGTCAATGAGCCATCTCACTGAGGTTTGTTAGTGAAGGGGGAAGAGATGAATAAAGTCAATGTACAAGGAGTAAAAAATTGCCATTATATTTCCTATATAATTACCTGCTACACATAAGGCACTCACCTCAGCGTTTCACTAGTGCTTGGATACAATCAGGTTAGAAAGTTTTCTCAGTACACCAGAGCCATACTTCACATCTGAAATGCTAGCCTCCCAGGAACTCGGCTAATGGCCCAAACATGTGGAATTGGCTTGCAGCATGCATACAGTAGGGGAAATGACAATAACTCCCAGTACAGTTCCTGTAAAGTGCATGAATGATTGGGCCTACAGTTCCTACAGATAGATGACAAGTTATCAGTTGATTTTCAAGGATCGGTGAGAATTTTCATCACAAGTCTCACTTTGACCTGAACACACTTCGTAACTTCCAGGTAAAGTGAAAGCAGGGACTCTTGCAAGACTAGCTATGATGGCATAAGGAAAAGGGCTAAACAAAAGGAGCCCAGATACCAGATATAAGGGTGCGTGGGGCTGTAAGGTGGCCAGCCACTCAACCACCAACACACCTGAGTGAATGTGTGGGAGTTGGGGGAATGACTGCATCCAAACATTTCTATTCACTAAAACACACCATGCTGATAAATCCACCAGATCTGCTCTTTTACCCAAGAATACAATATTAACAAAAGGCTTGATTAAAGAAATGTTTTTTAGCCTACACTGATGCACTGAGACTATGTCTGAGTCTTGAACACTAAATAAAAACGTTTTCCACAACTGCAGGTCTTTGTACCCAAAAGCTCTGCCTCCAGCTGTATCATTCTATATGCAAGCCCATTTTCAATAAAAAAAACAAAAAAAACAAAAAAAACAGCATGCATACAAGTTTGCAACAACTGAAAAGGTACAATATGTGAATAGGTTCTCATGGTAGCAGCTCATTTCAAATCATTCATGTGTATTTCTCTTTATTTTAGGTCGCCAGGCTCTGGGGGATGCAAAAAAACCGTCCAGCCATGAATTATGACAAATTGAGTCGCTCCTTGCGTTACTACTATGAGAAAGGAATTATGCAAAAGGTATGAGTAGGACTCTAATTCACAATTTTTCTGTTCTATACTATATTTCCATATATATTTATAAATCATGATGTAACTGACCACATCATTGCTCTTGTGTTCAGGTGGCCGGTGAGCGCTACGTTTACAAGTTTGTGTGTGAACCGGAGGCGCTGATCTCCTTGGCATTCCCTGACAATCAGCGGCCTAGCGTGAAGGCCGAGTTTGAGCGCTATGTCAATGAGGAAGACACGGTGCCACTGTCTCACTTGGACGAAGGAGTGTCTTACCCCTCCGAACCTGCTGCCACCAACTTGGGCCCTCAGGCCTACTCCAAAGGCTACATGTACTAATGCCATCTACAGCCCTGATATTCCCCCATGCACCTATTGCACATGTCAACCCCATCCACTTGTATATATAAGGCTATGGTGTTATTTTTTTTTTCTTGGTTTGTTTAAATTAATATCATTAGGGACATCCTCTCAGCTCTGTGGCCTCTTCGATACAAACACGTGCCTGTGGTTCAAGCAAAGTGCTTAAGAAAAAGACCCAGTTATTATTCCTATCCCTGAAACAAGACTGTTTTGCCACTTTGGTATTGGACATTAGCGTTATGATATGGATGTTCAGGATACAAAGGTGAGGAAATTATGTACGATTTAGTTATGCAACCTGCTGGAAGAAACCAGTGATCAATTAGTCGCAAAGGGCTCTTTTATGAACAAACATATGTAAACAAGCCATAATGCAAATCCTCTAATATATCAGCTCGCAAAAATGTGAGCAGCATAAAGTCTTCACTAAATACGTCACTTTCACGTAAATATTTCCCAGTGTTCTTGAAATCTTGTTTGATATAGCGACTAAACCCAGAATTGCTCTCCAGGATGTAAATATTCTGTCACATGACTACTCATTCAGCAAAGAGCCAGGAGACCTTTGACTTGTGACTTGAATGATGTGCTGAACCAGGAGTCCTGGAGGGCATTTCTCTAAGCAGTAACAGTATAATCCAAATAACCTGAATAAAACTATAAATAAATACTACAGTTATGTTTATCAACCATACTCCAGTGTTTTTATTTTCAATATTTTATATATTATTAAGATTATGGTATGACCACATGATGTGTTTCCTTGTGATATTTATTTTCTGATTATGTTTTGAATGGACTTCCAGTTATGAGGAAGTGTTTCATGATACAATGGAAAAAAAAAGAAGAAATGATACTGATCTTGTCTTCCTGTTTGAAGTTTATTACACAGCACAAGGACTCCAAAACCATAAAATACAATGGATGATTTACATAAAAAGCTTGTAAAACACTATTACAACAAAAATTTAGTTGGAACCAAAATTGAGTCATGGTCTAACAGCTAATAAATAACCTTAACTGCTAAACAAGGGTGGTGTTTAAAAAAAAAACAAAAAAAAAAAAACAGCATACTAACCAAATCTATCACAAACTCCATTTTTAGCACTTTAATCACTGTCGCTCTGATAAAAGTAAATCAGATGCGTTTCAAACTGCATTTAAGCTGCAGAACACAATAGACGTTCTGTACATTATTTTACAATACCAGGTCATCCCAAGTATTCAGGAAAAAAAAGAGGTTACATTAAAAAATACATAATGCAACAAAATGTTATACATTTACTCGTTTGAAAACTAGATTTTGTATTTAAAGTGACAAAAAGGTCCCATAGAGATGTAAGGAGGGGCATTCCAAATGCCAAATATTAGGTACTAACAAATGAACTTTATATATTTTTTTAAATATATAAAAAAAGCTTTCAAGATCTGTCCATAATGGTTTCAATGCATCACTGGTAGCATTAAAGGGCACGGCCAGACCACAAGTATACTGTAACAGCATTCTAGCGTCTGCGGAAGGCTCTGGAAATTCTCCAGGCGTTGGGCTCCTCATAACGGTTGTAAAGAGGCTCGAGACGCTGCTGTTTCTTCTGCTTGCTGAGTCGAGTTGGGTCGGATACTTTAAAGAAGGCCGGCGCGAACTCTACCAGCCAACGTGGGTCGATTGTGGTCACCTCTCGCATGTACTCTTTGGTGGTCAACACCAGCTCATGATATACCACCCTGAAGGAAGATGAAAATGCATGTTACACAGAGGACAGAGGGATAGAGAGGAACAAAAACACAACATTACAGGCTGATAAATTTCCACTGTTGATGTAGACGTACCACTCAGGTTGTCGGTTGAAGAGAGCGCTCGAGGGGTGAATGTAAACCACCTGCTGGTCTATAAGAGTCCTATAGCCTTCCTGAGGGTCTTTCTTAGCAGCGTTACGGAAGAAACCACTGCAGATTGCCTTCTGCACACGTACTGTGGCCTTGCCACATGATACCACATCCAACTTGTGTCTGAAAAAAATGACAGAACCCTCAAAACCTATTCACTTTACTGCATGCACAGCTTCAACTGCAATAAAACTCTAATACCAGTCAAAAGTTTGGACAAACCTTCTAATCCCATGGTCATCATTTTTATTTATTTCTATATTGTTAAACAATGCTGGAGGCATCCAAAATATGCAATAATCTCTTTGAACAGTTGTTATTGAGATGTGTCTGCTACTTTATAAAGGCTCTAAAGGCACCATGAAAGCTCTGTTAAGCCTGGCTCCCTGGATGGTCTTCATGGTTTCATCATGATGTTTGATTGGTTTTGCCAACGCACTTGACAATACTGTTCTTGCAAGGACTATTCCAAAAACAGCCATGTCTTAAAACAATTAACTGTTGTTGTTGTTACTTAATTGCCTAATGTCATGTGTGTTATTTCATAGTTTTGGAAAAATACAGTATTATTCTAGAATGTAGAAAATAAATCCAAACTTGTGTCTAAACTTTCGACTGGTGTGTCCAAAAATTTGATTAGTACTATAAATGCAATTTGTATTTTGTACAAGCCATAAATATAACTTTCATAAAATTCCTTACCGGTCCATGATGCCCAACATCTGCTTGCGGATATCCTGTGCACGGCGTAATGAGCGAGCCTGGATAAAGTTCTCGTAGCACCAGGGATTGGAGAACTTGTTGTTCTTCCAAGAGTTGTACACAGCCAGTAAAGTGAGGTGGTCTCCCTCAGGCTGGTGGAATTTAGCCTTCTTCTGGTCAGCTAGAGCCTGTTTGTCCTGAAATGCAGCATAGAGATGATTAAGAACATTACTTTGTATTGATTTAGAAACACAATACTGTTGTTCCTTCTCCTGGTGTTTCAGTATCTGATTATGATTCGGACCATATCTAATAGCTGTGAACGCCTGATAATCTGAGTGGTGGGAATCTCCTGGATACCTTTGACTGTGTGCATACTGAAGCGGTACAGCAAGGTGAGGAGTTGATGTATGACAATATGCAAGGCTTTGCAATAAATACCACTGGCAAACATCCATCTTTCCCTGGACTTTCCTCAAGTGTTCTTACTGGGTAGTTTCAAATGACAAGGAGTCCCAGGGGTTTCTAAGTACCACAGGAACATACATAAAAGATTCACAACCTCTAAAACAGCAGTGATTGAGAGGATCATGGTAAGCTCTTTGGGCCAAATAAGGTAATATCCAGAAGCCAGTAGAAATCATGGAAGACATGGCTGCTTGTATAATATTTAAAAATACCCAGGAGAACAGAAAGACAAAAGGATTATGGGTAGAATTTCAATGCCTGTGTTAGGAAGAAAAACAATAAGGAACACTATTTTAAAGAAGCACTGTGCATTGCTCCTTAGCCGAACCTTTTCAAAGCAAAGGTAACAGGAGTATATTGTTTGGAGGAAAACACAATTCCCAGAGACGTGGAAAAATCAGTAAGCTCAGCAGTGTGCATGATATAATGCAGGAAAAGCACTTAATTAAACTGGCAGTGAGTAGTCATGTCTGATTCTCGATGGGGGGAAATGTAGACAGCCATTGCAGTGTATGCTATGGCAAGTGGATATGACTCAACTGTGATAGAGACTTAAAGACCCACTACATGCCTGCTAGTCAGGTATACAAACATTTATTTTGTAACAACACACAACAAACATGGAGAATAAGAGTTAATAAGGCTAGCAACAAAAACAAGACTGACTAAAGCTAAAAGATGTGTAGTGGTCTATGAAAAAGAAGGTGCTGTAAGTTAAGGATGAGAGAAATCCATCACCAATTTTGGAGAACACAAATGCTGTAGGTCTTAATTTAGGGAAAAGTGTTTTTGGTATTTATATAATCTGAAACATGGGAGACAAAAGAAAAAGAAAGGGGAAAATGGTTGTATGACAGAGGTATTTACTGCACATACTGAGTCATACTTCACTTTGTTGAAGGTTTTTGGCATGGACGCTCACACACACAAGATGATATTTAGATTAACTTCATCACCGAGCTTAGGTTAGGGCTGGGAAACAGAAACACTAATGCTAGGCATTTCCAACAATTTTGTCTATTAAGTACACCTCTTTGTCTGAACATGTAGCCAAGGTAGCGTGGCACACAGAAATAATTAAAAATATATATTTTCATTTTATTCACTATTGCAATCTGCAGAGTGTTTTATTTTGAAAAAGTATCAGAGCATCTTCCATTGGCTTCTCTCTGTGTCTCTTTTATATACTTCTGTATAGGTTTTGATGCCTGATAACATAAAGCTAATGTTACAAGCTACCTCTAGCTAAAGTATAAAATAAGTATAAAATGAGTATAAAAATAAACTTCTCTATATAGCATCTTTGAACCAGAGAAAAGATACAATGATTAGACAGCAGATGAGACTTTGTGATTGCTAACAAAAATATGCATTTAAAAGAAATTGCCAAGAGTCCTACCGAAATTATAGGTTTATTTCAACTGGTGATTCACAAGTTCCAAGCTTGCTCTGTATAATTGAGGTGACCTTTAAAGTACGTCACTGAAAATCCAAACTATTCTTGTGAAAATTTTGGAATTATGGAGCAAACTGGGAATAAGGAAAACACTGTGTCAGCATCTCCCATCGCTCTTACAGTAGATGGGACCATCTCGGGTTTCGGGCAGGGAAACAAGCTCAGGGGTCCCACTTTTGTTACTGTATGTTGTATTTATTATAACACAAAACTGGTCCTTGTTGCAAAAAAAGGTTAGAAACTACGTAAATACAAAAGCTAGTTGGTGTGAGAGAAGAGAATGCAGAGGATAGGATTAGATGGAGGCAGATGGATCGCTGTGGCAACCCCTGGAGGGGAACAGCCCAAAGAAGAAGAAGAAGAAAAAAAAAAAAAAAAAGATTCCACTTTTGACATTTTTGGAAGTATGAATTATATGAAAGGGAAAATAAAAAAATGTGGTGGAAAAAAAAAAAGGAAAATGGAATCATTACACACTGGCCATGGGCATGACCCTTGAGCAAGTGTGATTAATGAACACTACCTTTGGCCTATAGAAGACATTCTGCACAGAGAGCATGGAAACTATGGTCAGCATCTCTTCACTGCAGCCCAGGTGGACAGACATGATGAGCATCTTACACAGCATGGGCTCCAGAGGAAACTCGGCCATCTGAAACAAACAGAAACGAGGAATTGCTTTAGCAATCATTCTGAGAAACTGCTGAGAACGCAAGTTTCTTTTAATAATTGTAATAAACATAACAGAACACACACATTCTTTAATAACTCATACCCTGCGTCCGAGACGAGTGAGTAGGCCCTCGTCGTCCAGAGCTCCTAACGTGTACAGCTGTTCCATTGCTGTGATTAGCGTCTCCATAGGAGGAGCATCCATGAAGTCGAATGATAACAGGTCGTTAATGCCCATAGCCTAAACAATGACAAAAACGGGATTAACAAAAGTAGCGCCGACAAAAAATTTTTTTTTTGATTAATAACAGCACGTCTATGTTAATCATTTATTCTAAAATTTATTAAATGTGTATGAGTCATACAAACACAAACCTTAAGCGAAAGCACAGTGCTGGCCAGGTTAGTCCTCTGGATTTCAGGCACATTGGTGGTGAGCATCTCATCTCTGTATGCACGTTCTGTGTACAGTCTATAGCACTTGCCAGGCCCCGTTCTACCTGCACGTCCGGCTCGCTGCTTAGCCTGGGCCTAAAACACCAGAGAAACACAGTTAAACCTTTACAGATTTACAGCACCTAAACTTTATCCTTCAGTGACATGCATGTACCTGAGAGATGGGGGTCACCACAAGCTGGTCTATGCCGGTTTTCGAATTGTACACCTTCTGCTTGACAAAACCTGGATCCACTACATAGTAGATCCCATCAATGGTCAGAGAAGTCTCAGCAATGTTTGTTGCAATGACCACCTGCACAAATAGGTGACAAAGAATCAGATGTAAAAAAATTGTTTAATGTTGTAAGGGTGCAGTACTTAGCTACTACACGACAGAAGCTGTTACCTTTCTACTGCCGGGTGGCGCTGGGTCAAAGATCCTGGTCTGCATCTCACTGGGCAGTGCAGAGTACACAGGCAGTATAATCAGCTCTGGTACGTCAGGGCCCAGTGATTTCATTCGCTCATACAGGATCTCACAAGCTGTGTCGATTTCCTCTTGACCCGTTAAAAACACCAGAATATCACCTACAATTTCAGACAAATGTTACTGATGTGATAACTACTCACTTGATATGATTATGATAAATTAATTTTTTGGGGGGGATTTTCCCCCGATTTGCTTCCTAATTTAGTCATGTCCAACTGCTCCCCGTCATTTAGGCGCGCTCCCACATTAAGCTACTACCA
Source organism: Clarias gariepinus (assembly GCF_024256425.1). Lineage (NCBI taxonomy): Eukaryota > Metazoa > Chordata > Actinopteri > Siluriformes > Clariidae > Clarias > Clarias gariepinus. The sequence goes on from NC_071113.1 coordinate 15,095,979, forward strand.
CTCGGTCGGGAGGGCCGAAGACGCTAGCCGGCCGCATCTTTTCTGCGGCTAACGGGGCGGCGTAACACACTCCGAGGACAGCGCTATCCGCTCCTTCTGCTTGTGAGAGCTTACAGACGCCCCCGATTGGCTGTAGAGCCGTGATTAATGTGGGAGCACTTAGTACCCCTCTTCCCTTCGAGAGAGCTCGGCCAATCAGCTCTCTCTAGACCTCCGGTTGCGAGAGGTTACAGCGTCAACCGGAAATCGAACTTGCGATCTCCTGATGATAGGGCGATCACTTTACCACCACTGAATTAGATTTTATTGGTTGTATCCTGGAACTTCTATCCTGGTGTACTTATTACAAGAGAGACTTTCATGATGTTTGTACACGTGAAAAAAGATCACTCAGATTAGACATGCTGGATGTCCCTGATTTTATTCAGACCCATTCCAAAATACTGAATTGTCCGAACATGTCAGGCAATTATAATACAGAGCTTACATTGGTCAATTTTAAATACTACAGCTTACCTGGTGGCTCAGTGAGGTGGATCTGCATGACCGTGATTAGACTGGCATCCAAGTAATCTGTTTCAGGCTCTTTAGTGTAGAGCACCTCTACTGGATACGTACGACCTGGGATCGTGAAAATGGGGGCCTCGTAGAAATACTGGGAGAACTTCACGGCATCCAGTGTAGCAGATGTAACAATTAGCTTCATGTCTGTGCGTTTCTGTACCGTCTGCATAAAAGGAATCCAAAACACTGTGATGTCTATGAGGTTTAAATTTACATTCAGGCATTTGGCAAACGCTCTTATGCAAAGCGACTTACAAAAGCCACTAACTTATAAAAGTCGTTACCATCATCATTAGCCAACTTTTAATGAGGGGGAAAAAAACAACAACAAAAAAAATCACAGGTGCTCCAAGTTATTTTACTCTTGCTATACTAATTAGGTTGACAGTTACACTCCACGGGCAACAGAGTGCTCTCAAGAAAACAAAAAACACTCATTTCCTTTCCAACAGACTTCCTGTAATGGCCCTACCTTCTTGAGCAAGCCGAAGAGCACGTCGGTGTGGATGGTCCTCTCGTGAGCCTCGTCCAGCATAATGATAGCGTACTGACCTAGATCAGGGTCAATAAGACACTCTCTCAGGAGCATACCGTCTGTCATGTACTTGATGACCGTGTCGGGACTTGTACAGTCCTCAAAACGGATAGTGTAGCCCACCTGTGTAAACACAAAGAATGATGTTATGACTGAGACTATCCCAGGCAGAGCAAGGATTAAATAACTAAAGGCAACAAATGAATTTGGCAGGCATATGTGCTGAATATTAACGTCTTGAATTTTAAAATAGCTTACTTACTTCCTGTCCCAAACAACAACCATATTCTTCTGACACTCTTTTAGCCACAGACATGGCAGCCACTCTTCTAGGCTGTGTGCAGCCAATCTTTCCACGTGCTGTGTATCCAGCCTCAGCTAGGTACTGGGTGATTTGTGTGGTCTTCCCTGAGCCCGTCTCTCCAATTACAATGAGGATCTGGTTATCGTGAACGGCCTGCAACAATATGTCAACGTCAAAGCAGAGTTATTTCCCATGTTGCCATCAAAACCCTTCAAACATATTAAAAAAACAGCACATTCCAAAGTAATGCTTTCATCATCATAATTATGAATCAGATACTAATTAAATGTATTGTAGCTATAAAACACAAACCTGAATGAGCTGCTCTTTAAGCTTGTAGATGGGCAGACTCTCTCGCTGCTCAATGATGGACAGCTGTGTCTTCTTTCCATATGAGGCCTTATTGCCACCAAAAGCGTGCTTCTTCCACTCTGGGATGTCATTGGGCATCATGCCAATACCCCGCATGTTAGCAGCGATCTGCCTGCCATCAGCTGTGTGTGTGTGTGTGTAGGTAAATAAAGGTGAGGGGAGATCGGAGAGAGATTGCATTTAATGATTGGTACAGGAGAACATATAGGTATCCAAGAAAAATCTAGATCAGCTTCAAATCAACCCATTTAACAAGATGCAAATTGAGCATCAAACCCACTGTTAAAGCATACAGTACCCCCTTTCATGCTTGGTTAGAGCAGTGCTTGTTACATAATGTTAAGCTCAGAAACTGCACATACAAGGCTACTTCTCTAAAAATTGTCTAAGAGCATTTTAGATGCGGTGACTGCACAGGACAATCTTGACTGGGGATCAGAATAGGTGTCTAGAAACACTGAGCCATTCTTCCAAGCCTCTAGAATGCAGGTCTGTATATTTATATTTATATACATGTTCAATATTTCAAGCCTCTACCTAAAGCTAGAACTGACGTCATTAAAACAGCAGTTTCAAACATAATACAATCATACCGTCAGGTAGAGGATCCACCCAGTGCTTGTTTAGGCCCATAGGAATGGAGTCCATTTCAGCCTCACGTTGAGCCTGCTTCACTTCCCGCCTTTCCTTAGCTAGAGCGCTTTGCATCATGGCTGCCTGTGACAGCGAGCCATCAGGGTTCTAAATACAAAACAAAAACAGAGCATGATTTACAGAAACAACCTTTGTCACATCTTACATCTTCTAATTGAAAAAGTTTAATTACCTTCACTATTTTCACAGGACTCATATCCATGCTCTGTTTGGTGTGTCCTCTTAAGAAAGGTGGCTCCTCTTCCACCAGTTCAATCTCCAGGTCCTCATCTGAGCGATAAACAAACAAAGTTAAACAAAGTGAACACAACATGTACATAAAGGTTTATAGTGCTCAATAAATGAATGAGCCCTAAAGGAAAAGATCACTCTAGTATACCCTCTTCATCATCTACTTTAGGCAGGATTCCTGTCTCCTCATCAAAGTCTGGAAATTCTTCTTTGGACAAAACATTCGCAGCAATCATCTGCAGACAGTAAAGAATAATAAATAAATATCCACACATATAACATATAATTCAATGGGCTTTTACTGCGGCAGCACAATTTTCACTAGTGAAAAAGAGGAATTTATTGGTGCCCAGTTGGCCAATTCTAAAAACTAAACAATTAGAAGTGACAAAATCCTTCTACATAAATGGAGGTGAGTGTTCTAAAAAAGACGTCATCTGTCAACCGAAAGTGCAACATGTTTAATGCTGTACAGATGGAAATTATGTAACTAGAAAATGAAACAGCTAGTATACATCAATGCTTTCTAAGGTTCTGGTTAAATTTCCAGGAATGGTTTTCAGAGGAGTTGGTTTCAGGAGTAGTGTGAAGGCAAGAGATGATGGATAGTGATTCTTATGTGTCGCCTATGCCAGTGGTTCTCAACCTTATTCGTGGTTTTCCCTGCTCTACTACACCCACTACAATAAAAAAAAAATGTTGATTAGTTGATAAGTAAAATCATGTGTGCTGGCAGCTGAGAATGGACTAAAACAACAAAAATCAGTTGTGCAGAAAAGCATACTTGTTTTATTTCCCACTTTTCAGGATCAGAGATTTTGGTCAGTCTCTTGCGTTCTAGTGTGTCATCCTCGACCTCAGGAGCGTGACCCAGGTTAAGGTTGGTGGGTCTGTCTGGATTCCTCATGGCTGACTCCTCCTGACCCTCACCACCAACATTCCTTCTTCTGTTAGGATTTAAGTCCTCACCTGTTTCCTGGTCAACATCCTGCCAAATATAAAAGTAAAAATCAGTCTTGCATACTGAAACAAATTAGTCATGCTAACGCCAGGCTAACACCATGTCAAGCTAATGTCTCAACAGTACCAAATCAATTTTGTTGTTAGTCTTTTGGCTGCTCCCGTCAAGGGATCACCACAGCGGACTGTCCGATCCGCACACAACTTGGCACAGGTTTTACGCCGGATGCCCTTCCTGACACAACCCTTCCATTTTATACAGGCTTGGGTCCAGTGGCTGGGGTTTGGACATTGGCTGGGAATCGAACCTGGGCCTTCTGCATGGCAGGAGAGAAACCTACCACCAATGCCTGACCATTACTCACTCAATATTAAATAAAAATCTGTAAATAACAATTTGTTTTTATTTGAATTATTTCTTTACATGTACTTCATTAAAATTAATTTTTATTATTTACAAAAACTTATCCAAGTGTTAGTAGATAATAGTGTATAATAGAATCATGTTTTTTTTATTATTATTTTTAGGTATGTCCTTCTCGGGGTTCAACATACAACTCATTTGCATATACCTATGCATACTGATACTGTGTTTCTCGGCAGGACATTGACGGCTAAGCTAAGCTTGTGCAGCAGGAGCATTGTGTACAGTCGTGGCCAAAAGTTTTGAGAATGATACAAATATTAGTTTTCACAAAGTTTGCTGCTAAACTGCTTTTAGATCTTTGTTTCAGTTGTTTCTGTGATGTACCGAAATATAATTACAAGCATTCATACGTTTTAAAGGCTTTTATCGACAATTACATGACATTTATGCAAAGAGTCAGTATTTGCAGTGTTGGCCCTTCTTTTTCAGGACCTCTGCAATTCGACTGGGCATGCTCTCAATCAACTTCTGGGCCAAATTCAGACTGATAGCAACCCATTCTTTCATAATCACTTCTTGGAGTTTGTCAGAATTAGTGGGTTTTTGTTTGACCACCCGCCTCTTGAGGATTGACCACAAGTTCTCAATGGGATTAGGATCTGGGGAGTTTCCAGGCCATGGACCCAAAATTTCAACGTTTTTGTCCCAGATGCCCCAAACAATCAAAAAAGAGGCTTCATCGGAGAATATGACTTTGCCCCAGTCCTCAGCAGTCCATTTACCATACTTTCTGCAGAAGATCAATCTGTCCCTGATGTTTTTTTTGGAGAGAAGTGGCTTCTTTGCTCCCCTTCTTGACACCAGGCAATCTTCCAAAAGTCTTCGCCTCACTGTGCGTGTAGATGCGCTGAAGCTCTGCACTGGTGGCACTCCGATCCCGCAGCTGAATCCTCGCTGACGCCCTGAAGCCTATAGGATCATCAAGAGTTCTTGATGATCCTATAAATTGTTGATTTAGGTGCAATCTTAGTAGCCACAATATCCTTGCCTGTGAAGCCATTTTAATGCAACGCAATGATGGCTGCACACGTTTCTTTGCAGGTCACCATGGTTAACAATGGAAGACCAATGATTTCAAGCATCACTGCAAAAGTATGCATGCCATTAACATCCAACTTCTCAAAGTGCAGAAAATGTAGTGTACATGCAAAATGCACACATTTATAAAGCTATTTTTTCAGTCTGGCCATGGAAGACGTTTACACATAATCCCACAGCGCGAGAAGGAGAAAAAACATTGACTCAGTTGTAATCACGTGACGCGCAACAGACAGAAAAAAGCGCATGTGTACTACTCGTATGTCAAGACCTTGCTCGTTTACCATGTTAATCTCGCAATGCTCATCTCGCAAAATGCTCACAGACCAAGTTACTTGCAATTCAAGGTTTCACTGTATAAGTTATATTGGATGGGCATTTTAAATCCACTTACCTTCATGCTCAGGCTGGTCTTAGAACCTGTGAAGGACAACACCTTGACCTTCACCCTCTGACCTTTGCTGACTACGTCTGCCACATTTGCCACTCTGCCCTCTCTTCTAAGCTCAGAAATATGAACCAAGCCCTCCCAGCGTTTCCTATATTCAAATGCAAGTAGATCCATTAAATGACAATAAAAAAGCCTTGAATTCACTGTATGCAAACAAATAACACACAAAGAAAAGAGTCATATACAAATGCGGTTAAATTAAAATGTCTATTACTTTCTCAACTAGTTTCACAGAATAAAAGCAAATCAAATGCAGACATAAGGGGAAAACAGTACTGGAACTAACCTCAACCCTTCAAGCTGCACAAAGCAACCAAACTGCATGATGCTGGTGACTTTGCCATTGTAGATGTCTCCCACAGCAGGCTCCTCTGGGGGCGGACGGTCCACATGTTTGTCCCTCCAGCGCTCTGAGCCTTTCTCTTTGTCCCCTCGGCCTGGACTCCTGGATCTGCTGCGGGAATGCCAGCGAGTCCTGCGCTTTCTCCTTTCCCTCTCAGCAGAGCGAGATCTGGAACGCGACCGAGAACGAGAGCGGTGGCGTCTCTTTCTGTCCCTGTCCCGACTTCGGCTCCTGCTTCTTCGACTCTTCTTGCTGCTGCTCGCTTCAGATCTGAACAATGCAGATTTCAATGGTATTAAAAAAATTAAATATACTTTTCACAAATAGATAAATAAGTAAATATAAAATAAATAAATTTTGGTCTTGTGAACAATAAGCTTTCACATAAAAGTCACAAAGTCCGAACTGGATTACATTTACTTAGGAAGTGTATTTAATTTAAGTTGTTACCAAAAATGCAGGATTTTAATCAGCATGAACTTAGAAAACTGAAAAGCAATCATAGTAGAGCTATTTATGTTCAGTGTTTATTGGAGTACTTATTACTTCTAAGCATACACTTGGTGGCGTGTTCCATTATTGAGGGAAGAATGTGTAGTGAATCCAGACTATCAGCAGTAGTCTGAGCAAATTTACTTAGATCAGATTTATTCAGTCATTACCAAACCTTCTCCAAGGTAAAACTAAGCTAGACTGAATATAACATATTAACAAGAAAGCCCATTTTTATTCATGTTAAATTTTTCCAATGAACAGCATGAATCGCACCTCTGTTTGCTGCTCTTAGAGTCTGTGGTCTTGACACTGGGCATAAACATCTCCAGCTCTTTCATAGCATCAGCTGCAACCTTTACATCATCCTCGTCCAGCATAGTCTGGTCAATAAATAACAGATTTATTATCACCATTTTACATTTTATTTTTCTATTTGTAATATTTTAAACACATTAAAAAAAATAAAATAAAAGAAAGCAAGCAAGAACAACTCACTCTGGTGATGGGATTATCAGCTCTGCACAAGGCAGGAAACATCTCCTTTAACCGGTCTTTTTCATTCTTTGGCTTGACCACAGGCTCACTTCCTGCAGAAATTATCAAAGGGCAAAATTACATTAAAAAAATAAAATAAAAAGATTTTAAGCAGTCCTTGAAAATGTAAACTTTTTATATTAAGCACAAACAAAATGGCTACTTACCTTTACTAGTCGACGCTTTTGCAGGTGGTCGCATTGTTTGAATGAGACGGAGCAAATTGCTAACAAGTGAGTCCTGTAAGGAACAGAACATGGACTATATAAAACAATATCCATAATATGAATTAATTAAAACAAAAAGAAATATTAAAAATAAACCTGTACTGGAAGACAAACATGATTTTTTGGCAAACTATTACTTCAACTAGTGCTGCACAATTAATCACATAAAAATGAAAACAGCAATATGGGCAACTATTTAATCACAAAACGCTGCAACTTATTCCAAGTAATTTATGCATAGTGCATGTAGAGTTTGTCAATATATATTTTCTTTAATACATAAATATCTACTTAATTAGATCATGTGTGTAATTATTTACTGTTAAAATAAATACATTTGCTTAACACAAAACAGCACATTTAATAGTTACATCTTGCAGTACAATTCACAATATGTCAAAAATAATCAAATTGTGCTGCCCTAATTTCAAAATCATGATATCAAATTCTAAAATCACATTTTCTTTTTTTATTACTGTGTTAATTACAAACAAATGTAGGCAAATTTGAATAATATTGCTTCAATCTTTTACTGGTCCTTCATTAACAAAATACAAAAAAAAAACATTAATAGTACCCTATATCACCTTTTTCAAACATATCACTAACCTTTGATTATTATTCTAGTTCACAACATACTGTAAATTATGCCTGACTGCCTACCCCCCCAAAAGAAAAACAATATTTCATTCAATCACTCTGTTTAGACCCAATCCTGAGTCCTCATCACATTGTGAAATGCTCTTACTTTCACTATTAAAAATAGCTGTGCTTTTTACTGTTAAGTTTTTACCATGCAGCTTCAAGTGTTTAAGTGATTTAAATTTTTTCCCCCGAAACACATTTCTTCCACAAAGTTGAGTTGAACCAGCTTCAATAATTGAAAATCTCCTTATTTGTTTTCCTTGATTCATACTGCTAAATAAGTTGACCCTTCTGATAGGGTGACATTTTTGGCCAATCCTAAAACAATTACTTCACTGTTTTAATAAATTATTATTTGTTTAATAATAAACATGACTTACTGTAAACTCTGCTCCATTTTTGATCAGCACTGACTTAAAATTATCAAATGTTGGGTGCTTTTCTGCTAGGCTGATGACAAACTCAGCTGCAAATAAAAAACACAAAGTATTATGACAATGATGAGTGTTTGCATTATGGCAAAATCTGTACTGTTCTACAAGGCAGGGTGGAGAAAACCCTACCGAAACCCTAACAACAATTTGGACGATTAATTACATTGGTTTACAGGGTAACACACCAATATATTAGATAACACGTAATTTGTTTTGTATTTGACTAGAGATTACTCGAGGCTCACTTACATGCAGATCCTGATGCCTGCGTGCTACCATTCCTACTGGAGTGTGCTGTAAATGCTTCAATGTTTTGCCAGCCCTTAATTCTGCCTACTGTTAGATTCACTGAGCAATTTCTGTGACACGCCCACAGTATAATTATTTAAGTGGCATTTTAATCTGACGTTCGATGTGAACCGGCCCATAACATTCGGCGAGGGAACTGCCGCTGCCAACAAAACGTTACATTTGGCAGCATCACATTGTGAACGTCACCAAATGTAACGGCCCTCACTGTTCCTAGGGAATGTGACACTGGCTGCTGTTACATTCGGGAAGGACGTTTGTGTCTAAACCACCTGTGCAAACATCACAAACACCGGCCCACGCCTAAACAATTAATCAAAAAGATATTTTATTGAGATATAGGTATACATATACTCTATTTAAGACCACTTTTTAAAATTCTTGTTAAACTTTGGCTAGACTTAGGCATTAGTGGCTCAATTGTAGGTTCTTGCCTGCCATGCCAAAGGCCCAGGTTAAATTCCAACCCAATCCCCAAACCACTGGATGAACTGCGGGTCCCAAGATCAGATAAAACTTTAGCGTGGCGCCAGGAAGGACATTCAGTGTAAAACCTGTGCCAAAGTTGTGTGCGGATCAGATGGTCCCATGTGGCGACCCTTCGACGAGAGCAGTCGAAAAATCTACCACAATTTGAGTTAAGACCACGACACATCATGTTACATAAAATCTAACCAAAACAGAGAGTGAATCAGTTTTTCTTCCTTGATGTGTAACGGCGCTGCTGCTGGGTCACTACACTGTGTTTCAGTCAGCTGCTCAAGTCCATTCTAATCCCATCAGGGATACATACAGCTTGTAAACAGGTAACAGTTACTCCAGCCGTCTCCCATTCCTGCTGTTCCTAACAGGCCACGTTAGGCCCCCAAAACAGCCATCCGTATTACCAGCTGACTCGAAAAATGACATTATTCACGATATGAAGTGATAATAACTCCCAGTAACACGTGCGATTTAACGCGCTTTATTCAACAGCAGCCTCAGCGGCTAGCTCGCTAGCTAACAGGCACTGCGTAACAGTCAGTGAGGAAGAAAGCACCTCGACGTTAGTAAATGTATGTAAACTCACCAAGGTCCTTGTCGCTGATTCCCAAGTGGTTGTCAAGCTCGGTACAAACTTTAGACACTAAAGACAAATATTCAAGTTTTTTCAGTTCATCCTCACCGAGGTCGGCCATGTTGCACTCGATCTATCTACTTTGTTGTTTTTTACGAACCACAGGAAGTAAAAACGCTCTACTCGCGGGGCAAAGGACTTTTACTTCCGGGTATTTTCAGCACGACGCATATGACGCCCTCGTGTGGAGAGAGTAGATGTTCCGCATAATCGTACAATAGACACACTAAAATATGAGTTTATCTGCTTGTCCCGCTTTGTCTGTTCTTGATTGTTTGATTTTGGTCATTAGTCTTTTTTTCTTTAAACGGACGTCGAATTGTGGAAAAGTGTAACGTTCTTTTCAACCTGTGAGTAAACGGTCCTATAGTGACCTCTAGTGACTGATTTGTGAAGTTCCCATTGAATCAGAGATTCCGGACAGTGCTGTTGTTTGTTTGCGGGCTTTATGATGCTCAGATTATTCCGCATTCGGACACTGTCGTCTGCGACTTTTCCCACGACTTCGAGTCTGCTCAGTGCAGCTTTCTTTAAAAAACACACTCCCCCGAGTGTCACTCTGTCTAAGAGGCGGGACTGTGGAGACACACCTGTACACACCGACAGCTACTGTAGTCGTCACTGCACTGCGTCCCGGGCCAGCTTCAGGTAACAAACCGGAAACACCAGGAGCTCATTGTTCCTCACTGTAATATTAGTCACTGGAGAGGGGTCGCTCCAACACAAGCGCTTCTTCACGCAGTGTCACACATGCTGAATGCCTCTCTGTCCCAATCAGCAGGCTAACCGACGTAAACAAACTGCTTTCCCCGGGGGTGTTTTGTAAACATGATGTCTAACAGAGTTGTCTTTAAATCAGGCACCATGTCAGAATGTCTGTTTGAGTGGCTAGAGACAGATATAACTCACATTGTTCTTACTGAAAGCTTTTCAACCCCCAGTGGTGAATGACCAAGCCTTTAACAATATAAATACTCTCTCTATATATATAATAATGTGTCTCTCTCCCTCCTTACTACTACAGCCTTCCAAACATGGTGGTCTGATTAGTTAATGTGTATAATGTGCCATTAGTTTTATTTGATGGTGCATTTTTTGCTAAACTTCAGCTCTGTACAGGTTCACTAATGTCAATACGCTGACCAGCTTGAAGCTCTACGTTACAGTTACAGTCGTACGTGCAACATAAATTTTATGACAATATTGGTATTGTAGTGACTTCACTCATTTTGTATTTTTCTGGAGCAGAATGTTGGCACAACATTCTCTCATATCTTTATACTAAATAATGTAAATTCAATAAAAGAAATGGAAACAAATGTTTTACTGTGACAGGCTGCAAAGTGCCTCAAGATACAATTTAAAAATTGGACTGGCCACTTGCCAGGGTCTAGAAGAAAACACAAACTGTCACCTTCAGCTGAGAGAAAATTTGTTCAAATGGTAAGGAGTAACCCACGAACCACCAAGCCACAGGCCTGCCAAGGAAGCTTCTGGAACTCCACTGTTATAGTTTACACCCAAGTGAGTTTTACTGAAATGCTGCTGTCCAAGAAAGAAGCTCCAGCTTCAAAATCAAGACATTTAAGCTGAAGTTTTAAACAGCTGATCACTTTAACGAAGAAAAAACCTTGTAGTGGAAAGTTATGACCAGAGGTTACGGTTAGCCTCTGGTCATAACTACACATAAGGTGTAGTTAAAGGAGTAAAAGTGAGGCATCTTATCTTTAAGAATGTTGGTGGTAGCTTCTTACTGTACATGGTTGAAATTGAATGGTTCAACAGGACAATGACTTCAAACACCCATTGAAGCTGGTTATGTAATGGATAAAGCAGGCTGACTTTCAGTTTTTGTATCCTCGATTAAGTTCAACACTAGCAAAAGTGTAGTGAGATATCCAACTAGAATTTTCCCAGATGTTGCAAATCTCTAAGGGGCAACTGTAAATAGGCTTCCTAAATTACAATAAATCTAACTCTGTTTGATCCTAGGACTTCTCAGGTAGTGTGTTTCAGTATGGCCTCCGGAAGCGATGGAAGAAAGACACCAAAACGCACAAATCGCCTGAGCAAAGAGAAATCCCCATACCTCCAGCAGCATGCCCACAACCCTGTGGACTGGTGAGGAACTGCCGAGACAAATAAATAAATAAAAAATGTAGTAAACACAAACCTTTTTTTCCCACATACTCCACAATACACTTATTTTATATTTGACTGTTTTTTTTTAAATAAGTGCATGTCTTCAGAGCTTACCTTTTTTATTATTATTATAATAACTATAATTATTTATTATTTATTTCCAGGTTTCCCTGGGGTCAGGAGGCATTTGACAAAGCAAAACGTGAAGATAAACCCATATTTTTATCAGGTAAGCACACATCAGATGGTATAAACCAGAATCCATTTCTGTAATCTTGTAATCCCCGTAATCCTTTTTCACATTCATGGTTTCATCTTGTCACAGTGGGCTACTCTACTTGTCACTGGTGTCACGTGATGGAGAGAGAGTCATTTGAAGACGAGGAGATTGGCAAGATCCTCAGTGATAATTTTGTCTGTATAAAAGTTGACAGGGAGGAGAGACCTGATGTTGACAAAGTCTACATGACATTTGTACAGGTTTGCTTCACTATAAAAAACATCAGTGGTACCAGTATCTGATGAATAACTAATTTTCCCTAACGTTATAAATGAGTGTCTTCAAGTCAAACTGGGACTTTTGATTTTGCAGAATAACAGAACACAGTTATGAGAGTAAAAACTACCTTCATTTCTCTATATAATATACTGTAATTGCTACACCAATTCACGTTTGCCCCGGATATCATCAATGCAGAAAGTTTTCTCAGTACACCTTCCGCCATGACTGGACTGCATGCTTCATTTCTGAAACACTGGTCTCCCAGAAACTCAAACATGTAGAACTGGCTGTATAGAGAATGTGGCAATAACCCTGAGATCCTGTATTGTTCAAGAGGTGTTCGTAAATGATTGTGTGTTAAGTCCCCACAAACAGATCTTTCTCTTCCGTAAGTTGGTGACGTTAGCAAGTTATTTGTTGAATTTCAAGTCTGAGGTGTTCCACTCAATGTTTATGGGATTGACTGCACCTCATTCGTAGATGTACAACCTTCTTTTAAACAATCGGTTTTATGCCTTCATTCACAAGAAATGTCATCACAAGTCCAGTTTTGACTTGAACGCATCTTTTAGGCTTTTTATTCTGCCTCACAAGAAAATATATATGATAAGTCGTTATCTTTGTCTTATACAACAGCACTGTTGAATTAATTGGTCAGATGGTGTTTATGGTGTAATTATAACAACTGAAAGTAATGCAGTTGAAATTACTGGTTTATATTAAAGCATTCTTTTTAATATGTTTATAATTATTTCATTCATAATGAAATAATTCACTATAATTTAAGGTTATTGGAAAATATTACGGAACAAGAAATGGAAATATTGTTGACATTGGTGAAGCTTTCTTTTAGGAGCTTTGAATTTAATGTTTATTGAAGGAGTCTTCAGTGTGATTTCTTTTTATCAGGCGGTAGTTCTGCTTTTCAGTTTGTCTGTAACATAAAACACCTTTTTGCTTTATGAAATTTAGGAGAAATTCTTATAAATGTTGTTAATATAATGAGAATGGCAACTAATTTGTCTTTACAGATATTTTACAACTTTATACTTAAATAGAAGTGGCTAAAAAGCTACATCATTCTTCAGTTAATCAAAGTAATCATGCGATTGGGATGTTGTTCAAATACACTCCAGGACATGATTTTAAAGGAAAACTTCAGAGTGGTAACATGCTGAATCGCACTACAGCGTTGCTGATTATTTTCCTATAGCATTATGTCTCATTATGATTTATTGCTTGCATATTGCCTGCTTCATTTATTTGTTGTAATATTATGGGTTGGTGAAATATTCATTAGAGATGTGACATGCCATTTTTTTCTCTCTTCCTCATCAGGCAACTACTGAAGGCGGTGGCTGGCCAATGAGTGTTTGGCTTACTCCAGATCTGAGACCGTTTATTGGAGCTACATATTTCCCTCCAAGAGACCTGGGGAGGAGACCTGGATTTAAAACTGTGCTTTTGCGTATATTGGAGCAGGTACAGCACAAATGAACCTTTGCAAACTACACACTTAATATGAACACTTCTTTCTTTCACGTAATCAGTGAATCTAAAGATACTTCCTGTGCAACACAGCAGATGCTATGAGTGGTTTGAATGTGTTCGAAGGGTTTTTGGAGAAAGTTTAAGCCAAGAAAATAAAGTTTTCCTTCTGTGACTTGCCATTGCAGTCACTTCAGTTACAGTACTCTGTTACTTTCACTCCGGCAGTAATAAATTACAGGTACTAATTTACCATTGCCTAACATTTGCAATATGTTTTATGAAATAGGGCATTATGCGATTGGGATGTTGTTCAAAGACTATCTGTATAAAAAAAATAGGTTTTTGTCTGTTCATTGGTCAGAACTCGATTTTTCAATGATATCGTTTATACAGATGCTGCAAGATTATGTCACAGCATCACACAAAATTGGCTAGACCAAATTAAATTAAACCTTTGCAGTACTGAAATAACAGCACTACAGTTGGTTTAAGTGAATTGTAATATGCTGGAGTCATTTTAAGACAAAACTTTATCTTTACCAAATCTACTTTTTCAATATCTCATCTGTGATTCACTCTCTGAACTTAGCGTAGACAAGGCATAAGATACTCAACCTTAGAAAATTTTATTTCTTTGTAATATTAAGTTAGGCAGAGAGTTCTGCTATACATGAAGACAAGCAGACATCAGCTTCAACGTGAAATAATAAAATGACTAATTACATTAAAGCTGATCTGCTCATTTTTATCTCTAAGCTTTTAACTATTTCTACACACTCTTTTCCCATCAACGACGGGTACTGACGCTAGGGTTATACACACCATATTGATATTCGCTCAGCTGCCTTCACATGCAAATAAACTTGAGTAACATCCAATTCTTAATTTAATGTGATTTTGGCCCACCCTTTGCAGTTATAAGAGATTCAACTCTTCTTCAAGGCTGTGTTTATGGGAATTTTTGACCATTCTTTCAGAAGTGCATTGCATCAGGCACTGGTGTTGGACGAGAAGGCCTGGTTCACAGTCTCCGCTCTAATTCATCCTAAAGGTGCAATCAGTTTGAGGTCAGACTAATCAAGTTCTTCCACACCAAACTCGTTCATCCTTGTCTTAAGGGACCTCGCTTTGTGTACTGGTGTAAAGTCATGTTAGAACTGGTCTGGAGTTGTTTTCCAGTCATTGGGCTTGGCCCCTCACCTCCAGTGAAGCCGTAAGGCTTCAGCATACCAAGACATTTAGGACAATTTTATGCTCCCAACTTTGTGGAAACAGTTTGGGGATGGCCTCTTTCTGTTACAACATGACTGGGCAACCATCCACAAAGCAAAATTTAAAATGGGATGTTACTCAAGTTAATATGCATGAGAAGGCAGGCAAGATACTTTTGGCAATATATTCGTACTTAACAAAACTCTGTGGCATAATGTAGTAAGAACTGTGGTGGGAAGCTGTTGGTCAAACGGTGCAAACTCGTTTTATGATAGAGAGCCAGAAGCAAAAGTAAGCCTGGCAGATTAGGAAGCTTATAATGCTGTAAACTGTGTATTGTTTTTAATGTTTCTAATGATTTTCAACGGTATTTTCAATTAAAAAGGTTGTGTGCATCGAAAAACAACCCTTTTTTTACTTGATTGGCCACTACTTGCTGTTCAACCTCACAAAGCATGAGATTGCTACTTGTATATATAAAAAAGGAATAAACGTATACAGTACGGTGGAACCTTGGATTATCAGCATAATTCGTTCCGGAAGTGGGCTTGTATTCCAAAACACTCGTAAAACAAATTTAATTCACCCATAAGAAATAATGGAAACTCAAATTATTAGTTCTACAGACCCAAAACATTAATACCTAAAAGTAATTAATACAAAATATAAAGTTAAAATAAAACAAATTAACCTGCACTTTTTTTTATTATTATTTTTTGGGTTTTTCCAATTTTCTCCCCAATCTAGTCGTGGCCAATTCCTCCCCGTCACTAGGGGGCTCCCACATTAAGGCTACTACTACCACTCAGCCTGGAGGGCCGAAGACTATCACGTGTTTCCTCCGAACCGCGTGACGCCAGCCGACCGCATCCTTTCGAACTGCTTGCTCACGCACCATTAGGGGCGGAGTAACATACTCGGAGGAAAGCGCTAGCCGCTCCTTCCGCGTGCGTGAGCTCACAGACGCTCCTGATTGGCTGTAAAGCCGTGATTAATGTGGGACACAAGAACCTCTCATCCTTCCCCCCTGAGAGAGCTCGGCCAATCAGCTCTCTCTATGCCTCCGGCTGTGAGAGGAAAACAGCATCACCCGGGGTTCGAACCAGCGATCTCCGGATGATAGGGCGAGCACTTTACCACTGCGCCACTCGGAGGCAATTAACCTGCACTTTACCTTAGAAAGTAAAAATAAATCCCGACAGCTAAGTGTTTCCGTTTATGTGCGAAGGCTCTGTGTGTGTTTTTGGGTCTGTCGTTGTATGTGCGCGCACGCGTAATTTGACACAGTCCCGGTTCACAAACACACACACTAAAGGCAAAGACAGAGAGAGAGAGAGAGAGAGACAGTGTGTGTGTGAACCGGCACGGTGTCAAATTACACTCGCGCACATACATAACGACAGGCTGAGGAAGAAAATGGATTTTGCACGGATGTTAATTGTACCAGTGAAAGACGTGCACTAAGACCCAGCAGGGGAGATGATTACCCCAAATTCCGCAGCGCAAGAGAGAGAAAAAACATTGGCTCAGTTGACGTGACGCTCACCGTCAAAACAACAAGCGCATGCGTGATACATGATACTTGGTACTTGTAAACGCAAAGACTTGCTCGTGAAGTCAAAATGTATTAAAAATCTTTTCTCGTCTTGCGGAACACTCGTAAACCGTGTTACTCACAGTTCGAAGTTTTACTGTATATGTATATATACATATAAAGTAAATAACCAGTCTGCAGGCTAATGAGAATATGCGGGGGGCACAGCAGAAACAGCATTTGGGTTAATCAGTAAGTAGCCCAGGGTATTATTGTAGGTCATTGGCTATTTTACTATGCACACATCATAAGCAGTAGCATGAATACACATGAAGCATCATGTCAGATACACAGATTTAAGTAACCATAACAAAGAAAAGGTCTGCTGTGGATGTTTTCTTGTCTGACTTTTCATTTATGCTGATATCCATTTCAGTGGAAGATTAACAGAGAAGCGCTTGAATCCGGTGGGGAACGCGTGATGGATGCTCTGCGGAAGGCCACAACCATTTCTGCTCACTCAGAAGAAACTCTACCCTCAGCTAAAGATGTGTCTCACAGATGTTTCCAACAGCTGGCCCAGACATATGAGGATTCAAATGATGCACCCAAGTTCCCTACGCCAGGTAAACAAATGCTCGACGGATCTGAAGGCACATAGGTACAAACCCCAAGAGCTGCTATGGATAAACATGGATTTGATCTGCAGATGTAGCGGGTTTGCATACAGCTGTGGTGTTTTTCACTGCTGTGTTGATTACAGTTAAATGCAGATTGGCATTGTTTCTCCATTCCAGTAAACCTGATGTTCCTGATGTCATACTGGTCTGCAAATCGTGGTTCCACAGAAGGATTGGAGGCACTGCAGATCACCCTTCACACCCTCAGAATGATGGCTTTAGGGGGAATTCATGACCACATAGGTCAGGTAAATTTGCAGGCTTTGTAAGATATGTGGTGATAAAAGGGCAAAAAACACAATATAGAACTGCATCAAGTCTCCATTGTTGTCTATCTCATTTTCTTTCTTTTGCCTGTTTCAGGGTTTTCATAGGTACTCTACAGACTCATCTTGGCATGTGCCCCACTTTGAGAAGATGCTGTATGATCAGGCGCAGCTGGCAGTGGCTTACATCACTGCGTATCAGGTCGGTCTGTGCATGTGGCTATGTTTGTGAATGTCTGATGAACAAATTGTATGTTTTTCTTTTTTTAAACACTTCCTTTTTCAAAAATGCAAACATTTTAGTTCACTAATCTGCATGAAGATATTTTAGATGTCACTTTTTATTTAAATAATACCAGAGACCTACAGATAGGTATACTGTAGCTTGTAAGTGTTCGTTTAGAAGTTTATTTTATCCAGCACTGTGGATTTCTATAACAGTACCTCTGACAGTTGTATGGTTTGCAAGCTTCATATTAATGTGTTAGTTTCTGTTGAATAAATATATGCATAATTTTCTGTAGCAGAATAGCTGAGTCTCCACATAAAATAATATAACGTACACGTTGTACACGTATTCTACAAAGAGACATTTTGGCATTTTATGAAATTCTCTGGTTTGTAAGTGTCAAGGCAAGTTCTGCAGCGTAAAGTTAATTTTGAGTGCCATAAGAAGTTTTTTTTTGGTTTTACTAATTTCACAAAATAATAAAGAACAGGATAGTGAGCAAATGTTTATGTGACTCTTAATAAAACCAAAAGCATAAAATGTTAGGGTTTGCCGTTATAAGAAAATAATTCACGAAGCCTAACGAAAATCAAAAGGGATTATTTTCCTATAACATCATAAACAGACGCACTTTATTTTTCTTATGCCACAACTTTTTGCCAGTGATTGTAATTTCCAACCTTTCTAAAGTTTCTGTAATCATTTATTATTAAAAATCGCTCATAGTCATTCCATAAATGTTTCATACTAATCTAATTCATGATTCACTTATTGTTTATCTTTATTGAACAATAAGGAATCCTAAAGATTAAAAAATCATAGATTTTTTAAATATATTAATTATTATCTTTAGTTAATATGTAGTATTTGTGATACAATTTCTTTGCGAATAAACAGTTACTATAGGAACAGAATCACATTTAGGACAAGCACATTAATATAAATCTGTCTTTTGTGTCACAGCTGGAAGAACTCTTAGAGCCATGATGTAATAGAAAATATTACATTAAATTTCAACAGCTCTGTTCTATAGTTGAGCAATATCACATGAGAGGGAGTGCTGTTGCACTAAATATGAGAACAGCAGTGATGTGGCATGAGGGAGCAGGCCGAGTGCTGAAGATTTCACAGCAGTACTGATATTCTGTACAGCAGCACAACCATAAGTCTGATATTGCTTTTATACAACATATGCCATTTATTATCAACAGATTATGGTTTGTTTGTTAATTGTTGGGCTCTGCCAACATATATCCTCCTGTAACTGGCGTTAAGCTGATGGCCATTTTATTAAGTTTATTAATTTCTATTTGTTTTTAAATGTTTCTTTACTTCCATCGATAATCATGTGATTTATGAAGTCTGGTGTTCCTTGAAAACTATGGCCTAGCTCAGCACTCGTTATGGTATGTTACTGTTGCTGCTTTTTAACACAGGTGTCTGGCGAGCGTCTGTTTGCAGATGTGTCCCGCGACGTGTTGCACTACGTCTCCAGAGACCTTAGCCATCAGGTGCAACATCAATCTTTTAAGTTCTTACTTGCTTTGCTTTGCTGAGTTACAGTAAGCAGATAGGGGGGAAATCTCCACACATTTTGAAGTCATGCCACCTTTATGCACTTGGTTAACTATAACAAATGGTTCACTGTCAGTGAATAAAAGGCCATTAAATCCTTTGAATTAGGGTTATATGTTATAGAATTTCTCATCCTATTGTACCACAACTGTGTGGGTGTGTTTACATGAGCTCTTGTGGCACAGGGCAGATTCTGTGCATTTACACTAAAAGGATAAGGATACATCTCAAGGCTCAGAAAAAACTTTCATATTAATTGTGTACCTCAGTCTCTAAGGATCCATTTTAATAAAGCATCCTGGGAATATCTAGAGCTTTTGGCAGAGTATATCTATAATCAATTCATGTGTATGTTGTCCTTGTTGTTTATCATGGAAAATAAAATTTTGTATTAATACAGGCAATTTTTTTTATTTCTGTCAAAATCCTAAAATTGTGCCTTATACTGTATAATCAAGAAATTCACTTTATTTTATAACACTGTGCTGCCCCCTGCAGTCTGGTGGCTTTTACAGCGCTGAGGATGCAGACTCTCTGCCCACAGCTAAGTCCAGCGAGAAGAAAGAGGGGGCATTCTGTGTGTGGACAGCTGCAGAGATCAGGAAGCTGCTCTCAAACACGGTGGAGGAGGCTAAGGGACGTGCAACACAAGCTGACATCTTTATGCATCATTACGGTGTTAAAGAACAAGGCAATGTCCAGCCAGAGCAGGTTGAGTTTATTTAAAGGTCAAATATTGTAATTCTTTTTGAACAAGTCTTAGAGTCTCCAAAAGGTGGCTTTTAATGCTCCTGTTGAAATATCACATAGATCATAGATCCCAGAAGTTTCTTGTTTTACTCCTGTTTCAGATGTGCTGTTTTAGTGTCTGTAGCGTTAAAATGCAAATGGGTAACTGCCTCTTTATCTCTTTTATAGAAGTGGATTTATCTAGCCAGTCAGAATGCATGAAATGGAAACAGGGTTAACCCACCATATTTGGGTATTTCAAGTTTCAGGCATTTCCCTCCCGTTGTCAGTCCAACCACTAATATCTAACCTAGCTTTCTTAAGCTCACACAAGACACATTTTCATTTTTAACCCTTAAACAGATATAAAAATAGATTGCATTCTTATATCCACACACACAATAGATCTGTTGCTGCTAAAACCCTTTTTTGTCCCCTAACATTTTTTAGAATAGTTAGGACTACCCTGATACAATAATAAGATGAAGTTGATTAAAAAAAAGGTGAAATTCTCTGGTACATTCTGAAAATTATTTTAAATTACTAGCCCACAGTTTTATTTTGCATGCAAACAAGATACTGTTAGCAACATTAGCCCCACTAAATTTAGAAACCATCTGCAGCATGTGAAGTTGAAGCATGGACAGTCAGAACATATTCACTGTTAACATATCCAGTTTGCTGCTGTGTCCCACCTCTCCATTGGTGGGATACGAAATCTGCCATGGACATCTGAACCTCTGCCTTTGGACCACCTTGAATGAAAGCATCGGATACCGATCAGCAGTGCTGCACCTGGCTCCTCGCATTGAGGGTTTGTAGCTGATGTATAGGACCAGGCACTTCTCCTCATCCTGGGACAACATGGCTCTCAATCCTCTGTTTAATGCATCACTCCGTGCAACTACACTCTGGACCTGTTTGATCCATCCTGGTGCCTTGTTTCTGGTTGGAGTTGCGACGCCTAACTGCTGCTGAGGACGGCTCATATGGTCTGCCTATAGAACCTGTGATAATTAGGGAAAGTTCCTCTTAATAACCATGAAGATGGCTTTGGATTGCATTAATATACTTCTTGTGTGATGGCTTATGCCTGAAATCACTTGAAAAGTGTTTAGGATTGGAATTGCTATGAGCATTCTTGTGCCCAAGACTTCCTACATACAGCTTTCAAAGTCTGTCTGATTCTCAAAGAGTCTGATTCTCAAGGTCCTCTGAGATATTCTCTAGCCCCTTTTTCATAAGTAGCACTTGTGCATGAGTTTAGCACCTATAGCACCCTGAAATAAACCAGGTTAAGGAGCACCTGCCGAACCTCTGACTGTGTCTAGAGCAGTCTGGGTCTGGAAGCAGTTCTACTTCTCTGCCCACAGTTAGAGAAGCTCCTGGTATTGGACTTGGTGGATGCTGGCAAGGAACGAGGTGATTTTGGCAAGGGCAGAAGACCCTATTCCTTCAATTCCTGGGGTTTGGAACTAGTATAGCAAGTTCAAAACTGAAGGGCAGGAAGCAACCTGTGAGTCACAGGAGTGACTTTATTGTCCTTTTTCTTAATTAGAATTTTTCTGCAAAAATGTGATACTTTCTCTCTTCCTTTCTTTCTTAGTCTCTCTTTTACTTCTGTGTTGCTTTTCCTTACGGAACTCTCGCCTCTGCCCTCCTTATTTCCTTTGTGGCTCACTGCAGCACAGAACAATCATCAAACAAATTCCCCACAGGTGCAACCTTTTGCCACTCAACTCTCCCAACTCCCCTCTCCCTTCACAGACCAGTGCTTGAGCATGCCCCCACTGCCAGAAGATACTATAATCCTAAATGTGGATGATTAGCTCTTAAAAGAGGGATTTATTACATCATAAATACATCAAAGATACATGGCCTGCATTATTATTAACTGCATAGTAATATAAAATCATGTGACCGGGATGGCAACATAAATTAGTCATATGCTCAGACATACGCATAAAGTCACATGGTTATAAATTTTTTAAACATTTGTCACTTTGCAGAAGAAAAAAAAATTAAATTTATTTTTATTGCAGTTAAATGTAGTTTTCAATTAGTATTTTTTAAACTTATGTGAAACTTTCTATTTATTTATTTTTTATTTTTTTTTCTCCAGTATTATAATTGGACTCTTTCATTATTAAGGGTAACTTGTTTCCCCCGAGGCACATAAAAACAGCCAACCACATATTTAGGAACTGCTGTCCATGCTGCAGGAAAGGAGTATACACCCTCCCAAGCAGAGAACATGGCCTCTTTTGTTCCCTTGACACTCAGCCATGCATAGCTGTGGCCACAGTCTCCTGACAACAGGGTGACTGCTTTTAAGTTGTGTCACTCGGGATCCACTTCGTCCAAAATCTTAAAACATGTTTATATTTTTATCATATACCAGATTAGTTTCTACTATGTAATATGCATGCATCATCAAGACTTTGTGTTCCTCTTTTGGGTTTATATGTACGTGTAGGATCCACATGGAGAGCTGCAGGGTCAGAATGTGCTGATCGTGCGTTATTCAGTGGAGCTCACTGCTGCGCACTTTGGCCTGAGTGTGAATAAGCTGACTGAAGTGCTTACCAGTGCCAGGGCCAGACTGGCTGATGTGCGCAGAGCACGGCCTCCACCTCACCGGGACACTAAGATGCTGGCCTCATGGAATGGTACGAATCATATGCACCATAATCTATTTCCATCTTTTTACTCAGGCTTATGCAGCTATTAATAAATGTAACCGGATTCAGTGGTTACCAAGGCTGCCGTGCTAAACACTGTTCCACTGTGCTGCCATTTCTTTAATTTAATCTATGTCATTTAATTTTAATTAATATGGAGAAGTGAGGGATGGCTCAAGACTATTGTATACTTATTTAGCATTTACAATTAGTTTTTTGTTGTAATAAATCAGTTTTCCTTATAAACTCTATAAATCTCATATTGTATACTGGGAACATATGACGTCTCATTGTGTTTTAAAATATTTTTCCTTAAAATTTATTTTTTATATAATCAGAACCCAAAATTTAAAGAATTCTAGATAAACTTAATTCATGAGAATCTATATAGTGATTCGAAAATGGCTAAAACAACTAATTATCAAAAAATGGTAATGAAATTATTTTCCACAACCTGCTTTGGAGGTACATACACTGATCATGTTTTTTAAATGCACAATTGCACCATTATGTTTCCTAACAGCACCACTCCTGTGTATATTTTCTTAAGATTGACTAATGCGGTGCCACATTTATTTTTCACAGCACATTCTGTTCTGTGTACATGCTGAGGTAATGAAAGGCTATCAAAACCTTCAGCGGGTGCCCTGGTCCTTTCAGAGCCCTGTGCACAGTTTTAGCTCCCATAGTGATTAATGAAGTAATTTTTTTTAAACTGAAGAAATATGAGACATGTTTAATCACAGCAGTTCTTAGTATAATACATGCCATTACTTTGGTAATTCACTAGGACTGTATCTGTATCTCTGAAGGAACTTGCATTAATCAGTGACAAAGCGTCTCACATACTTCTATGAATAAATGAAAAACTGATGGGTATATTTCTAGTAATGCTGACTTTTTTTTAGGCTTTAGACTTTTTAGAGAAGGTTTAATAAACTTTTAAACAGAAAGTATGGATGGGTGGGGGAATGTTCAGAGATGGTATAAGAAAATGAAGTTAATTTTCTGAAAATATTAAAAATATGCAGTCACCTGCTTTTAGTTGTCTGAAGTTTTTGAGTGTACGAGATTAATCTTTTCTTATGCATATAGATCATTGCCATTAAACGCAAGTAGGAATTTCAGGAATAGAAAATGCTGTAGATTTTATTTATTTTCTTTGATGTGCTATAACATAAAAGCAAGGGATAAATATTTACGAATTGAACATCGTATGATGTTTAACCTAAAATATGACAGATTTAATTAAATACATTTTATTACGATAAAATAAATGTAGTTTTTTTTGGTCAGTATAATGGTTTATAAATAGTCTGTAATGTTGTAAATCTCTCATGATCCAGTACATCCATTAATTTTATTTTTGGTTTTATTTTCTAGTCATGACTTAATCAGTCAAGGTGATGAAATAATAATGTATGGATGGGTTGGAAGCTGTTTTATGACACCGCTTTTGAGTTGTTTTATGTTCTGGAGTAATAACAGAATTCCAGTGCTTTGGTTAACTCATGCTTTCTTGTAACGATTACATGTTGACAATAAGCTGACCTTATACTTACTTTAATACATTTATGGCTCACTTAAATTCTACTTATTTATCAAGTCCTTTATCTGTTTTTGGGATAAGCAACATCTCAGATTAAGTTGCTTTTTAAACTGTTTGGTGAATTTTTGTAACCTGGTATGGCCCTCCAAACAGTCTAAAAAGTTTTATCTCAGAATCACATTCACAGCTGAGGTCTGAATATCAGGGTGTGTATTTTCAGCGTCTGTATACAAAACCCTTAGTGTGTAAGCTTAGCTCTGAATATTGCTCTGTATGTTGAATGGATGACTGACATTTACTGTATCTGTACATATTGTAACAGGGCTGATGCTGTCAGGATTTGCCCGTGTGGGGGCAGTATTAGGAGACCAGATTCTGCTTCAGAGAGCAGAACAGACTGCACAGTTTCTTCAAGAGCACCTGTGGGATGAGGAAGGACAGCGCATGCTGCGCTTGTGTTACCGAGGTGACAACATGGAGGTCGTGCAAACGTAAGGAATATTTCTTTAGTTTCCCTCATGATTGGATTACACGCTTACAGAAATCATGAGAAGCAAACACAGATGAGAACTGTGTTCTTTTACACAAAGGAATGAGTTCTCTCTCTCTTTTTTTCACAAAAGTGTTATTTTTGAATGAATGTCAGTGTTTCACAGCAGACATTTCTCCAACAGAAATGCTCATTATAAAGGAAACGGTCATCTGTTATAGTAGTATGTAGTGAGTGCAGGCTGTAGCACACAAAATGTGTTTTCATTTATTCAGGAAAACTAGCACACATTCCATACTGTTTCCAATTGCACACTCAGTACTCATTATTGCCTTAGTAGAGGTAGAAATAACCCAGATTCAGTAAAAACAAATGCACATGGGCATTGACTTTGGTTTCAGAATTTCTCCCTTGTTTTTTGTGCTTTCGGCTTGGTGCTTATCAAAGTATTATACAGAAATAAAATATCTGTTGTACATTTTTATTTTAATTTTCCATTTGTCCCAGACCTGGACTCACTACTGTTTTCAGGATCTTTGTTTTATAAGAAAGATAAATATAATGCACTGCTGAAATAGGCATTGCTTTAGAAAGAAAGTCACAAAAAAAGCCATTGTTGATTCAAAGTGGCTAGTGCATCCTTTCATTTCTCCACTTTTTCCCAAACCCAAAATGCTGCATAACCTGCAGTTGAAATTCATTTTTGGCAGACAGCGATATTCTCTCTGCACTTTACATTCCTTTTGCATAGTGCTTTTTTTATTTTTATTTTTTTAGTCAAGTAGAAATTTAGGGCAGTGCAATTTAAAGCAATCGCTTTATGTCAGGGTTTCATGCCAATAAATAATGAATCAGTATATTAGTGTTATGGTTAGGCTTGGCATGCTATTAGTTAACTAATTTATGCACCATGAGTCTTAAGATGAAACTATTACTGTTAATACACAGAAGTATAAATGTATTATTCAGAAACATCTTCCTGCTTTTTAGTGTTGCATGGTATTCTGTAAAAGTACTATGGTACTAAAGTTTTAAAAATGGGAATATGCCAGCATTTTAAAATAACTGATAATTTTACAATGTAAACAGAGAGAGTGCAGAACACCTTTTTGTTTTGTTCAGAGACTAGACGTGAAGCAGCAAGAGGCGAGCCAAAGTGAAATATAGAGATATTTCAGTTATACAGTGGGCGAAAAGGCGAGCGCCCAAACACAGCAGCATCTCTGTGCGCATGCTGTTTTCAACTGTGGAGAGTTTTTTTTATGTTGGGTACATCCGCTGCACATTTGATCTTCCCTCTCATATTTCTTACGAAATAAACATAAAAAAAAAATTTTAAGATGAGTATTGGCTTTCTCTAAAGTGGACAGTGAATCAAGTTCAACCGTACATGTGTCACCAGTTAAAGTTAAGTGAGCATCTAAAAAGTGCATGCCCCCGATTAACTATGTAAGCGCTATCAAGATTTAAGTCATCTACCTATATCTATATTGCAGGAAATTTTAAATATTGAAGTGTGTTTCCCACAGGTCTGAAATATACATGTGTTGGTAGACATATATGCACACTACTTAAGAGACTAAGTGGATGTCATACATACGGTGTTTGTTTCACTTTAGACTGTTTTGGGATAGGAAGGCAATTGTATTGGGGTAATAGACACACCTCATTTTGTGTTTTCCATGTAATGGTCTCATTGTGTACAGGTGTGCCTTATATTGGGGCCAATTCCAAAAGACAACCTTTTTCAATGTGACATCAATTTCAACATTCTGTGGGTATAAAAAAGATGGTATTGTCAGTAAGTCATTCCAAGTTCATCATTTAAACAGACATGAACAGACAACGTCACTTAATGGACAAGCAGCGCCACCTGGCCATGGCGCGCCTTCGGGTCGGTGGCAGGCAGTCAGATATTGCTCCTGAACTTGGTGTGTCATCAGCAGACTTGCATCAAGACACAGAACTACTGGCAGAGTTCATGGCAGACCCAGGAGTGGAGCCCCACGAGTGACAGACCACAACGATGACCAGTACCTAAGGACCCATGCACTCAGACATCGTTATGCAACTGCCACACAGCTGCAAGCCAATTTAAGAGATGTGAGGGGTACTAGGGTTTCCAGACCCATTTGCAACCGACTCCACTGCTTCGGCTTGAATGCCAGAAGACCGTTGCAGGTGACTCCACTGACACCAAGACACCGCTGTGAACGTTTGCAGTGGGCACAAGACCATGTGACCTGGAGATATATATATATATATATATATATATATATATATATATATATATATATATATATATATATATATATATACACAAAGTTGGGGCCTGAAATGGTCCACGGCTAGGTATGCTGAAGATGAGTTCCTTGGGTTAGGGTTAGGGTACAGGGTTCCTTGGGCCAAGATACCAAAGCTAATATATCGCAGCCTATTTATACATATTAGCATGATTCTCATATAAGCATAACTTTTCTACTTTATTGACACTTTGAGTACAGAAATGAAGGTGTCACAACTGAAATGCATTCAGATTATATTTTATAATGCTGTACTTAAAGGGTATGCCACCAAGTATGCAAACATAGCAAATGCTTCTAATATATCAGCATGCATATTGGTAGTTTATGTGATAAATAAATTGGCAATAAAAATACTGCCTGATAGTATTTAATTAATTGTATTGTAATACATATTAAATATTCACTGTTCAACTTGATAGCAATATCTGTAACCTTGCACATTCAACATGTCAGTTATCTAATTAGACAATCAAGCAGCAGCAGTGAAAAAAAGTCAGGTCAAGGGCTGTAGGTAAGCTTTACTTCAAACATCAGAATTAATTAATGTGTGATCTCTGTGACTTTGTTCGTAGCATGATGGTTGGTACCAGAAGGTTGTTTTGTGTATTTCAGACACTGGGATTTTTACACAAACAGTCTGTAGAGTTACACTAAATGGGGCGAAAAGCAAAAAAATAATAATAGCCTCATATTTTCGGTCTTGACTAACTGAAGAGGAAAGCAATGAGGTCTTCTGTTGTAGCCCATCTATTTGATGTGTTGTGTACTCTAATATGTATGTGCAGATCACCAGCCTTTCTTAATAAAGTGGCGAGAGAGTGTAGTTTTAAATAATCCAAATTTTACCATTCCATTGTGTGGACTGTATTCTGCCCATTCCAGTATTTGTATACAGCCTGATTCTTATAGTTAAGAGATGACTCCAGGCCTCACAGTGATTAATTGCTATTTCTTATTAAATGTGGGGGCTTCTCAGACACTTGTGCCTGTTATTTTCTATTTTCTTGTGCACTATTCACTGTGGCCAAAAGTTCCAGAGCCAAGTTAAATATATAAATTTGACATTATGAAATGTGAATTGAATAATCATTAATAATTGTCCAAAATGTCACATTGTTTCTCCTTAACATTTCACTGATGCTTCCCACATCTTGGGAAGAGATCTCGGAGGTGAACATGTATAGTTTTTTTAAATAAAAAATTCATTTATCTAGAAATTTGAACGAATGCCAATACATGAAATTTATAAGTAATATTTTATATAATTTGTATTTATAATGACTAGAACTTTTCATGACACTTAACTTAATGTCTCAGGATTCTGTGGAGTTTTGCCTTGTAATTCTCTTATTGCAGTAGTCAAAACATCAAACATTGAAGTTCTAGAGTATCTGACAGCCTTGAAATGAGGTCTAATTTATTATGCTGCATTTTCTATGGCCTAATTTGTTTGGGGTTAAAATTAAAGGCAAGCGCTTGTTTTAAATGGATGCAACTGTAGTCTTCTGCTGAAGCAGTTTTACTAAAAATGCCTGCCAATCTTAGAGGTAAGCAAGTAATTTTAATAATCTAAATGGGCAACCCAGAAAATTACGTTATG
Source organism: Clarias gariepinus (assembly GCF_024256425.1). Lineage (NCBI taxonomy): Eukaryota > Metazoa > Chordata > Actinopteri > Siluriformes > Clariidae > Clarias > Clarias gariepinus. The sequence goes on from NC_071113.1 coordinate 15,124,605, forward strand.
CACCTGAGTAAGTCTGGATCCGGATCCAGATATCTGTTAAATTATGTTTGAGTAATCAGTATAAATCTTAAAACTGCTCTTGTAATGTACTTTTTGTACATTGCAGATTTTTATACTGCATCATAGAAATCAAAGTCATCTTCAGAGTGTAAATACAGTTAAAAGAGTTGACATGCCGTTGTGCTCGCATGAGCCACAACACACAATACTCTTTGTTTATAGAGCCCAGAAGCTGAAATTCTGGATGTCAAGCTGCTCTTAATTTGCCATGTTCTGCTGCTGGAGGACTTTTCTTCTCTGAATCTGAAAGGCAGAGGCAGACTAGGTGATTAAATTACATGAGAGGAGACACTGGAGCACGTCTGTTGATTGTGTTGCTGCCCCACTTTAGTTCTTCCTCCCAAGGAATCGTTTCCTTTCTCTGCTCATCCTTATGAATATTTTACATGGCAAATTAAAGTCCATTGTACAGAGTGAAATAGGTGATTATTTCATAGGTAGATGGCAGTTTTTCTTGATAGTTAAAAAAGTAAAATAAAAATCCTGAATAGGTGTTAATTTATGACATAAATTAAAAAAATAATATTGTGATGTCTGGATGAGATACTGTGATAGAAAGTTGTAAATCATTTCTGAGGTATCTGTCATCCTGTTTAGCATGTGTGTTGCATGAAGAGGAGATCTCCATATGCTGCACAATTTTTATTTGCATTTAGATACCTTATTCTGTATAGATATTAAGTAAATAGTAATAGTTTCACTGTATATATTCAACTTTTGTATTTTGATGAAGTTACAAGTGGCAAAAAGGAATGATGATCACAGAATGGACTGCTCACTTAAAAATTGGTTAGAAACGTGTAATTTTGTATAAATTTAATGTACAGTGGAACCTTGGATTTCTAGTAACTTGGGCATTTTTCAAGACGAATAAATTAAATTATAACTTGATAAACCAGCGAGGTCTTGATATACGAGTAGTACGTATGCGATTTGTCTGCCGAGCGTCACGTGATTACAACTGAGCCAATGGTACTACTCTGTCGTGCGCTGCGGGATTATGGGTAAATGTCTCCCATGCTCAGTCTCAGTGTGTGCGCATCACTCCTATTGACAACATCCGTGCACGTGTGTACTGTTTATTTTTACATACACAACTTTTACAGACACACAAACGCGTATGCGCACAAACACACACTAACAGAAACACTGATCTATCTGGATTCTTTTCAAAGGTAAAGAGCAGGTTAATTTGTTCTATTTTTACTTTAAATTTTGTATTAAATATTTTTATATAAGTATTTTTGGGTTGTGGAATGAATCATCAAAGTTTTCATGATTTCTTATAGGGAAATTCGCTTTGATATACAAGCATGGTTCCAGAATAAAATATACTCGTAATCCAAGGTTTAACTGTAGTTATTTATAGTAACAGAGCAGCATCCAGTAGAGTTGTAGAGTCAACTAAACAAACAGTGTGAGAAAAAATTTATTTAAAAAATGTGATTTTCTCTTGTGAACAGAGAAATCCTGAGGTATAGTCTCCTTTACTGTACAAGAGACTAATTTGGCTTATGAATACATTTGGTTTTCTATCTATAGATCACAATTTACGATCGCATTTTGACTTTCACTACTGAATGTAAATATCTAGGCACTGCCCCACTTTTCATACATACAGTAGCTATTCATCAATGAAATACAAATCTTACTTGAATTTATGTTACGTTAATATGACAAACAAATGGAGGTCACTCTATGCCCTAGACCTTTAATTTACTTCCTAATAGAGTTTTATCTTCAGTTCTGTCTGTAAAATTTCTCCCACACTCAGCTAGATACACTGTCACCTCAGTTGACATTCCTGAGAACTGTAGATAAAAGGTTCCTGATATATTTCTTTAAATCAACAAAGTGCTTCAAAGAATGTTATTAGATATCTGCCTTTGTTATTCAATGCACCTTTGCAGCGCTTACTAATATCAATGTCCTGTTGATGTCCTTGTATAGTTTATTTCCAAGACATCTGTCCTTCCAAAGAAGGCCTTGTAAAATTGTTTTTTTTTTGTATAAATGTTATTATTGTTATTTTTATATTGTATCTGGAAAAAACAGTTGCATTATGTCTTTAAAAAAAAACAAAAAACAAAGCTATTAGTTTAGTTGATACCAAGGGTAAGCTCTGGTTTTAAAAAATGTGTCCAACGCAGTTGTGCAGCTCCTTGAATGACCATGAGACTCCAAATGTTAAATGTTACATGTGCTTGTTAAATGTATATGGGAATTACAAAAATTATCACTTAGTTTTAATAGATTTTTATTGTTAGTCTTTTTCCTGTTTTTATTCAATTACTAGCAGAAATACCCGTCGTTGAGGGATAAAGGGTTTGTAAATAGTTAAAAAGTTAAAGCTAAAATCTATAAGCTGATCCGCTTTACTGTAATCAGTCACATTATTATTTCAGGTTAAAGCCCATGTACATGTCTGCCTGTCTTTCAGTACAACAGGACTGTCTAACTTTTTAATACAAAGAAATAAAATTTTACCAAAAGGTTGAGTATTATGCCTTGTTTACACTCAGTTTAGAGAGTGAATCACAGATAGGAAATCGAAAAACTAGATTTGTCTTAAAACAAAAACAAAAAAATACAAAATTTATACAAATTCTAAAAATACATAAAAATACTATTTAAATACAAATAAAACAAAATAAAAATTTACAAGGTTATTTTTACTCTTACTCACCATTTTGATTTCACTTATGGTACAGGTTAAACATCAAGTAAATATCTGTGTACTGCAAAAGTTTCATTCAGTTTTGTCCAATGTACAGACAAAACCTATGTTTAATTTATGTAGATATCAAAACATGTTGGCATCTTTGCTCCACATTAATATCATAGAAGTTAGTAGTACTGACAATTATTTTCAAGTTAGGTCATAAGAAAGCTAAATGTTAAATCCAGTTTTGTGAAAGGAATATATATTCTATATTCTGTTCTAATTAATTAAACGCTATTGTCAATGCTACAGTCAGTTCCAAAATGAATGGCACCTTTCATAAACATGAGCTCAGTCACATTCAATACAATATTTTGAAAGATAAAATATTATCATACTTCTTTCAGTTTTAAAAATATTAGCATTGGCATATTATTGGCATATCCACAAGTGATATTTGATAAACCTTCATCTTATATTTACATGTCTTAATAATATTCAGATCAGAAGAATAATACAGTATGAATATAGGAGAACACTGACTTCCTGTCCTATCTCAATTTCTGTGTTGATTCAGCATTATTCTTCTCCAACTGTGGGCAAATTTTAACCTCCTGGCAGAATGATTTTTTTTGTGCATTTTCACCATGTGCTTATAACTGTGGTGTCAGTAATGCTTTCTTAAGTTAAGGTTTATATCTCAGAGAACATGTCATAGTCAACAGAGATCCTAAAGGAGAAGAAGAAGAATTTGCCTGCATTTTATTTGAAAGATTTTTAAGAGTGCCAGTCCATGTATCGTATATTCTTTAGTCAATATCTATATATTTTTCTTTAATTGACAGTTATTAATAACCTTAAATAAAAACACTTTTGTTTATTTAAGGTTCCATTATCTATGGAACTATAAGGGCATTGTGGCGACCCCTTAACAGGAGCAGTCAAAAGATGAACAACATTTACATTGCATATTAGTCTAAATAGGTGACCAAGTAAAAGAACCTACGGTCATTTAGAACCTTTTCATTTGCACTGATTTAAAAATGGGTAAGTTTTAAGGTGATATGAATGCAGATGGCATTAGAGTCTATGTCATAATATTAAAGAATCATATCACACATTACACTTTTAACACTATGATCAATGCAGAACTTGAAATTAATATGACTGCACAGACAGTACAAGAATAAAGAAGCTGTGAATGATCTAGTGCTTCATAACTATCTGTGACGTTTCCTTCTCAAAGTTTCACGATTAAAAGTTTTTTTTCTCACGCACTTTTCGTTTTCTTTAGAGAAGCAAAACAAAAAAAAATAGTGAGAGTGGGGCAACGAGCATCATATAAAACATATCCTTTTAAACTTCATGATCTCAGAATTTTTATATTCAATGTTTTTCACAAAACTACTCGATTTATGGCTTAGATACACTTTATTACTGCTGGATCTTATTCTGAGCTATTTATTAAACAGTTTAAGACTCATGCTGTAAAGTTAAGGTCACTGCAGTTCACAAGAGTCCACACCAAGCAAAATCTTTCACCTTTGCTATTGACGGCATGTAGTCTTCTGACTGGATTACATTACTTTTACTATTTTCTTATTTCTAGCCTTGCAGTATTGAAAGTATAAGCACCAGCCTTGCTGTATTTTCAGTATTGATCCAAATAAATAAGGGTAATTAGAAGTGATTTCAACTTTAAATAAACCAAAAGGTGTGTGGATGTGGAATGCACAAACAGTAAGCTGGCAGATTTACATCAGTCTACTAAATACAACAGAAAAAGTACCTAATCATTCTATGTTCTTAACCTTAGGTTTTGCATTTGCCTACAGTAAAAGAACAGGTCTGACACTTTTCTTGTTCACGAAATGTCCAGAGAATTACAATGAAAGAAAGAAACATATTAAAAGCACATAGCAGATAGAGCAATGCAGCCATAGGTTAGATATATTGTAAAGGCAAATATAATAGTTTCCACCTGGATCTGTAGTCTGGGCCGGACTCAGCAGGGATTCTGTACAAATGAATGTTTTTTTTCTTGTCCCTCTGCTAGGAGCATTGGTGCCAGGAACGCTTCTCTGGCATTCATAGTTTTCTAAAAATAAATAAATAAATAAAAATTATAGAATAAAATAAATGAAACAAAATGCCAGCAGTGGATCAAGGCCAAGCTGTGACATTAACTGCTTAGGCCTTCTATGTATATCTATAGATGTGTTATACAATGTCACTGTTAGTACTTCTGTACACCTGATGTTACAAATATTTATATCTGTACCTTTTTTTAGATTTAAATCTAAACTGGCTTTGGACTATATCCAAAGGTTTTTTTTGGTTTTAAAAAGTATACATTTACATTGTCACCAAAAACACTGAAAACTATTGGAAAAGAACTAAAAAGGAGAAATGTCAGTACTGTTAGTATGTGCTGTGAATTCTGGTTCTTCCAGCTCAGGTACATCATACTAGTCATAAATGATAAATTTACTTTTCTTACTGGTTTTTTATTTATTATTATTATAAACTGTTATCTTTCTCATGCCTTTATCCCTTTTATTTCTCTTTGTATATATGTCTATTAAAAAAACCCTAATTGCGTCCTCATTCCATATGTGGCAATACTTCTAATGGCTCGCCAGAATCCTTTTTTTCCTTTGAGCCCCTTTGTTTCTATACAACATATGAATGGCTTTGATGTAGTAGACATAGAAGGTAATTGATTGATGCTTAAGTATCTCTTTTCCAGTGAATAAACGAGATAGACCTTTTAAACGCATCATGTGTGCTGCGTGTATGTGTGAGCTTGTGTGCAAGAAGAAGCGTGTTAGCGCTGGCCAGTAAGTATATCGAGGCTTGGCGAACAATAAAAGCAACTTAAACTTAACAAGAACCAATAGTTACCTAATTTAAACCACTGCAGGTATGACCAGATAGTTACTAAGGATGAAGAAAGTACCAAATAAATGCCGTAAATGCATTGCTTTGTGCTGTATGATAAATTTTGCTCATTCACACTTACTTTTTGGTATAAGATGTGTTCTGAAAAACACCCTTCTTCTATTTATATTAGTTTGGAACACCACATAGAATAATGAATTCATATTGGATTATATACTAATAGTACAAATATTACAAACAATATTTAAGACTAAGATCTCTTATTGAGTTGTCTTCTACATGCTTATACCCGACTGGTAAATTCTCCCTGTCTTTCTGTTTAGTGACTCACCCATTGCTGGGTTCCTAGATGATTATGCTTTTGTGGTGAGCGGCCTCCTGGACTTGTTTGAAGCTACACATTCAGTTCGGTGGCTTCAGTGGGCTGAGAAACTACAGGAAATGCAGGACCAGCTTTTCTGGGATGCCCAGGGAAGTGGCTACTTTTGTAGTGACCCCTCAGACCCCACTATACTGCTGTCTCTTAAACAGGGTGAGACAATACACACTCTTTCTTATAGTGCTATTTCTCAAACTCGGGCACACACATACTGTATAGTGGGGCAAAAAGGTGTTTAGTTAGCCACCAATTGTGCAAGTTCTCCCACTTAAAAAGATGAGAGAGGTCTGTAATTTTCACCATATGTATACCTCAACTATGAGAGACAAAATAAGAAAAGAAAATCCAGAAAATCACATTGTAAGATTTTTAAAGAATTTATTTGCAAATTATGTAAAAAAATAAGTATTTGGTAAATAACAAAATTTCATCTCAATACTTTGTTATATACTCTTTGTTGGCAATGACAGAGGTCAAACATTTTCTGTAAGTCTTCACAAGGTTTTCACACACTGTTGCTGGTATTTTGGCCCTCCAAATATTTTCAGTGGGGTTGAGATCTGAAGACTGACCAGGCCACTCCAGGACCTTGAAATGCTTCTTAGAAAGCCACTCCTTCGTTGCCCGGGCAGTGTGTTTTGGGATCATTGTCATGATGAAAGACCCAGCCACGTTTCATCTTCAATGCCCTTGCTGATGGAAGGAAGTTTTTACTCAAAATCTCACAATACTTGGCCCTATTCATTCCTTCCTTTACACGGATCAGTTGTTCTGGTCCCTTTGCAGAAGAACAGCCGCAAAGCATGATGTTTCCAGCCCTACTGTATGATTCACAGTAGGTATGGTCTTCTTTGGATTCAACTTAGCATTCTCTCCCCTCCAAACTCAAAGTTCTATTTTGGTCTCATCTGAGCATATGACATTCTCCCAATCCTCTTCTGGATCGTCCAAATGCTCTCTAGCAAACTTCAGATGGGCCAGGACATGTACTGGCTTAAGCAGGGGGACACGTCTGGCACTGCAGGATTTGAGTCCCTGCGGCGCAGTGTGTTACTGATGGTAGCCTTTGTTACTTTGATCCCAGCTCTCTGTGGGTCATTCACTAGGTCCCCCGTGTGGTTCTGGGATTTTTACTCACAGTTCTTGTGATCTTTTTGACCCCACGGAGTGAGATCGTGCGTGGAGCCCCAGATTTAGGGAGATTATCAGTGGTCTTGTACTGTGTGTCTTCCATTTTCTAATAATTGCTCCCACAGTTGATTTCTTCACACCAAGCTGCTTACCTATTGCATATTTAGTCTTCCCAGCCTGGTGCAGGTCTACAATTTGGTTTCTGGTGTCTTGGCCATAGTGGAGTTTGGAGTGTGACTGTTGTGGACAGGTGTCTTTTATACTGATAACAGATGCCATTAAAACAGGTAAAGAAGTTGTTACAGAGGTCAGAGAAGTATTAAGTATTTGTTTACCTACAAACAAGCAAGATTTCTGGCTCTTTGATACTTATTTTCCACCATAATTTGCAAATAAATTCTTTAAAAATCCTATTTTTTTTTCTCATTTTGCCTTTCATAGTTGAGGTATACCTATTATGAAAATTATAGGCCTCTCTCATCTTTTTAAGTGGGAGAACTTGTAGAACTAGAGGCTGACAAAATACTTTTTTGCCCCACTGTACATGTCTTGTCACTTGTACAGTATACCATCCATGCGGTAGGAGTCCTACAATGAAGTAGAAGTGAAACGGAACAAACAGAGATGATTTCAAAAGATTTGCATTACCCTTCTGAGCCCAGTGTTGAGTAGTTATGAGCATTTATAATTCATCTGTTCTGTTTGTAACTCTTTTATTACATTGCATTGCATTAGATTACAAATATTACTTTGGGATTACTGGGTACACATTACATTTTGATTGCATTTTTCTTGCGGATATGAGATTTATCTTTTAATAGTGATGCATGTTATCTGCATAATAAGACTTTTGGGTGATGACATATCTTGCATGAAGTGTAGCCTGTAATGTGGAAGGACCGTAGTCTTTCAGATGGGCTGATTGTGCAGGGGTGTGTGTGTGTGTGTGTGTGTGTGGGAGTATGAGGGAGTGAGTCACTGGGTGATGCAGATCTCCTGCTGTCACTCAGAGTTCAGCATCACTCCACTGCATAGCACTCTCATCATGCCACGGCTGATAGCATGCTAGCAAAGTCAGAGGAACCCTTCATTACTCTACTGTCACCTTTTCTAATGCCCCCCTTCTAACCTCTTATTTTGATGCTCTTTCCTGCTTTCATCTTTCAGACATGTTAATGTTTTTTAATTGTTCATATTTATTGCACATTTCATGTGTTCTCTTTTAAAAAATACTACAAGTATATTCCTCTAGGTATTTTTAAGCCAAAAAAAGCTGCTGGTATTAGAGCCTAGGTCCCGATGCCCTGAATGACTCAGTTCCATATTTTGTGACAAGGAATTGGACGAACATGCTGACAGTAACACACAGACATGTCACCGTGTCTTGGTCTGCTCCACATGGCACTGTGAAAATGACACTGACACCAGCGAGATATGGATGAAGGCATGGAGATCTAATGCTTTTGTTGCTGGCGCTGATAAATTAAATGGGACATAAGACAGATCTGGCATCTTTTGTGAGTGACTGTGCCATTATATAGTGATCCAAGCATGTAAAGTTCCATTAGGAGCTATGTGGAGCTGTGGTGTGTCAGGACATTGTTCCTTCACCACACTGTCACTGGAAGATGGATTACTTCACTAAACACATGCCAGTTTCTATTTAATCATCCATCCAATCATTTAGTCTTCTTTTCTCCATAGCAGCAACATAACTTAGATACAGTTATGTTTTGTTCCTGTGTATGAGTAACATCTTGTTTCAGAGGTTTGTATATCGGTCAGAGTTAAATGGGACCTGTTATGCAACATTCATGTTTTAATAATTTTTAGACATTTATATGGGTTTCTAATGTTTGTGTACAAAGATGCGAGGAGAAAAAAAATCTCAGCTTTTTGTCCATTTTTATATTGGGCAAGGATTACCCCATGTGAACGTGTTATATCACTTAATTTGTAACTGCAGTGTAAGCAATAATGGATACCCCACTGGTGGTTTGCATGAAAAAAGGGCAGCATGGAGTGATTTTATTTTATTTATTTTTTTTGTGGTCTGAATGTGTACCTGTTGCTAAAACACCTCAAGTAAGAGCATAAACAGAAGCGTTTGGATATCTGCAAACAGAATTTGAACCGATACTCCAAGGAAGGTAAAAGAAAGTAGGAAAGTAAAAAATAAGAATAACTTAATTAATCAATACTTAATAATTCATCAATACTTATAGTTATATCCCCTTTGTTGGCAATGACAGAGGTCAAACGTTTTTTGTAATTCTTCACAAGGTTGAAGAGAAAGTAGGAAAATATGAGACCTTTAATGTATACTAGTGGTTTTCCTTACAAAAAAAATAGCATAATAAAAATTATGCCATCCCTGTTCTAGATATCTTGGGACAAAAATTACAAATAAAAGCATACAAATAGTATATATTTTTATTACTGTTAATTAGTCATATTGTGTGTTTTTGCAGAGGCAAAAAAATTTATTACACTTATTTAAGCTTTTTAGAAATATATACAAAACAATGAATGAAAGAATGAACAGAAAATTGTCTTCATGACTATCATGTGTCTGTGTCTCAAATGGAGAGTGTGTTAATACTATAATTGCACCTACTTGAGGACTGTGCTGTGTTATATGTCCGTCATCACCTCAGTTCCAGGTGCCACCAGCTCATCAAAAGATCTGTCTGCATGAGGTCAGAGCATAGAACACACACACACGCACACACACAATCAAACAAAGAAGATAAACCCATTCTCATGACTGGTCACACACTTCACCTGCAATATCAGGCACTTTAAGCCCTGTGCAGCCTGATAAATAGCCAAAGGTCGATAGATAATTTGAATAATACATCAGTGCAATGACACTTACTTTGCCAAAACAGCTATGTTTATATCAGGCTGTGAAAATAGCCTGGTTGCTACGGTTACTGTGTGTTTATTCATAGTGATCTCTTTGTGCTCAGATCAGGATGGTGCAGAACCCAGTGCAAACTCTGTCTCCGCAATGAACCTGCTGCGCCTCTCACACCTGACGGGTAAACAAGAATGGATGCAGCGCTCTCAGCAACTGCTGACTGCCTTCTCAGATAGGCTATTGAAGGTGCCTCTTGTCCTGCCTGAGATGGTCCGTGGCCTTATGGCACATCAGAATGCGTTTAAACAGGTAATCAGTGAAAGCACATAGTTTCAGTGTCCCGGTGAACAGTTAATCCTTTGATTTTCTCCAGGTTTCTCATGCAGGTACAGTAAATAAATTGGTCATACTAAATTGACCATAGGTGCAAATGAGTCTCTAATTTTGTGTTCTCTTTTTTTTTAACCACAGGCTTGTAACATGTCTTGTCGGTTAATTAAACATGTCAGTATTGTTACTTCATATAATGGATCAATGCCATCTTGTGATCAAAGCGTGACAGAAAGGCCTGTATAGAAACTACACTGCATCACGTCATGTACTGTACTGTGCAAAAGTAGACTACTACTACTCTGCTGTAGAGCAAGGTAGACTTCTAAAAAGTTTCTAAATGGTAATTAATAAAAAAAGGTTAATAACTGGGATCATTACCTTTTTCTTAAAATATAGTTTCAGGTACAATTTATGCAGTTTTATAAAGACAATATCTGCTTAGTTTGCTAAACAGTTTAAAATTTGTGAAGATGTAATAGGCTACTAGAGCTTATGCAGTGAGGAGAAGTCTTTTAAAGGGAGAAAATAACATACTGAGAGTCTAGGCAAGGGCAGTTTGGACCTCAGCACACCTGCCCCCCCTCATTACCGCAACAGACAGAACTAATCTCCTTCTTCCTATTTCTTAGATAATCATCTGTGGCCAGCCTGATGCAGAGGACACAGCCAATCTTATTGCATGTGTCAACTCCCTATTTCTTCCCTATAAAGTAAGTCTTTTTTATTATTATTATTGTTGTTTTTCTGATGTAATATTTTTAAAAATGGAAGTATTTTCTCATGGATATGTAGGACGAACGAGCATCGCTAAGATTGGCTCGGATGGTCTGTAGAATCTGTGTAGCGAGAAAGAAGGGATTGGGGAGTACAGCAGTTCACTTTGAGCTGGAGCCTAGATAGTTGCCTCTTTTTTATGCTCCAGCGGGGGCACCTTTCATGTCACTTTAATTGAGTCCCAAGTGGATGAAGCTTGTGGAGCTAGTGGCCAGAAGGTTGGATGCAATCCCTTAACCACATGTTTAGTGTAGTTTCAGTATACTAAACTGGGAGCACCCTTTAGTAGCCATCGTGTTATCTTTCCAAAGTTGCAGATTTGTCACTTTTTCATTTTGCTGAGTTTACAATCTTGTGATTATATGATCATATTATATTAATACATAATCAGTAAAACCACAGACAGTGAATAACATTTATTGATTGTCTTCTTACTGTGGTACATTTGGTAACGAGTGAGATTGAAACTGATGTGTTGAAAGCAGGAACAATAGGCAAAAAAAATTATTTGAGCAACTTTGACATGGGTCAAATTGTGATGGTTAGACAACTAGGTCAGAGCATCTCCAAAACCAGCAGGTCTTGTTGGGTGTTTCTGGTTAGTAACTACCAAAATTTAGTCCAGGTACACCCAGTGAACCAGTGACAGGGTCATGGGCTCACAACTGTCAGTTATGGACACAGGGAAACACGGGAAACTAGCTCATCTGGGATTTGCTCTGGCCAATGTTCTGCTTGGAAACCTTGGGAAACCTGCTGGACTTCAAGCAGTTGCAAAAAAATGCACCCTGACCCACTTTAAAAAATTGTTCAGGAATAGTTTGAGGAACATGACAAAGAGTAAGCTGATGAAAGATCCAAGCTCCCCAGATCTCAATAAAATTGAGCACCCGTGGGATGTGCTAGACAAACAAGCCTGATCCATGGAGGACCCACCTTTTAATTTATAGGATTTTAAAAGATCTGCTGCTAATATCGTGGTGCCAAATACCACAGCACACCTCCAGAAGTTCATGCCTCAATGGGTCAGGGCTGTTGTGCAGACAGCTGGTTTCGATATCATGGCTGATCAATGTATGATTGTGTAATTTGTTTCTTGTATAAAAGAACAGTATTTTTTAAATGACACAGTGATCATGAATGAATGCACCAGTGTTAATGAGTGACCAAAAGTGATAACCAAAAAGGTCAAGTTGTTAAATTTCATGCACACTTTAAAGCCTGAGGTGGGACAATAGCTGCACAGCACAACATGTGCAGAATGATTTGGGAATAATTAGTAAATAACTTGTGGTTACTGTAGAAGCAGCTGGAGACCTGACTTTGTGTTTTTTTGTTTCTTGTAAAGGTCATCATAGCTCAGAGATTTTCACTCTGACTGCCCTTTTCCTCAAATCTACACATAAGGCCCCTCACTCAATATCTGTGACAAAGAGAGCAAACACACACATACAAAGAAAGAGAGAGAGAGAGGGAATAAAGCTGACATTTTAGGGTTTTAACTGCTTAAAGTACTGAGAGAGAATCCTCACTAGGGCTGTTTTTTTTCCTTCTTTGTTTATTTCTAATGCGTTTACCCTTCTCATAGGATTGAAGCTGGCTATCCAGGGAAATCTTATGTTGAACTTTTAGATACACGTTTATCCTGTTATATAAGTAACGTGACAAGATTTAAATAAAGTAGATAAGGTGAAGTGGATTACAGATATAAAGGCGGCAGCTACAGTGTAGAGGAGGAAGAACAGCCTCGACTGCTTTTGTGCTTCATCATGCTAGCTGAATGGTGTGCGTCTGTGCGTGTGTGTGTGTGTGTGTGCGTGTTGCATCGGTGAATATCTATGTCCAAACGTTTTACAATGTAGTTACTTAACAGACCTGTTCTTGCTAACTTATCCATGCCACTCGATTGATAAGTGACTTCACGCTAACTTTAAAGTCTGCTATATGCTTCCTGTGTCTAGGCTTGTTGCACTGAAATCCTTGCAAGAGTTTTATGAGTGATATGAACTTCCCCATATAAACTGACTCATTAGAAATAACTGTTGCTTTGCCTAGCACTGAACTCAGTATGTCCTCAACCAGTCTCCCCAGGTTGTTAACATCAGATCTTGGTTTTGACTTGACTCATAGCTGTCAATGTTCACTATGTAAGACACAGAATGTCAGCTCCTATAAGCTTGTTGTGGTGTAGTGACAGAAACACAGAGCTGCCCCCTGTTCCACTGTCCTGCTGCCGTCATTCCGATTAGCTTCGTCTGCCTTTACTTGTCACTAAAAACCATTGTGACTGTAAGGTATAAAAAGAAAAAAAATATTTTTAGATGATTTATCATTCTGTTGTTCATATAACCTAAATAATCACAAATAAGGGTCGAGTCGCAGCCCAAAAGTCAATTTCCTGAGCTCCCAATTCAGATTATTTCACACCTCATTGGTTTCTTAAGTAGAAGCATAAGAGACACATTTTCTCAATATCATCTAGACCAAAACCTTTTAACACAAGCCCATATAAATGAACATGGAGCACCAAATAAAGCATTGAAATAAAAATCTAATAGATAATATACTATCAATGTATAGGTACATGAATAGTCTAATTGCAATTATCACATGAATCACTGCAAGTTTGGTTTACCATTTCCGCCACCATCCTTAGTGCTCAGTATCTGCCAACTTAAAAAAATAACACTTGTTTTGTGTTTGTGCACACCAAAATGAGATACCAAATTAAGGACATGGAATTGTTATGTGTGTGAGAGAGCGAGAAGTGTAAGGTATTTTGCTATGAAAGCATGCTCGCAGTTTAAAGGATGAGCTGAACAAGCACTCATACTTATAGTTCACGTTGCATTTAAACTTAATATCCTCTGTGTGAAAAAAAGGAATTGGTGTTAGTGTTATAAGGAATTAGTTTTATAATACTGTATATATACAGTATATAATACATATTGGGCAGCACAGTGGCTTACAGGTTAGTGGCTTAGGCGGGTTTGATTCCCGCGCTTAAGTCTGTATGCATGGAGTTTGCACATTCTTCCTTCGGGTACTCCGGGTCTCCTCCCACAGTCCAAAACCACATAAAGTAAGCTAATTGGCAATTTCAAATTCCCTGTAGTGTGTGTGTGTGTGTGTGTGTGTGTGTGTGTGTGTGTGTGTATGTCCTTGTGCCCTACGATGGTTTGGCACCCAGTCCAGGGTGTGCCCTGCCTCATGTCTTAAGTCCCCTTGTATTTTCTCAAGTGTACAAGAAAGTGTATGGGAAGTGAGAATATTTGCCACAAATGGCTAAATCACTTTAGTTCTACCTACAGTATGTGTACAAAAAAACTAGATACTGTTCCCTCCTGTCTAAACTTTGAATACAACCCATGGTGGATGATCTGCCCACTTGCTTTAGATGCATATTGAATGACATAGATCTGGTATCTAAAAGGATACAGAGGTTCCTAAGATTCACCTGGCTCCCAGTCTATTTATAGATACTGTTCACGATTACAGTCTTTTGAAATGCAGAAAATTATATTTAGGCCCAAATTCAATTGTTTATTCTCATGTGCTCAGAATTTTAACATGTCTCACAGTTCCATTGGGTTTGATAATGGGGAGACCTCAGGCTGTTGCCTAGACACAGCTGAGCATAGGGTGGTGGAAGCTGGCAGTAATGAGTTAGTGATGCTAGTTAAAAGGAGATTGAATAGAATTTCATCTGTCCAGGTGATGATAAAGAAATCAGCCAGCCCACACAGGTGCCTATTCTGCAGAGGCTAAGCCTCACATGGGCCCAGGCCGGAATTGTTTGTTTAATTGACTGAGATATGACCGCCAATCTCATCACCCTGTTGATTGCACTGTTGGAAGACCCTTTTGAAAAATAGATGACTTTCTCTTATTGAGCTGAACCTGCAGGCAAATCATCATCCTTACCCTAAATCCTCTGGGTATGGGGCCTATTCTTAGAGACCCAGGGAAAATGCTGTTATATTTTGGTGTCAAGTTGTCCATCAGTGTTGCACAGTGAAATGATGTGATCTGTGTAGCGGTAAATGTTGTTTTGGGTAAAAAAAAAAAAAAAAAACTTTACGAAGACTTCAAGCATAATGTAATGTAAACAGAAACAGATGCCTTATTTAATTCCATGTTGGATGGGTATAAGTAAGGGAAGGTTATTAAAACTACTGATGCTTTTCATGTGCAGAGTCAGCACTAGAATTTAGTCTAATGAAAGTCATTGACTTTAATCAGGGCATCGATGACTGAAGAAGGTCGGCATGCAATGGCTTCAGTTTCAACTAAAAGAGATATTCTTTAAACAGTGCACTCAATACATTGTTTATATTACTGTCATATGTTCCTTCAGAGGGGTCAATATGTCAACATACCAATATCTCTGAAATCTAAAAACTCACACACGTCCTAAAGCAATGGAGAACTGCTTTCATGTGCAAAATAGAAAATTGAGTTTTACATTGAGAATCGCAGAGACTGTAGTGGATAATATTTTTTCGTCTCAAACATGAATTTGAAATACCACTGGATTCTCCACCACACAAGCAGCTGGGCAGCCTGTGACGCACTCCATTACCAAACTGTAGTTTGGATTGTCTCCACGATGGACTAAATTTGAACGTAATGGGCAAATCCAAAAATCATTGCAGCACAAAGTTTCTTGTTTTGAATTCTGTCTCTACCCTGAACTGTTCAATACTTTTGTACTTTTGTACAATGAACATTACTAAACCAGCATTTCACTTGCCACTATTCATATTGTGAAGCTTTGTATTTACATATTGACATATTTAAATGTGTACTCTTTAATCATAATCAGTGAACACACCCATGGTAATTTTAAAGACTTAAATGTTTGGCCTAATCACCACCAAGAACTTAATCAAGTTAGCATGGATAAAAGTGTAAAACTCCCTCCATGTGCTAATTGCTTGTTTAACTCCCGTGAACTCTTGGTCCATGTGCATTGAATTTTTATGAAGCTAATCCTTTAGAGCATTGACTAATTGTTTTTGATGAGAGAGCTGAAAATGCATTTCGCCCGATCCATTAACCAGCTATATTTAAGAATGCGTTTTAATTTAAATCTAATTATCGTGTTACCTGTTCATTCTTTTTCAAAAACAGGGTGTAATTGCAAGGAGTGAACTACAGTACATGAGAATCTTCAGCCTCTTTAATCTCATCTGTGCATATTTATTCAATTCAGATTTTCAGCCAGACTCTTGAATCTGGACCAACCCCCAACTAAATCAATTTAGCGCAAACCACAGTGTAGAAAATTAAGATTGATTAAAATTGCTGGGACGAATCTCTCTGTGCTGTGATCAGACTGAGCGTATGGTGATTACAAGTATGTAGTTTCATGAAAATGGTTCTAATACGCTGAATATTTTGGAAGTAGCACTCTATCACTCTGATAATGGCAGCCAGCTGCTGGCGGTAGTACTCTGACTTCCATGTCCGGAGACAGACAGGCTATATTATGATGCTATATTTTAGTAGAACTTTGTACTTTCATAAGGGGGTTCTCAAACTTTTTTTGAGCCATGGAACTCACTCACTCACTCACTCACTCACTCATCTTCTATACCGCTTTATCCTGTATTCAGGGTCGCGGGGACCTGGAGCCTATCCCAGGAGGCTTAGGCACGAGGCAGGGTACACCCTGGACAGGGTGCCAATCCATCGCAGGGCACACACACTCACTCACACACTTATTCACACTACGGGCAATTAGGAAACGCCAATTGGCCTAACCTGCATATCTTTGGACTCTTGCATATCTTTGTGGGAGGAAACCGCAGTACCTGGAGGAAACCGACCAAGCACGGGGAGAACATGCAAACTCCATGCACACAAAGATGGGAATCGAGCCTGGCTGGAAATCGAACCACCGTGCTGCTTGCCATGGAACTTTTTACTTGTAAAGTAATATGTACAGCCCACATATTTATATTTAAAAGTGTAAATATTTTGTTTACTTTAGCCATAGAGCTTTCTGTCTATCATAGAAGGTCCTACTGACGGAGCACATTGGCTCCCTGTTGACATTACTTTTTTGGGGTGGTATTGAGGTTTGGACTAGAAGCACTCAATAAAGACACAAGTCAAATAGGTCAAAAGTTATAAGAACTTGATTATAAATAGAACAAACAGACTAGCTGACAATGCTTCACGGAACCCTGGTGTTCCCAGAGCCCACTTTTAGAACCAGCTTTTTGTGTCACAAATAGGGCTATAGCAGTTTAAAAAAAAACTAGAAAAGAAGAAAAGATGAAAACTATGAATTATGTGATCAAGGTAAGGCAAACCACAGCATACCAGTAAAAATATTAGAAATAGTTCCCACTCACTTACTCATTCACTCATCACCTATACTACTTTATCCTGTATTTAGGGTTGTGGGGCGACTGGAGCCTATCCCAGGAGACTTAGGGCACGAGGCGGGGCACACCCTGAACAGGGTGCCAAACCTTCTCAGGGCATATTAGGAATAGTTTTTGGTTAAAAAATGGGAATTGAAGCTACCCAATACTACCTGTCTAGTCCTATGATAAAAATATAATAAGAATGTTCACAACACAGTTTTATAATTTTCATTTATTCTCACTTTGTGTTTGTGGTCTTTTTGCTGGCATTGGCAAGAGGAGACAATTTCAACGTTTCAAAAAACGTTTAATCATATATCCATGTTGGCAAACATTAACTGATCAACTGCCTGGCACAAGAGTCACAGTAATGTACAGCAATATAGATACACTACAGTTTGATTTGACAAAACACTATGAATAATCTGAGTTCGTGGAATAATTTTAACAAATTTTAAAGTTTTCAATTTCAATTTTAAAGCAGCATTAATGCTATAGGTGGGTAAACAATATTTCACAAATTTAAAACATTCATCGAGCCTTCACTACAGCCCTGGTCACGAGTATGCATTGTAACTACTCAATTATAATCAGCTGGTTAAGAGCATTTATAAGGGGGTTTTAATAGAAGACAAATGTATCTCTTTTTATTTGCATGGCAAGCTTGGACATAAACTAGGCCATTAGGACCTGACTTGCAGTCTTGACCTTTCAGGATGCAAAGAGTGTTAAACTAAGGAATTATAGGAATGAATAAATGTGATTCTCTAACAAGACCTTAGAGACATGACAGCAGCCAGAGAGGTTTAGAGAGGAATCCTGAGCAGCAAGAGAAAAAGAAAGGGGTGAGGGTAGGCAATTAAACACAACCGAGCTCCAGGCAGGACTTGCAGACTCTCAAACAACACAACAAATATTTGCTAAACCAGAACAGCTGTTCATTTTTATTCGCTCTCTGAGTGATTCACTAAATGTTATGCTAGGTAGTACTACTCAGCATTTTACGGAAATTTTACAGGCTCTTGTATCATAAAAATCTGATAATCCATATGTATCTGTATCAATTATTATTATTATTATTATTATTAATATTATTAATATTATTATTATTCAAGCTGATATCAGTTCTTTGTGCAGTCTTTTGTTGCATATTTTGTCATCATGTATCCTTATTTTCATCAAACATAGCATGCTTAGTGTAGGTAAGCATAGAACAATCGATTAAATCAGACATGTTTAACATTCTCTACAAATACAATAATGTACAATGTTATTCCCACTGGAAATCTAGAACTGATCTATCTAGTTACAGTAACGAAACTGTTTTTGCAAGAACTAATTGACTGCATAGCATATGTCAGACAGGTGGCCACAGTGGAGGAGTTGAGTTTCCTATTTAAGGAAATCTGATGAAATGGTGAAATAAGTTTGGTCTTCTCTTGTCTTGCTGCTGTAAAATGCTTATGTGCCGAGAACACTGCTACCTTGTTAGGTATTCTGCTTTCTTCGGCTCTGAATATTAGTTTCATCTGTTACAGCGAGCATTAACAGCATATTAAATTAAGTTCATGAATTCGTGGTACATGAAGTTCTTGGAAATTTGGCTGTACATGCTGTCTAGCGGTTCTCAGTCAAATAGAATCCAAAAGACTCCTCAAAGACACAATTATTGAAAGACCCTGCGATGCGTGCTGTGTATACACCGATCAGCCATAACATTAAAACAAGCACAGTATCGTGTAGGTTCCCTCTCTGCTGTCTGGGCAGCTCTGGCCACTCAGGTTTGATTTCACTCAGGTTTGATTGGTGATGTGCTGTGTTGTCTGGCACTCGCAAACCACTTTACTCGCAATCCAAGGTTACATTGTTTATATTTAATAATTAAAACATTTATGCATAAAATGATATATTGCTTCATGTTTATTAATGACCCATTATTTACACTGAAAAATGTTTTGAGAAAATAAATGTTACTGATCATAATTATCATTACTTATTGAATACATTATCATATTACTAGTATTTACTAATATTAACTGTGGTATTTAATAATTTTTATTAAATAAAAATGCTGTAAAATGTGCTAACAACAATCTTAACAACAATTATCATTTATTGTCACGCACACTTTCTCTTACATACACCCACACATGACCATGCTCATGCTGATCTCCAGAGACCCAGGTATCAAGTGTCCTAGCCTCAGGTGCCTCAGAACATGACCCAGATTTCTCCTGGAGATTTAAGTGCCATCTCTGCATCCTTCTTTTTCTGTTGTCATCTGCTGTCAGATTAAACAGGATCTTTGTCTTTGTTAATTAATGTCATAAAGAATGGCTGCATTCTCCACCTGCCTATATTTGGAGCCTCTCATTTCCTCAAGTGCCATCTGTTTGCTGATTTTCTGGTGTAAGAAAGCAGGTGCAAGCCTCCTGAAAAATATATATCTGCTTTTAGATATCACAGTCCTAGAAACATTTTGTGGTGTGTTTGTGTGTCCTAACTTGATATGTTGTCTGTGTGGGTGTATTATAACTTGTGCTGCTCTAAGATGCATTTGATGTATTCGGAAATAGAGTGTTTTTATTATTATTATTATTATTATTATTATTAATTGTCAACAATGTTTTGCATTTTTACCTGATTTCTCAATTCATTTTGTATAAATTTATCATTTGAATTACAGCTGGCAAAACTGTCAGAACTGCTGTTACAGAAAATTAATCAAGGCCTTCTGACCTGACCAGTCAGATTTAGGAATTTAAGAGTGTTTTATAAAATCCTGTTAGTCGCTTTATCTACTATAAAAGCGCTGAGGTGTAGACCTGCCACTTTTATTGTGAAAAGTCACCTTAGGGAGTAAAAACATCGACCGGTCAAGCTTTAACCCTGGATTTGTCAGAAAGCATTCATTATCCCTGGCAGAGCGTTCCCTCAAGTACTCATTCTCAAAGGCAAAGGCTGCTTTGCTGCAGTATGAAATCTAGTGAGCAATTAGGAAGAAACCCTGGAGAGAGTTGAAGAGTAAAGAGCTAAATGTGGAGAAGTAGCCAGGTCATGGGCGGCCCTATCGAAACAACATTATGGGATGCTGTTTGTTAGTGCAGGAGACCTGTCATAGGTTCCAAATACACTTTTATGATGCCAGGTGCCCTTAACGAGCTGAAGAATCTTTGTCTTTTGTGTGGATTTTTAATTTTTCCTCATTTTAGACTCCATGTGGATTTTAGTACAGTAATCTGGGATAAAGACGGTTTAGAGAAATTAGGCTGCATGTCAGGCAGAAAAAATAAAGATGTAAAACCATTTGCATAAATTGTGAATTGTTAATTGTTGTAACCTTTGTGACTTAAACTGTTGCATGAAGGTTGGTGCCAGATGTTGTATAAAACAAAAAGGAAATGCTGGTCAGAAAGGCTAGACTCGTTTGACCTGACTGGACAGCTATGGCTACTCAAATATAAACTGTTTACCACTAGCTTGAGCAGAAAAGTGCCTCAGAAAGGACAACACCTCACACGTAGAGGTTGATGGGCTACAACAGCATCAGGTTAAACTGTTATAACAGGATCTCAGTCTGCAGTAGGCACATGCTCAACCATGCAGGACAGATAAAGCTTGATGTGAACACTGGCTCAAGCTCTTGACCTGTATCTGCATGGGTTTATGCACTGTACTCCTGCCACATGTTTGGTTGATTGGAAAACTGCATAAATTAGCATGTTTACAGATGGGGCCTGTAAATTAGTAAGCATTTATTAGTTAATATATTTAATAGATTGTTATGTATATATAATACAATTTTACTTAATAAAAGTTTACTCACTTATTAAGTTTGCCTGGCATGATTGCGCCTTAGCTCTCTATCTTGGGAGAGGTTAATGGAGACAGTGGAATGAGGCTGACATGCTCCATGCCTCATGCACTCAGAAATAAACTAACAGCAGATAATGAAATGAGTAATGGCCATGTGCTCCACCTGTGTGTGCTGACAGCTTCAAGCTCTCTGAAGCAGTTCTAGTCTGCTAGGGGACAAACCTGATGAAATTCCCCAGACTAATCGAGTGTGTGTGTGTGTGTGTGTGTGTGCGCGCGCCTGTGTGTGTGCACGTGTGCGCGCACCCACAAGAGGAAAAAGAGCTGACAGACTGGAAGATGGATATCACAATGTGATGGTAGTGATGGAAATCATGGGTTAGATAGCTCAAGGGAATTGAGGGCCACTAGTAGGTGTTGTGTGTGGAAATCTTGACAGCTTGGAGATGGGAATCGCTTTGCAAGATAAGTATTAGTGAGAGGTTTAGACAGGGAGTGAGGTGTAAGAATGGGGTATGTTCCAGTTCTCCATCAGTAATGGAAAAAAACTGAATGAGTCATAAGACAAATAAATTGATGGTTATTACTGCATTAGTTTGCTCATCTCATGGTTGGTAGGAGAGCTGAGATTTAGAACAAATTAAATTATATTTGTTTGGAATTGTTTACATGTTAGTGATTAAAGAATTGTTTCTTCTGACTCAAGTTCTTCCCGTAACTTCTTTATTATAATGTGGTGAATCACTGACAGAGTCTCATACACCATACAGTATGTTTAGAAAAGGACTTGTGTGAGACACAATGTTTGACCATCTATGTAATACTATGCTGATCTCTAAGATGTAAGAAAAAAAAAGGTCTCTTTCTGTAACCCTAGAGGGTCTCTACTCGTCCTGTGTTTGGCCTTGGTGGGGTGTTGTTACTCTCCGAGTCTGGCTCCTGACAGCCCATGTGATGTCCCCACACGTCTGACAGGAAGCTGCTCCAGACTGCTAGTGAAGAGGTCATGATGTAAAATTCTCCATGGCCTTTGAGTTGGATCTTTAACACTAGACACAAGCTTTGTTGCTTGGGTGATTTAAAAGAAAAAAAAAAAGATTTTAGAAGGTTGAGTTGTTACCATGACTGTCAAAAGATCACAATATGGAATTTTTTTTCTTCACCAAGAGAGGTGAAAAGAAAGCAAATGGATTTGCTGCTTCATGGCTGACTAGATGCTTCCGCTCACAGAATATTCTCTCAAGTAACCCCTGTCACATTCTGCAAAACAGGGCCGCATTTTTGGTATTTACGGATAGAATGTAGATTTCCCTCCAGTCACTGTCTGCTCCTGGGTAGCTCCAACTTCCTCTCTGTGCCTAAGCATGCTTGTTTCCTCCTGCTGCTTTTGTATTGGGTGGAAGGTGAATGCCAATAAGTTTTCCCCTTCTGTTATAGGAGTGAAAACTCAGCATGACTACCCCACTGGCCATCCCTGCTGCTGTGCTAACTGGACCTGCAGCAATGCATTGACTGTCAGCCAGCCCCCTGACTGGCTTCATCCTTGATTGAGTTATTTCAGGCTTTTCTCTCTCAATAAAATTTGTGGGACATGAAGCCACAGACAGAACCCCACCCTTGAAAATCAATAAAACTGAATTATACATGCTTTGATTTCATATTGTGTTGTTTAGTAGACCAGTGCCACAGAGACTATATTGTTGTATTGTTATCAGTGATTGTATGTTTGCTTAGTTAAAACTTATATACTTTTTTATATACAAGGATGGTTAAGAGAGGCCAGGATTGTCTCTGTAGTTGTGTAGATACTACCTAGATGCCAGGAAGGGCCATATACAAGCCTTAACAACTAGAGATGAGCCACTAAAGCCTAGTGCACACTGCTCTATTTAGCTATGGTTTCCCAGTGGTCGACTAATATTTTTTAACTGCCGGCTCAGCGTCTGCCTCCCAGCTTGGTTGCTGCTCAATGCATGCTTGCAGGGGCTCCAATATTTTCTAGCGTGTTTGTTTTTCTTGGTGAGGAATGCTGTAGTGTAAAACCCTCTGCAGCTAGCAGCAAGAACAGTGAGAGTCTAGAAAAGAACAAATTCTGCATGAAATTCTGAATCAGTTTAATAAATTTAGTTGTATATTCCATCTGTTTGTGTGGGAAAGTTAGGACAAATGGAAGCATTATACCTCTTGTTTTCTTTGCAGGGCAGGAAAGCTATGATCCTGCATGTCCTTAGCCAATCATTCCTAACTTTTATAATGGTATAGTGTGAGTGGATCAGTCATTCTAAGATTTTAAATGTTGAGTAGATCACCCCTTTTCCCCTTTTTTTGTAAGTCTCTGGATTATTAGATGTTTAGAAGTTTAAATTACTACCACATTGATGTCTTTACCACTTAACTACATTTACTGATGTCTTTTTTTTAGCTATGCATCTATTATTCTCTCTCTCCAGGTTCTGATACTGGCAGATGGGAATACAGAAGGGATCCTTTACAAGAAATTGCCTGTCCTCACCTCATTGATTCAGCAAGAGGGTAAAGCTACTGCATACGTGTGCAAGGACTTTACCTGTGCCTTGCCCGTCACATGCCCACAGGAGCTCAGGAGACTCCTGCTAGAGTAAGGACTGATCTTACTAAAGTGGCATTATAGGTTGTTGTATTCTTTAAGTACTGTACATGTGTTGACAGAACTGCTCTGTATTGCCTTCGCACGCTCAAAACATACCCTATAGCCAAGAATTTGCAAGAAAATTCAATAACCAAACCTGTTAAATGCCACAGGGAATATACAGTATCAGCTGAATGCACTTAATAAACCAGCATGTTTTCCATCAACCAGTCTATACAATTAAAGTGATCCAGCTTTGGTTCAATCCCATCCTGCTCTTCCACATTAGATTATAAGACCAATATTTAAAGCAAGCAATGTTTAAACTAAGCTCTAGCTTGAAACAATACTGAAAACTCTGACTTGAGTAGCATTCTTCTAACATGCAGTCTCTCTTAGTGTGTGTCTGCTGCTTATTATCTATTGATGGATAGAATTTAACATGAAGACATTCTCTTAGTATGGGTGGGATTCATAATTTAAACGATGCCTGAGGAATGTAACTCGCATTACTCTGATACAGCTCCAGTTTCTTTGCACTGACGCAAGCATTGTGTAATATGGAAAGTCAAAATTAAGTCGTTTGTTCAATCTCATTCTTTCTCAATATTAAGGCCATTCGGAAATCTCATAATTTCTCTCATCTGATGTCTCTGATCTGGACTTCATGTGGTTAAATATGAGCTTAGGGCTTTAGTGTGATGTGAATGGCAGACGGCAACACAGCTGCGAGGAAACAAATGGAAACAAATGTAAGAAAATAGAAAACAATGAATAAAACTCTGGCATTAGGTCTATGCTACAATTTTTTCTCCATAGAAACCGAACAAGATGCAGGCAAAAAAAATAAAATCTGTCCTACCCATGAATAATAGCAAAGAGAGTAGAACCAGACAAATATGCCATCAGTAGGCGCTGATTGTCACTGCCAACTCCTTCCCTGGCATCCCAGGATCCGCTGGGAGCCACGTTTTCCAGTAAATGTGAACTGGCAAGCAAGCTTTTACAAAGAAAGCAGGTAAGGAGGGGCTGTGTTCTAGTTCTGTCCTGTCCTCTCTTCAGTCAGTCCTCATCAATAGTCTGTACAGCTCAGCTTTACTCAAATCTTCTGCATTTGCTTCTAGCACAACTCCTCAGCCGGTCAGATAAAGTACACTGCTGCATTTCCATTGAAGCCTCATCTTTTAAAAAATATAAAGCATTGAAAATTTCACTCTCAGTATATTGCACAGAAGATAAAGAGACATAGGTTTCACAGTGGCGTAATGGTTAACATTCTGGCCTCAGGTTGAGGGTTTGAGTCCCTGCTTTGGGTCTGTGCGTGTTGAGTTTTCATGTTCTCCCCATGGTTGGTGGGTTTCCTCAGATTTTTTAGCCCATAGTCCAAAGATATGCAGAGCAGTCTAATTGGTCTTTCCAAATTGATTCTAGTATTTTAAGTGTGGTTGTGTGACCTGCAGTGATCTGACACTCCATCCAAGGTGTACCCTGGAAAGTGCACTAAGTTCCCTGGGATAGCTTCCCACGACCCAGACAGGATGAGTGTTATAGAGAATGAGAGTGAGAGATATAGGGGACATAGACCAGACTAATAATAATAATAGTAGTAGCTTTTTTCTCAAAGTAATAAACTGTTTTTTTATATAAAGCACCAGGTTCACCATTTTACTAATACATTGCATGAAAACAAGCATCCAGTACAGGTCAAATGTTTAGACAAGATTTATTTAGATTTTTTTTTTTTTTTTTACATTTTTTTAACATGCTGAATCATATATTTAATTTGTACATTCAATGACAATACTAGAGATTTTAAAACTATGAAATAATGCATATGGATTTACATAATTTAGTAACAACAACAATAACATTCAGTTGTTATTTTAAGAACGAGGGTCAGCTGTTCTGGAATAGTTCTGGAAAAGAACAGTATTGTCAAGTGCATTTGCCAAACCCATAAAGCACCATGATGAAACTAGCTCTCACGAAGACCATCCCAAGAAAGAAAGACCACAACTTACCTCTTCTCAGAAGAGACGTTCATTTAGAGTTACCAGCCTCAAAAATCACCAGTTTACTCAACCTTGGGTTAGAGCCATTATGAAGATTCTACATTCTTTGTAGCAGACACATCTCAACATCAATTGTTCTCTGGAGATCATTGCATGTATTGGATTTAGCATTGTTTTACAATGATTTTTTTTTTAATCCGGAAAGACTGTGGAATTATATATCATTTGAAATATAGTATGCACATTTTGGACATTGTTTTCTCAAATATACTGTAATGCTCAAACAATCAGTCTTCTGTTAGTCATGTTTTTATTCAGGTTTAATATAGTAATCTATTTCTATCACGACTCATCTGAACGCTTCCCACGCTGTCCTGGGAAGAAGCACAACAATAATTCTTCCAACTTATAGTGAGTGTAACCAGAAAGAGATAGTAATAATAGCCACCACTTTAGTTTCTGTGTTAAGCTTAGCTTTCAAATAGTGCATTCACCTTATTTATTGAATGAAGATAAACAAAAATCCTGGATATACAGTAGTTTTGATAGGTAAAGAATTTGGATTTTAGTTATATAATTTAGTTACATTTTCTGTAACTGATGCTTTACCGGTTTGCTTCTTTACATTTGGTGACTTGCTGTGAACACATTTCTGCTAACAACACTGTACTTTACCTTGTTTTTCTTCCTTTTTTTAATCCAGGGTTGTACATACTGTACTGTAGTTAACTACTTTGAGCTGCACAGTAACACTGAAATAAAGGATTGTGTATGGCATTTACAGAGCTGACAAACAAAGCTTCTAATGTTTTTATAATTTAGTTTTTTTTATTGTTCTAACGGATTAGGGTTTTTTCTTTCTTTAGTCATGAGTCGAGTATGACTTGTAACAATACCCCAAACTCCAGTACCTACCTCGGTCTGAAAAGCTTCAGGATCCCACCCCGCCTTGGAGCTGTGGAAGCATAGGTCCCCTTGGAGATCATTACCGTGAGTGGGTTTTAGATCAGTGCCTCCTTACCTTTAGCGGCTACCTGTGTAATAAGGCCACCTGAGGCCCTGTGGACATTGGGTCATACCTTTATCTACAGTAAGTGTAGGAATGTGACAGCACTGAGAGACTGGACATGGGATGCCTCTTCACTCCTGGAATCTCCATGATTTTCAATGAGTTGACATTTTCTTACACTGCAATTTACAGCATACATTGTACTTTTGTACAAGCATGCAAGCAAATAACTGTCATTCATTTTACCCCTGTATTTGCTGATATTTTCAGTAGCATATTTAGCAGGACACTAGGCATACATAGCAAGGTATAGAAAGAAGCTATGTGTGTGATTGGTCTTATGTATTTAATTGTTTTTCTTTAGGCTTTACGCTAATGACGATCCTATTTTAGATGCAAAGCAGTTCATTGTCCTGGTTACCCTTTTTCCAATATTTAGCAAGCTAACTATTCTTAAAAATGATGGAGCTATTACTTGTCTCTTTATGTACATCTTGTAGATACATACTATACATTCACTGACCATTAGGTACTGTACACCTTATTGGTTTTGGACTCCCTTTTGCTTTCTGAACTGCTTTAATTCTTCTTAGCATAGAAGTAACAAGGTGCTGGAAACATTCCTTTAAGATTTTGGGCAATATTGGACAGGTAGCATCAGATTTATCAGCTGTGCATCCATGATGCAAATCTTCCGTACCACCACATCCCAAAAGTGCTATACAGCGAACTTTGTCATGGTTAAGAAACAAGTTTGAGTTGATTTATTGGCATATTATCCTGTGGTCATAAAGGGATGGACACGGTCAGCAACGATACTCAGGTAGGCTGTGGTACTTACATGATGCCCAATTGGTACTAAGAGGTCCAAAGTGTTCCAAGAAAATATTCCCACACCATTCCACCATTACAAGCCGCTGTAGCCAATGAAGTGGCCAAAGAGTGAATGTACAGAATGTAGGAAATATGTGGACTAGAATCACGTGACCTGGACTCCAGTCAGATGATGGTAATGATTTATTTTGGGTCAAATAAAAATAAGTTGAATTAGTGGAAACCTGTACCAAAGGATAATTAGTGTCAATGCTATTATTAAAAAGAATAAAATTGCATGTTGGGAAAAATATGACATATGTACTGTAGGTACAACAACACTGCTTTTTTTATTTTTAAATTCAGACTAGATGCAGATGTACCCATTTTTCCATGTAAAACACCACAATGTCACTTTTTATTTTTTGCTTCAGTCAGCTGGGGCTGCTGGTTTCCAGGGCCAAACCTGAGCTCAGGAGGTGCCTTGGACACTGCTCTGCTTTCAAAGGGGGCTTTGTCCCAATAGGATTTCCTCTTTTGTTTTTCTCAACAGAAGCAGCATTAATAAATGCACAGGCACAAATGCCCTGAAATGCAGAATGATATCACCACCTCCCATATGTTTATTGTACAGCCTTTCTGACAAAAGCTTTGGGATGTTGACTATGGTTATTTTCTTTCTTACACCATCTCTGAGCCAATTCCTGTGGGGACTGACCAGTGTAGGATGAAGCAATGTGGAAGCAGGATAAATAATTCTAAAAATATGTAGAATATAGTGTATAAATACTGTATATAGACTTTTCACTTCATTGGGAATGCATGTACATCTGCCAGTCATCTTTCACTTACAACACTGACATGGAATAGTGTGGGACGAAATCCATGCCTCTAGTTAAGCGGCAGTTTATTTGACGTCAAGACACCATCACCATCAGCCCAAAAACAGGAGGCTACAGTGGGTACAGGCTTAACGAAACCAAGGTTGTTACCGTCAAAGCTTTTGCAAATCTTCCTAGAAATCTGACGAGAATTGGAACCTGATGTGGTCTTCACCTATTTAAGCCATTCTGCCTCACTGTTTGCCATGTTGTGTGAACTGAAGTGCTTTTCTGCTCAGCGTGATCAATTTCCTGCTAGTTCTGTATACCTGAAACCTTTCCTTATTTCCTTAGAACATTAGAAACAGGAGCTCTTACAGAAGGACAACCAGCATATGCAATTAAAAAAGGGAAACGCACCCACTCTGTTAAATAAATTTATCTAAAAACCTCTTACAGGTTGCTAGATTTACTCTTCCTTTTGAAAAGTATGGGTGTGCTTGTAATGGTATTCATTTTGTCACTCTGACAAAACAAGAGTTTTTTTTTCTTTCTCAACATTCTGACTTTCACAGATTTTTTAGCATGAATGACTCAGTCTTATAAAAGGAATGTTTCCAGCAGTGCCAAGGCTTCATCAGACTTTGTCTATAGCAGGCTGGAGACACACACTTAAGGACTGCTCAGGAGGTTAGGCAGGCATTGATTTCTTCCAGTGTGTGTCTTGTGGCATATTGGTTGATCATCGGTAGGGTATCTGCCCCATAAGGAGGCGGTGAAACCCACTGCTCATGCCATGTTGATTATAGATCCATATTCTATTGATCATTTGAGCGGGAAGGTAACTCGCTCTCTATAGGCATCAAGCTATATAACCTCAGAGTGATGAAAGAAACTTTAGATCAGATGCATTTTCACTAAAATGTTGCATGTATTGCAGCTTGTTAACCCTCTTGTAAATTGGATGGTTACTCAATGTCTGGAGAAAGATAATGCACGGCTGAAAATGTTTGAAGAGTTTCAGGACTACTTAATATAACCATTCACTGGTTTAATTACCTGAGTCATTTTCATGTGGTGCTCTACCTCAGTGTTAGTCACTGCTCTTTTTGCTGGTTCATCAAGCTACCCGAATGCCATTCCGCAGAGGAGTTTCTCCCCCAGATTTGTTCTTCCCAAGGGAAGCAATTAGCCATCCCTCTGTCTTGTTCTTCGCTACAAGATCACACTCCACTGCATGTAGTTAACCGGCTTATGGCCATTTGATCAATTGAGGAAAACCACTTAGAATTTAATGTCACTGTCACCACATTGATCAGACACATGTGTCCAGATTGCTGGAGAACCAAAACATTAGTAAACCTGCATGCATATTTTAGTTTGTGATTTTTGTGGCTTCCTCTCTAACCAGCTAAATGCTCTGAGATAGGATATTATCCTCTGTCGCCATTGCAGCTGATCTAATTTTAGTATTCTCAATGGCCTTGTTCAGAGACGAAGCTGATGGAGCTGATAGTGATGTTGAGGACAGGAGATACACATCAATATTCAAAAGTGAAGAAGGTCGGAGAAAAGGATGAGAGCACAAACACTGGGGACTGTGCTTAAGCGGTAATTTAACTTCACTAAGCTGCCTTTGTAGAATGTGACATTTTGTAGCACCCTGAGCACTCAAGCCAGAGGGGAGCTACCTGTCATTTTAGCTTGGGCCCTACTGCTTAATGCTGTGTATCTGAATAATTACTTGCTAATCAGGTGGCCGGATATGCATACAAATCATAGCTGAGACTCAACTCAGTCAGCACTTTGTCGTCACCTACTGTATGTTCTATTAAATGGTTCTGCAAAACAAGTCCAACCTTAGCCAATGGTGTAGGAAGAATAAAATAAGACTCGTACATACAGTAGTTCCAGGGTGCCAGTTTCAATCCTGAGCTCGGGTTTTTGACAGTACAACGTACAGCATGTTCTCTATGAGGTTTGTCTAATACATCTCAAGTTTTATCCCACTGTCCAAAAGCATGCTGGTGAGTGGCCATGCTGGTAAAGGTAAATGCCACTATGATGGACTGGCCTCCTATTTAGAGTGTTTACTCTTCTGTTCAGTCTTTCCAAGATAACCTTCAGATTTTCCTCATCCTTTAACAGGATAAAACAACTCTTGAGGATGTTGTAATCCTCTTCCAAAAGCACTGATTCAGTGTGTATGTATAACAAGAGCCTACTCATGCCTTACCAGCAGGACAGGGCAGGGAAACATCTTATATGAGGTCACAGTAGTGGGACAATTTAATTGGCTTGTTTAAACCCTGGTTAATATGAAATGGAAAAAGGGCAGAAAGCAAAGAATGTTTTTTTTTTTTCACATTTTTGTCTGTGCCTGCACACTAGAGACCTATCTAAATATCCAATTTTACATAATATGTGCCCTTTAAATGTGAGGGCTGTTCCAAATGTAATGCCAAAATGGGCATAGTTTTTTTATTATTCAAATGCACATGTTGGTAGAGGAATACATTCTCTATACAAAGGTACTACTCAACATAGTCTCCGTCACACATCAAGCGATGCATTGGCGCCATTGTTGAACCCAGCTCTTAAATACTTTTTAAAAATCCCCTTAGTCACAGTTGATGGTCTCCCACTGCACATGTTTACGGGGATGATGACATTAACAATGTGCACAGATGGATAAAGGAGAAACCAGCTTTGAAGATAACCCATGTAGTAGAAATGCACTAGCCCTTTTTGACATGAAGAAAAAGATGTTATATAAACACCACCACTTGAGTGAAATACTAAGATGCCTGTTGAATTTAAATGAATTCTTTTAGTATCTCAGCATGTTCTTAGTGTCTGCTGACTGTCAACTTTAGCGGCTGGTTTACATTTTTTTGGGCATATTCTCAATAATTTAAAGAGTCAGATTTTAAGATAAATGCAGAACACCTGTCACATTGCTCATGCATGCATTTATAAACTCAGCCAGTTATGTAACAATGGCAATGTAAAACAGAACAGCGGTTCTCACTCACATATCGTCTATACCATTTAATCCTATATATAGGGCCTCAGCCTCTATCCCAATAGACTTGGGGCATGAGACCTAATTTGAAAATGCCAATTATCCTTATCTAAAGGTCTTTGGACTGTAGAAGGAAACCAGAGTACCCAGAGGAAACCCACCAAGCACAGGGAGAACATGCAAACTCCATGCATGCACATGCGGGAATCGAACCCAGACCCTGAAGGTGCATGGCGACAGTGCTATCCACAAGCCACCACTCCGCCAGCAATCTATTCAAAATAATTCAGTTATTAAAGTGTAGGTAAGGGCAGTGGTCAAAGATATTTTTTAAGCCTAAACATCTGTAGAAACAATAATATAGGATATCAATAATGCTGTGTATTAGCTTATCTGTGTATCAACAGCCTGTTTGAGAACCAAAGGTTTCTACATTGTCTATGCACTTATATTATCTGGAACAGTTTTTTTTTTTTTTAGGATATATTTAAGACAGATTACACTTTATATGTAAAAGTAAACTAAAAAGAATATAATGTATGATATTGGGCCACAAAAATGGGACAAAATAATAATTTCAATGTGCCTTGGCACAGATTCTAGAAGTCATATTCTAAATTCTAAAACTACATAAGAGAGAGATGAACAGCACTCTTTTCAACAAGAAAATCCCTCAGTTGTTTGTAATGATTGGTGTAGAAAGCCTCACACAGTAGTCTAAAATCTCTCATAAGTCCGGGATCTACTAACTGGGAATATCACGGAGTCGGATTTATTTTATTTTCTTATGCATCAACTCCCTCTGTGAACCATGATGCTTTGTGAATGGTGAAATTGACATTCCGTGACAGACCACTCCCATCACGATAAGCTTGAAAAGCTTCATCACAGGATAAAGGTGATCAATCAGAATAACGGTGTATAGATTTCCAATGACCCTTCCCTCTAAAGGTAACATCAGCAGAGACCATGGGGCGAAATACTGCCCACTGCCTAGTAGTCATTGACTTTCCCTGACTTGTCACCTGTTCACACAGAAATGCATGCATAACTTAAGAAACCTAAGACGTTAAGGATGTTTTCCTATGTACATATTACAGTAACTCCTCATATACAGTATAATCACAGACACTGATGTTCAGAGTATAAAGCAGGCATGTAGCTCAGCACTAATAATGAATGCTCTGTAGACTAAAATGAAACCAAAAGTTAGATCTTCCACTTGAAACAGCCATTTGAAGACCAAACCCCACAGTTTCTCAAATTCATTTGTAAAGCCCTGATGCACACTCAAAACTCTGCTGTAGCTGCAGCCTGAGGAAATAACACACATTTAGATTGCAGTGGAAGATGTAGAAGCACTAAAGTTGAGATTAATGCCTCCACTACAGACACTGATGGTCTCACTATTGGAACAGCCTGATGAAGCCCTGCGCATAAATCAATGAGATATGCAACCCGATATAAAAGAGCTGACATATTGGTTCGCAAAGTGTACGACTGTTGGATTTATTCCTAAAAAAGGGCATAGTTGCTCTTGGCTCTTAATAAGATCATGTCCATAACTATAGCAGCAATGGGTAGAGAGATCTTACAGGAAATGCTAACCAAGCAACAGGAGACACAGCAGTGGTGTGCTTCAGATCCCTGGAAGTGTTAATGCAGGTGAAGGAAATGAAGGGACGTCTGGTATGAACACACTGTGCCATCTGTTTTAGGTCTCTGGTGCATAAGCTGACTGGGTCTTTGCATCCTGTTCAAAACTCAAACTGGACATTCAAGGCAGCAAGCATAACCCTGAAGGAGGTTATGTATATTTCATATACTGTATATGGTTTGGCCTGATCATTACTGTTTCACATGGTGAAAGACAGTTATATTCATGGAATGCATGGTAGGGGCAAAATTCCCTATGGTAGACATTTCTAAATAGTCTTTTATGACAAACTCTATGCAGCTATGACACTATTCATGAAAATGGTTGGATTTGATAAACTCCCACAGTGGATGGATGGATTTATGCAGGGTATAGCACATAGCATATAAATTGATGGCCACATTACATTCATTATCTGCTTAAAGTCAATACTTTTGACTAAACAATTAGATTGAACATCTGAGCAAAAACAGCCAGCTATAATTTGATTATATCTTAGAATAATGCTTTGTGAACCATTACCCAGTATGATTACCTTTGGATAATTTTTTTCTTCCTCTTAATTCATTCTCTTACATTTATTCTTGAGTTTATTCATTCACTACCTGGCCAGTCTATACATATAATAAACTGTAAAGTTGTCATGTCTGTAAATTGAAGATATTTGCGGAAAAGTTATTTGGGGCCAAAATTCCATAAGATGAGTAATAAAACACATCAAGATGTTTTTTTTTTTGTCTGTTTGTTTGTGCACATATCATGTAAAAACTAATGAACTACATTTAATGGGGTTTTCAGAGCTGTATGTGGCCAAGCTTGGGGTAACATATAGGCTTTGTTTCATCGCAATCGGGCCACAGGAAGAGAAGATTTGCTACTTTGAAATTTAAATAAAAAATGGCCTTATATCATGCATATTGTATTGTATTTTAACGCCACAGATGGCGGGGAGTGTATTCTAAACTTGCTAATGACTGATACAGAATAAGAAATCTTTTTTAAAAAATCATTAGTTTATCTCAAAACTCAACAGATGGCGCTGTGGCTTTTACTCCATGTTCTCTATAGGAAGGAATGAATACAACGTTCAAAAAAATGCTTTACTTAATTGTTAACCTGGTTTACAAAAATCGAATCTATAGTTTGCTTTGTGATTTGGATAATATTGCTGTCTGGAAAGTTTAGTT
This sequence comes from Clarias gariepinus, assembly GCF_024256425.1. NCBI lineage: Eukaryota > Metazoa > Chordata > Actinopteri > Siluriformes > Clariidae > Clarias > Clarias gariepinus. The sequence continues at coordinate 15,159,033 of NC_071113.1, forward strand.
GCTCTTATTTAACCAGGTTCTTATTTAATTTGCTTTGTGACTTGTATTTTTGTTGTACTATACCTACTTATTATTTGACTTGGCTTGCAAATACAGATTTTGAGTAGCTATTTTAGTTTGTCATTTTTGGGGGATATTCCACACAAATAAAGTCCTGGGCACAGCTAGTAAATAAATAAATAAATAGTTGCATACTCTAAGATTTTATTACCTTTATCTTTTTTTACAGCACACAGTGTAATTGGTGGCCAATTCATGTGTGAAAACATTCCTCATGCTCCCAGAACCATTGAATTTCACAATTTAAGTCCTGGATTATGCCTATGCTATTGGTTAAGAAAAACCCCTTTGATATGATGCCTTTGTCATTCAGTACATTTGGGTCATCAGCTGTTTAAATTTTTTTGCTACATAGCATTGCTGAGCGGGCGACACGCTGGGGTGGTGGTTTGCACTCACGCCTTGTACCTCTAGGGTTCAGGGTCGATTCCCAGCCAGGTTCAATAACTGTTTCTGTGTGCATGTTATCCCATTGCTTGGTTGGTTTCCTCTGGATACTCTGGTTTCCTCTCACAGCCCAAATACATGCAGATCAGGCAGATAATTGGTGTTCCCAAATTGCCTGTAGTGTGTTAATGAGCATATGGGTATAGGCTCCAGGCCCCCTGTGACCCTGTATATGGTATACATATATGGTATGGTGAGCATTGCTGAGCCTAGACCTGACCAACTGAAGCAACCTCAGATCATACCATTGCCTTCAGAGGCTTGTACAGTGTCGACTATGCATGATGGGTGCATCGCTTCCTGCACTTCCATTTTTACCCATCACTCTGAAATAGGCTCAATCTTACCTCATCAGCACATGACTTCCAGGTTTTGATAACGTGTAAAAGGGTTCTTGATGCAGTTCCGGTTATTTTAAATCTCTTCAGTTGTTTTCTTTGCTTGATGTGGCCCAATAATTTGATCCCTTTGAAATCGTGACATTTTGGCCAGGCAGTGTACAATATAGCCCTTAACTACACTACATAGTGATCTAAGTTGAAAACGTGTGGTCTTATCTAAGAGCCACATTCTCATCTAAGATTAACAAGGCACTTGTCTGATATTGTGGCCTTGAACAACTTGACAAAGTCCAGGCTACATGTATGATTGATTGCACTGATTTAAATCTTCCAGCACAATAGCCAGGGCCTCAGACCGGAGGCATTTAGCAAAACAAAAAGCTGTCTCTGTTGATTTAATGCTAGGAGACACTACAAATAATAAAATGCAGCCCAACACTCTTGGTAAGCAGTATCGTCTGAGAGTTTCACTTCTGTCTGTGCCAATGGACATGCAGGAGATCCCTGTTCCAAGATCTGGTGACTTTTCTGTTCTAACATACCTGCTAAAGCTTGTATTTAAAATGTGAATTGAATTAGATGTCCCTGTCCCTTTTCAGAAAATTACCAGATTAGATTTGAGCATTCCAGTTTATTTTAAATTTAGCAGTCAGATGACAATATTCTCTATGAAAAACATTAGTCATGTCTTCAAAAATTCAGAACAATACCTTGCATATGTGCAGAACCCATCGGCTCTTCATCAAAAAAAGACAAGGCGGTCAGAGGGTTGATGGTGGTGGACGTCTTGTAAGCGTTTCATCATTGTTGTGTTTGTATTTCTCCGAGCTCTTCCATATCTCTTTATTTTTTTGTCTTGTCATCTCTATGGTAGAATCAAATACTGATGGCATAGTACAAAGGCAGTGCAAAGTAAAGCCATAGTAGTGTCTCCAAACTGAGACAAATAGCCAGCTCTACATCTCTTCCATGTTCACTGTATTTAAAATAAAATGAAGCCTTTCAAGGATAAAAAAATTCCCACAAGCATCAATCCAGTATATAAACCAGTGCTAACACTAAACTGAACACAAAGCAAAAAGAATGTGCTTCACCGCAACAATAAAGAGAGGGGAAAGCACACAATAAGAGTTAGATACAATTACATACTTACTGCACTTAGCCAGTCTTTTTGGTTGGATTGTTTTCTCGTCATCGCAGTTGGTGGCATCTTGACTCATTTATTTTTATGGATCTTGATCATGATTTAATTGCTGTTTATTTTGCACTGTGTCAAAGAACAGCAATCAGAATGGAAGATGAGATGAGCAAATGCTTTATTAGCCGACGCTACATCATTTGTGTCCCATTCCAGATGCACTGGAAATTAAATGAGAATGCTATTGTCGTTTATCAGGTTTATTACATTTCACAGTGTAATATTTTCAGTAGATGATTTCTTTGTCGTTGAGTATTCATAAGGTGCTGTTCCACATTTTTTATTCCTAACGCTAATGCATGCAAGAAAAGAAAGAAACAAAAAAAGCTAATTGCATTAGAATGTGTTATATTAGTCATGGGGATAGCAGATTTGTATTGATTTTCTTTGTAGATTTGTTTGCAGTATTAACTGAGCCTCAGGAACAGGTTTCAAATCTGTTGTCCTTGCTATCTAGATCAGTGGGAGATGGTGGAGAATAAAGGGTCTAGTTTATCATTTTAGCGGTGCAAAATTAATCCTTGCCTTCATACAGTATGTAGCACTGGAGCAATGGGCCACTTAAACATGTCACACATTCAGTGCTAATAACCCAGCACATTTCTGGGCAGCCTACATACATGGCTTGACCCTCTTTCCCACTGACACATTTCTATTTCAGTTTTGCACACACATGCGGTTCTGTAGATGTACTCGATCATTTGCAGGTATACCTGCTAACCTTTTTTTTTCCCAGAGAGACTGTATATCAATTACAGTAGCTCCTTGGGTTGCAAATAGAATGACTGTAATTCTGTCACACACATTATGTTTGCCTTGTAGACTATAAAGGCTGCTTAATTATATTTGAGAAGTCACATGTTCTTGTAACCTCATAATATGTAATAGCTCAGCCAACAGGGAACCTGCTTATATAATTGTACTTTATTCTACTATTAATTAAGGTTACAAAATACAAATGCATATTTGTTCCCTTAATTACATTTTCATGAATAAAAAAAATAGAGGCAGGGATAGAGGCATTAATACTCATACTGGTATCGGATCCATCTAATACTATGCTCGTTCTCAAAACACACACACACACACACACACACACACACACACACACAAACATGATACTGTGTGACATAAGCCAGGCATATATTATTATGCTAATCAGCAGATGACACAAAGTCACAGCAATCTGGCCATATTAATGATGTCATTCAAAGCAAGGTAGACTGAAAACTGCTCTGTGAAAAACTAAAGTTTAGCTACCGCATTTCTAGAGACGATGTAAAGCATTGATCAGTATATTGTCCATTTTAAGCAAACTTATGAAAAAAAACACAAAGACTGCTTATTAGTCTAACTTGCACATAAAAAGCAATAATTTAGTCACGAAAAAATACATTGGGGTCCATAATTGACCACACTGGAAAAAATGAGTTGTTTACTGTTTAAAAGTGAAAACAAACAAAATGTTGTATATAATAATAATACCATTATTAGTACTATAAATACTAGTCAATATTCAATTCAATTCAATTCAATTTTATTTGTATAGCGCTTTTAACAATTGGCATTGTCCCAAAGCAGCTTTACACAGTCAAAAGAGTTATTTAAGTTTGTATGGAATTTGAATTTGTATGAATCAAAATGGTCAGTTTGTCCCTGGTGAGCAAGCCGAGGGCGACAGTGGCAAGGAAAAACTCCCTGAGATGGTAATAGGAAGAAACCTTGAGGGGAAGCAGACTCAACAGGGAACCCATCCTCATTTGGGTGAAACAGAAAGCAGTAAATGATCTGCATTTATACAGTGTGTAGGGTGGGAGGCAGTTCTTCTAGGTAATATTCAAGAGGTTCCACTATTTCTATGTCTCTACACAAATCTGTTAAACATTTTGGCATTTCTGTATTGGTATATACTGTATATATATTTCCAAAACAGAAATGCCAAACTGTGCAGTTTCCTAAATGTCACCTGGGAGCTGGCTCCCAAAGTGAGTGAATATCTATAGAGCCCCATGTTAAAATATCCAAATTTATAATGGAAATAAACATTTGCAGGAGTTGACACAGGTCATATAGGGTACGGATGACAGTGTTTAATCAAATGTTAAGTAACGTTAGCATATAAATTAACATTAGCCTCTTTAACATTTTAGCTAAAATACAATAAGTAGGCATGTTCCAACCAACAGCCTGGTTCTATTTGCTTTAGCCATTTGCCCATTTATGGATTAACCAGGGTTTAGGTGGAGTCAGCTCCTGTCAAGATGGCGACAACCAGAGCTCCCAGACTTAAGCTATGGGTTCATGTGCAGTTCTTTTTATACAGGTTAGTTTGTTTTAAATTAGTAACATTAGTGACATTTTGATCTATTATTTAAATGCTGGTCCAACATTTCTGACATCAACCGAAATTGTTTATTGGTAAACTTTGGTTGCAAATGAGTTATACCAACCCATGGTGATTTATTTATTTAAGCAACATTACATTAAGCATTGTTGACAACAACATGAGTGAAAAATATAATTTAGAAATATTTACATGAATTTCATAACTTGTCAATATTTGGTTTCCCCCTGTTTTTCTTTTAATGACTGTGTGCACTTATGTCGGCATGACTCCTTAAGTTGTCATCTTCGTCAATTTCATCTGAACACATGCTGCAATAAAAGAGATTATGCATGAGGAAAATCTGACCTAAATAGGAGCTTAGAAATAGTGCAGGATCTTGAATGTTAAATATTTACGCATTTCTTTAAACTATTTAAACATTTTTAAACCTTTGTTTTTTTTTATTATTTATTTTTGATAAAATAAAAGGAAAACAAAAAAAACTTTTCTTATTTTAATGTGGTCACAAACATTCCCTGTGAGCCTCTACAGGATAAATGATATAGAAGATAAATGAATAAATGAATGTGTATTAACATGAAGTAAAGATGCAAAACATTTCATCTGACTAGACTTTTTTCATCCTTTATGTTCTTTTATGTGTACATTATGTAACAATATTATTATTTTAAATAGCTACAGTAATTCTATACTGAATGGCTCATAACAACAACATAAATGTCTGCAACATTTATTTTCACCCAGAATTGCTTTTTTTTTTTTGCTGAGATTTTGTATTGACTACAGGAGAGTCGAACCACTCTGTCTTCTCCAGTACATCCCAAACACTTTTGATGGGATTAGGGTCAGACAGTTTTCTTATGCTCCCAGAACCCCTCTTTCACTGTAATATGCTTGTGCTATCAAGGGAGGAAAAACCCATAGATATAATAACCTGGTCATTTAATATATTCAGATCATCAGCTGACTTTATTTTATTGCCACATAACATTGCTGAGCCTAGACCTGAGCAACTGAAGCAACCACAGATCATAACACTGATTCTAGGGGCTTATACAGTGGGCGCTATGCATGATAGGTGAATGGCTTCTTCCCCTGACATATTCATCACTTTAGAATAGGGTCAATTTGAACTTATCAGACCATATGACCTTTTTCATTGCTCCACAGCCCAACTGAAGATTTTTATTATGGCCACACATATCTTTAGTCCCAATCCTGTGAGTTATTGTTGCATTGTGTATATGGAAAGGCACAATCATAGCTGTGGTATTAACTTCACTGATTTTTTAAGCAATCTTTGATCTCAGTCTTTTACAATTTTTTTTCCTGACCGCATTGTTTCTGTGAAGTTGAAGGTTCACCACTATCCTTTCAGGTTTTAATAATGGCATGAACAGTTCTTAAACCAACTACAAGAATTTTAGTATTATATCTTCAGTGTTTTTCTTTTTTTTTTTTTTTTAGTCACACAGTGAACACAGTAACTTCTTTTTCATGAACACAGTACAAGCATCTTCTGACATGCTGGTTTAAGAAATGAGAAGCTGCTCACTTTATTAGTTTAAGATAACAAATGTATAATTGTTGATAGCTGAGACATATTAGTCACTGCAATATTTGCAATATTTGGCTAATAACTATTTGTTAATTTTTTAAATCCAGAACAGTGAGTTTTTTTTTGTTTGTTTGTTTTTTACATTAATGAATAATATAAGTAATATCCCTTAAGTATCAGTTTGTTGTTACCACTTAGATGAGATTGTGAGAAGGACACATGTGGCTAGGGAGCATGCTCCAATACCACCAGAACTGGTCTGGCCACACTAGCCCTTGACATTTCCTTGACATTTATTGACATTTCTGGACACATGTAAACGCGAGAAATGAGAAGTTAATCAAAACTCTGCAAGAATATTGATGTCCAAATGTCAACATGCAGCACCATCTGCCCGGTTTGGCTCAGGAACTTTGAGCAGATGACATGGATCTGACATGGATCTGACCACTGGTATTGTTCCTGATTTAGAGCCAGCGCCAACGTCAGCCACACACAAGACTATTTTGCTTGTAACTCTTTTCTAAATACACAAAGATGTCCTGCTCAATACGTCCACATAGCATTAGCTTTGATAAATCACAGATCTGTTCACCTTAAGGTCAGGTAAGTGTTTCTTCAAAATCTTGCTTCATACAGCAGAAGCCAGAAATTAAGACCTTATCTACAGTATGACAACATTGATTTCTTTGTGCAAAGAGAAGGCCAGACATTCTTCTCGAATGCGCTCTGGTCATTATGTTGCTGAAATTAAAACCTTGCTCCTGCATGAATGTGATTGAAAGCATTTCAGAGACTTTAATCTGGCTAAACTCATTATTGTTAGCAAATGTTATGACTCACTCCTTGCTGGATGTATAGGTGAAACACATGCATGTGTTCAAATCCCCAGTGAACTGGCTTGTCTGTAAGATGAGATCTGCAGATACAGTATGGTTAAAACGGCTCGGGCTAATCGAGTGCCGCGATCTCAGGGAGAAAATCACTACTCTTGAATCACTTGCTCACTTCCTTTCTCATATTACTTGTCTGAACCTCTGGCTGCCAGCTACTTCACCAAGTTGGACGCAATGAGAATTATCTTTATCGATAAGATCGGAGCTCAGTGTAGTGTTCGAGGTTGTGAAAGCAATACATTTTCACAAGTGGTCTCAATTTCTCACTAGTGTTCTTTCTGATTCAAATGCAGTGCCACAATCAGCCGTCAGAGTATTTCGCTTCTGACCCTTTTTTAGATGCACAACGACACGCCAGCCTTTACGGAACAGAACAATTTTCTCCTTCTTTTGTATATAAAATGATTTATTGTATTACCTTTTAAGAAGAGTTATTCGTTCCTCCAGCTCATTTTCCACCAAGTGTTTCATGAGGGATTAATGCTTTTATTACATCTATTGTTAAGCTTTAAAAATCAATGTAGGTATAATACAATGGCTTTCATGAAATTCTTATTCTTATTTTGTTGGTACCCATTAAATTTCTAGGATTTATCAATGTTTTCTTATTTTTGCTCTTCTCTTAGGTACGAGTAAATGACAAGTGGTCGAAAGCACTCTTACCAAAACAAAGGGGGAAAAAAACTGCCATTTTTTTCCCAGTCTGTAAATTGTTTGTCTAATGCATGAAAACATAGTTGTATAATTAAGGAACAAAGAGTATCATGTAATCAAATTTGGGTTATTATATTTAAAGGTATCCTAATGATTGGATCGTTTAGTTTATGGGTTAAAAAGATACTTTTGGTCTGACTTTTGGGACGACTATAAAAAACCCTTGTGTGCTTGCATGTGTACTGCTTCTAATTGGTTTACAGATTGCTGTTACATGCTTTGGACATCCAGGGCTTACAAAGTCAGCACAATTTTAGGGATCACACAGATTTTATGAGACAAATGTATGGATACTGAAACATTTTTGATCATCATGATCCATCTAAAACATGATTATGAAAACCATTATCCAGTTCAACTGCTATTAATTTTTTTTTTATTATTATTTAACATAATGGAGGCTCCTGAATAATGATATTTATTAACTGTAACATAGGTGACGGATGTTATGCCCTCACTCCATTTGCCAGCAAACTACTTTTTATTATTTAATAACACGGCATTCACAGCATCACAGATGTTTTGCCATTGCTGCTAAAAGACCACATGCTTACTTTGTTTAAAGTTCTTTGATTTCTTCTTCTTCTTTTTCTAATTCTAATTCTTCCTCCTACTTCCTTTCTTTGGTGGCATCTCTCAAATTCTTGTGCCCAATTTGCATATGGCCCAACATGCACCTGTCCTTATATGGTGTTTAGGGAACGATGCCTATGCTAATTACATGCTAATCCTATGCTAAACCTATGCATCTCTAATGAAAGATCAAGTGGGATTCATCATTCAGATGAATGATGGTATACGCGGCTTGGCATGGTTAAGAAAAATCTGTGCATGTGGTGTTGAGTTCTCTTATTTTTTTTCACTTATCAGAAAATGTTGCATATTCAAAACAATGTTGCATATTCAGGTTATGGCAAAAATCCCAGCATATCCCATTTTCAGCTTTCAGTGCAGAGTCTGGTACTTTTCGTTGCTAAACATTGCCAAGGTCGGCCTGTTTTCACTGTTAGAAACCATTTGCCTAACCTTGCAGATGACCAATTACATTGTCCTTTCAGCATGGCCAGATTAAGACCCCACAGGGCCTTAGGGCTGAGGCTCCCCTAATTCATCTTGTTACCTCATCTAGGCCACAAAAAAAAAAAAATAGGCACTGTAAAATCCTTTTTTTTTTTTTTTAGTTATAGGGAAGTTGTGGTTCAACAGATAAGCTTTAGGATTACTGATTAGCAAAGGTGGATAGTAATGAGTTACATTTACTCCATTACATTTACTTGAGTAACATTTTGAAAAAACAAAATACTTCTATGAGTAGTTTTACTACACCATACTTTTTACTTTTACTTGAGTAGATTTGTGAAGAAGAAACGCTACTCTTACTCCACTACATTTGGCTACACCAAATTATTTCGTTATTTTTCTAACCGTTTATTCTACACATGCAGCCAGTAGATAGATCACCTGACTATTTCACCGATCAGATAATAATCACATGACTCTGTTTGACCAATCAGGTCTTCAGTCGGTGTTCTATAAATTCATCCTACCTGTGAATCCATTCTACATATGCTCACTGCGCATGCGCAAACAAAATTTCTGGATCTCTAATTTTGCAGAACGCCCATAAATCTATGCTGCTACCAGCGGGATCTTTCAATTAGTGTACAAACTTGCAGTGAATATAGAATCCTTTTTTTCATGTTTGTATGATTATATGTTGTGTGATAATATGTTGTGATTATATGTTGTATGTAACTTTAATAGTACATATAATGTTACTTCAACAGTCTATGAATATACAGGTATATTTCTGTACAAAATTAATCGCCAACACACGTGTGATACATCATATACAATGCATGTTTCGCTTGCAAAAAACAGCTTTATTCTGCAGTGTCTTCTCTATCTGCCAAAACAGACACACCTTCAGTGTCTGTTTTGGCAGATAGAGAAGTATATATATATATATATATATATATATATATATATATATATATATATACACACACTACCATTCAAAAGTTTTAGAACACTTTCTAACTCCATGATGGTTCCTGATTTTTATTTCTTTCTACATTGTAAAGGAATGCTGAAGGCGTCCAAAAAATGCATTAATCTCCTTTGAACAGTTGATATTGAGATGTTTCTGCTACTTATGCTCTGTAAAGACTTCATAACGCCTCTAATCTAAGGTGCTGTTAATTGGTCATTTTTCAGGCTGATAACTCTAAATAAACTTCTCGTCTTAAAAATTAAAACCTCTGTGTCTTAAAATAACAACTAACTGTTGTTTTTCTTGTTGTTACATAACTACCTAATCCTATATGTGTTATTTTATAGTTTTGAAATCCCCAGTATTGTTGTAGAATGTAGAAAATAAATCACTAAAAAAAAAAGAAATTTTGCAAGTGTTCTAAAACTTTTGAACGATAGTGTACAGTATATGACACACTTCATATATATATATATATATATATATATATATATATATATATATATATATACACACAGTGGAACCCTGATTACGAGTAACGCGGTTTACGAGTGTTCTGCAAGACGAGCAAAGATTTTTAATAAAATTTAACTTGAAAAACGAGCATTGTCTTGGTTTACGAGCACCGAGTATCATGTTTCACGCATTCTTCTTGTTTTGACGCCAAGCGTCACGTGATCACAACTGAGCCAACGGTTTTTCTCTCTCTTGCACTGCGGAATCGTCTCCCCTGCTGGGTCTTAGTGCTCGTCTCTTATTGGTATAATCAACATCTGTGCACGCGTGTACTGTTTACTATAACACTGTGACCCTAGGGTTACAAAGAAAAAATTCTCAATACAGAGATTAAAAATCTATTTTCTTCCTCATCGCGGTGTGTGTGTGTGTTCGCGCGTGCGAGCGAGTGTAATTAGACACTGTGCCAGCTGTGAAACCACCCATTCACAAAAACACACGCGCGCACAGAAATGAAGGCGAGAGACACACACTCTGCTCTCCGAAGAAACTCTGTTGCAAATCTTTTCTGAGGTAAGGTGCTGGGTCATTTGTTTGTTTGTTTTACTTTACAGCAGTGATTCTGTTAGTTTGCGCTCACATGAGTGTCATTAGCGATGTTTATTGCTAATTTTCAGATAAAACAGTGTAGCGGGAGAGAGACATTGATTTATGACCGCTGTTTACGGAAATGTAGTCCAGTGCGGGAGATGCATTGTGGGTAATGCAGTCCGGTGTGTGTGAACGCGAGTGTGAGATTTAAGTTAGGATATTGAGCCTTAGTTTTGTTCTTAGTTTGTTTTTTTTGTTGGAATTAAGTGCAGGATCCACCCGAAAGTTTGTACTATAACCTGACAATGCAGAAAATAAAAGAAAGGTCATCGACAAGTTTGTCCATCTCATCATTACATGAGCATGAATTAACGGGCTGTTACGCTGTCGCAAGCAACATTAAAAAAAAGCGGAGAAGCTTTAATAATTTAGTTGAGAAGTGTCTTTCCGTTAATGCGTGTGTGAGTTTGTTTAAAAAAGAGGAGCAAGTTTTAATGTGTAAGATGAAAAGGGGGAGACAGGAGGGGCTGAAAGCAAGAGTCTTCACTTACTCTAGGCTAACACACACACACATACACACGCACACACATACACAGCACCTGCATGCACAAAGGGAAACGCTTATCTGCCGGGATTTATTTTTTACTTTTTTGAAAGGTAATGTGCAGGTTAATTTGCTTTATTTTTACTTAATATTTGGTATTAATAATTTTTATGTATTTATTTTTTTGGGCTGTAGAATGAATAATTTAAGTTTCCATTATTTCTTATGGGAAAATTAAATTTGTTTTACGAGTGTTTTGGAATACGAGCTCACTTCCGGAACAAATTATGCTCGTAATCTGAAAATTAATCTGTAATCTGTACATACAAACACACACTGATTACGTTTGAAACAGTTACTTAGTACTTGAGTAATATTTTATATGACTTCTTTTTACTTCTACTTGAGTTATATTATTTTAAAGTCCAGCTACTTTTAATTGAGTATATTTTTTGGCTGCTCTACCCACCTCTGCTGATTAGAAGTTTGGGGGTTCAAGCTCCAGCTCCATTCAACTCCTGCTCCAGGAACAAGCTGGGATATGTGAAAAAAAAATCACTGTACTGTAATGTACAGTATAAAATGCAAATAAATTATTTTATCTATTATATTAAGCTTCATGACTGTACTTTACCTCGAAAAGCTTGTAATGTTCATAAGCTTGTTTCCCTGCACATACAGTACACAGAAATCTAAAGAGTATTGAAGTAATAGGATTTTGAAGCTTACAGTATTTTCAGCAGACCGTACAAAAGTTTTCTCTCTGTTAATGTTTTGCTTAATTCAGTGGCATAGTGTCCTTCCACACCAATAAACTCCCAACAAGAATGAGAAAGTAGATGTGTTAACCAGTTTTTTATGTTTTAAAGGGTTCCCTATTAACATTCTTATGTTTTGTGTATGTTTTGATACTTTGCATGTTTACACAAGACCACTGTAAGTGTGTAATGTTATGCATTACAAGACAGACCACACACATACACACCAGAGGAACCAAAAACAAAAAAAAGAAAATCTATTTTTATTATGGCCGAAATATCACTGCATAGCTTCACTGCGGCGACCAAGAGATGAAGCTGGCAGATGATGTGAAAGAGCAGGTGTATGTGTGTGTATGTAATGCAGATTATATGCAGCACCTATAACATCTGCTCAGCCTGGTCCCACTTCTCTGAACTGCTTCCAATTTACATTCCTGCATGGTGATTTCAATCAGTACACTTTGATAAATCATACAACAATTTACATAAAGGGAGGCCCACGCATAGAACCACAAAGTCACGCAAGCCTAGTGACCGTGGCTGGCCTGTAGTCCAGCAGAACGAGAACAGATGGGCACGGCAGCTCGAAAAAGAACAGGCAAGCGAGGAAGAATGAAGCGCTGCAACATGCATACTCATTCACTAACAACTGTGGTCTTTAAGCTGGTCGAAAAATAAACATAAAAAATGAAAATAGGACTAAATTGAAGTTAGATTCCTGAATATTTAATGTATAGTGATACTGTTGTGTAACCACAATCAAAGAGGTGAAGAATAATGACTTAAGGCAGGCTGTACATGATATAGCATAGAAGAAAACACAGAATTCCAAGCCAGTTTTTAATGTATATGAGTCTAGACTACGCTGTACAGTGAAATCTTCTACTGGTGCTAAAATAAGTGTGTAATAACATATAATTGTCATACATATAAAAATGCACATCATATACTTTAATAGGAACATGTGGACCTTTGTCCAATTATGCAGTCATCTAATTAGACAATTACGTGACTGTGGCACAGTGCATAAAATCATGCAGATACAGGTCAAGTGTTTCAGCTATTGTATCCATCTAACATCAAATTTGAGGAACAAAGTTATCTTTGCGACTTTAACTGTAAAACACATGTAGAATGACCAGGCTGATCAGCTAACAGGGAATTTGTAGTAACTTAAATAAGTCTTCTTTACAACTCAGGAAAAAGCATCTCTAAACCATAAACCTTGGGGTGGATGGACTACAAAAGCAGAACCCCAAGACAGGTTTCACTCCAGTCAGTCCAAAACAAGAATCTCAGGCTATCATTGATACAGACACACCAAACTACACGGTTAAAGACTGTGAAAAGACCATGTGATTTGCTTTTTAATTTTTAAATGTCCAGTGTTTTCAGATTATTGTTGTTGTCTGAAGAGTAATTATATAAGTTACTATAAACCCTATAAGGCAACCAAACCCTTTCTGGCCATTTTCTTCTGCCCTCTCTTTTATAAACAGAATGTTTACATTTTTGATCTGCATCTACGTGGTTTTATGCATTTTGCGTCTGCCACATGATTGGCTCATTGGATACATGCATAATTGAGAATTTGCAAATCTGTTCCTGGTAAAGCAGATGGCACAGTAAGTGTATACAATAAACTATTTGTATTGACAATTGTTATTTATTGACTAAGTTCTATTGCATCTGTTTAAATGCTTTTTGCATTTAAAATCTAATTATATTGCAGTGTTAATAAGAAATCACAGAAATCCAGAAAACCCTGAAGTGTAAGGCTAATGGTCAGTAAACTGTACAAAACGCATCAGACTTGTTTTTTTGTTTTTTTTCTGTACACATTTTAAAAGGTTGTCCTTCAGCAAGCTAATGTTCTGTGCCTGCTTCAATGTCTATCTATGTCTATCTGTCCTATGTCTAGGGGTAAACACAGGCAGAAATAAAACTGTACAGAAGAGTGATCACCCTGACTCTGACTCCCATAAGGAAAGATACAGCCAGATCTTTTTATTTATTTATTTATTAGCCGTTTGTCAGTTCAGGTGAAACTCATAAAAGGAGCAGGGTTGGCCTCTTTTCTCTTGTTTGGAAACCCACAGCTGAGTCCCATTAGCTCTCTGTGCTTAAAGAGTTAGGTAGCGTCAAAAGTTAAAGGCCAGAATAGCCCATTGCCTGTTACACTCTCTACACATGCTCATAGCTCTGTGCACTGGGTCCGCAGATGGCAGAAGTGACATCATATCAGCAGCAAAACTAATTTTCTAGCAAAAGAAAAGCAATCCTGAGCATGATACAGTGGCAGCTGAAGATGTAAAAAGAATATACTGTATGTATAAAAGAATAAAGGGAAATAAGAGCAAATCTCAATCAAATAATTCCCTAATTTCATTGGACATTTTATAATTTTTTGTACTTTAAAAAAGAGAGAGAGAACAGAGAGTGCAAAGAGAGCTATAAATAATATTATTCAGGAGTCTCTATTGTGTTAAAGTAATCTGATAATGAAAACATTATAATATATAAATTAACAATGATATCAGTAGATTATTTATAATGTTATAAGTCTGGTGTAATAACAAATATAGCATACTTTATTAAAAATATGCTAGAAGGAAAGTACACAGCCACCATGGGCCAAAAAAAATCTTTCTTTCTTTTTTTCGTTTGTTTTGTGACTACTGTATGTCACGATTATCCTTTTCGTAGCCTTTCATGTTCATTTCCAGATCTATCTGTCTATCGATATGAGATCTGTATGAGTTACAGTAAGTAGCAGTAGGATGGTCAATATTACAGTACAAAGACAAAAGAAAAAAAGTAAAAGTTTTACATTGTGAAACCTTTTTTTTTTCTTTACATTTTTAAATGAATTGCTTTCAACTGTTCAGTTGCTGCTAATGTCTGACCACAGTTAAGTAAAAATGGATATAGATTTACTAAAAAAGTTAAAAAAGTTAATACATTCTATATATTATATAGATTGTGTATATACAGTATTATATATAGAATACTGGAATTTGTTGTCAGTTGGTGAGATGGTGTAAAGTAAATAGCCACTTCTCTCGTTATTCTGTAATCATTACCCTCCAGCCGCCCTGCTGTCTCTGTCTAAAACCCTGATGGTTTCATCAGTGTAGTTCTTTGTTCAAGGTGATCTGTGTAATCGCCAGATTGCATGGTGACTCAATGTGTTGCTGCCAATCTTGTAAAAAAAAACTAATCTTTAAAAATTCTTACTGTACATAATTAAGGTGATCTTATTTTTTTATGTGAGACAGAAACTTTTGCTTTCTAAAAATGACTTATTTTTATATAGATGATTTGCCAACAATATTTAAAATGGAAAGGTAACATATTATCTATAAGCTGCCAAAAAAAAATTTTTTTTACTTTGTAAATTAAAATGCCAAAAGTGGCCAGCCATGAATTTCTCCCAAAAAGTATAAACTCTTTTGTTAAAATTTGTTTGTTAAAATTGTGCTTTGCGTTTGTTCTATGGTACATCGCACTATCCCCCAGTTCTAGTCGTTCATACATTATGTATGACACACAACCGGTAATGTGTAAACCCTACTTGCTTGCATTTTTATTATGGCTGTATTCCTAAGGTTCAGAAATTTGGTTAGGTTTCAAATTTCAAGAACATTAACAGATACACTTTAGGAGAGCTCTGAGCGTTAACTTGTTAAAAAAATGGTAACTGGTGTTAACTTGTTAAAGAAATGATAAAATATGGGACGTTTAAGCATTTTGCATAATTAAATGTTCCTGAAATAAAGAGAAACGAATAACTAATATATGATGTAACTACCATGTTCTCAAAAGACTAATCCTTTCTAATGTACATTTTAAAAATATATAGGCTATTATGCTGAGCTTATTGTGTAACAGCAATTGCAGATAAAAAGCCAACAAGCAGAATAACCTCTGACTCTCCTGGAGGCTTTTGGGAGAGAAAAAAAAGTCTCCTCAAGGGTTTTTCTAGTAAAGGATTAGTTAAGGATTCTTAGCTTAGACAAATGTAGAACCCTTGGAACAGTGTTTTAGTTTCCTACGCAAAACATTTTTAATAGTTCTCGAAAGAGGAAAAACAAAGCAACCTTAAGCATTACTCTAAAGCATTACTTTAACCTCTTTTTTTTTTTTTTAAGTGTGGGCTGATATGAAGCTGTCTCTGTCAAGATAATATGTCTGTCTGGAGCATCTAAAATATGAAACATATTGGAAATTCTAAATAACTGCATATATTAAATAAATAGATTTGTCTGTTCGAGGTTGTTTGCACAGTGAATTATTGACTGCTAAGGCCGGGTTTGTAATGTCTCCTACCCCTGAGAGAAGGATTTTAACCGCAGCAGAGTAACCTAGCACATTCCACAGAGGAGTGGATTCACAGAGCATTGACTAAAGGGATCTGGAGGAAACTCACAAAGAAAGATGAAAGATGGTGCTTTGAGGCGCCTTTGCTCTGTTTCTTCCTTTCTGTGCCACAAACAAAACTCTGCCAGACTGTTTGTTCTCAAACATATCATCCTAATTAACTGAGGAAATCATACAACACCGAGGGCATCCCGCCTCCAAGGTGATGCACCAAACAAATACAGTTGCGGTAACAGTGCTGAAAAAGTTGTAGCTGTAGCTGGTTTAGAGTAAATCAAGTAAAGTACGGTCTTATAAAATGGTTCCTCATGGGTTCATGGGATGTTTAACTGATCTAGTTTACTAAAAGAGGTCTGCTTGTGAGTTTTGAATGAGTCTTGCCCTTTTTTTTTGAATGTATTGTAAGGTTCTACACAGAATCGATGAGGAAATAATTTTGTACATTATATTTAAAAATGTTATAAAATGATAATAAAAAAGTTAATAAAATGTCTTTTGGAGGAATCATTATGGTGTTTTATTTATGCTTTGGTTTTACAACTATGGCTAATAAATCATGTTCATAATTAAACACACACACATACACACTCACAAACAGAAACACGCTTTTATACTGTATATGACAAAACTAAATAACCCAGTGTGAGTTAGCCTATATATAAATGTACATCTTATTTAAATCATACTTCAACTTAAACCCTTAAAAATACACGCAAACATAAAATTGGCGCTGGAAAACTTAACCTGATGTCATAGCAGAACTTTCAATTAATGGATATTTTTGTGGCAGACAACAAAAATATCCCACCATAAATATTTGAAACTTAAAAAAAAAAAACCTTTTCTGTGACTTTCTTTTTAAACCTGTACAATGCATGCCACAAAACAACCACAAACAACATGGATTATGGTAGAAAGAATTTTAAAAATGATGTCAAAGTGTTACGTAATGTTCCAGATTATTCAACAGCAGACTCTGAAACTAAAGTAAATTATATTTATTTATTTATATTTATAGTGGTCGTCCTTGGCTTGCGCATCAGGGACAATCTCATTATTTTAATTCATACACATTCACATTTCATACAAACTTAAATAATTCTTTTGACTGTGTGAAGGTGCTTTGTGAAAATGGCAATTGTTAAAATGCTATACAAATAAAATTGAATTGAACTGAATATTTACTATTGTACTACATTGAAGGAAGAGTACCCAATGCAGTCGCATGACGAAACCCAGCAGCAGGTGACCTACAGATATTGGCTCTGGGCCATGCTCTTATCTTCTTATTTCAGAGATTGAGTCTACCACTGAGTTTTCTGTAGCATGTCACAGTAATAAGAAGATCCCTAAAAGGCTCTCTTGCTTTCAGACTGGACCTTCAGGTCACTGTGCAAAGTTCACCCTCCAATGATGCAATGCAGAAAAATTCAACTCCACCAACTGGATGAATATATAATGGATTTAATGGGTTTAGAAGATTTTAATAAGTGATTGCTTACTGAATGCATTCAGAAAACATTTTAAGTGTACTACCCACTCATTAAAATGTAAATAAATAGCCAGACATGAAAACAGTACAGGCAATTCTGAAATAGAAATTGTTAGAGAACGTCAGAGATTTGTTTTGTGCCAGAGTTGATTTAACGTATTGGCTGACTAATACATAGCTCAGCTTAGAACAAATCCTGCAGACGGGAGACACCATCAGCTGTGCAATACAGATGGCATGAGTTTGTTTATATGGCAGTATTTTTGTTGATCCTGACTCAGCCATGTGACACTAACCATGGCGAATGCATATTGAGTTATTCATTTGATAATCAGAAGAATATTAATCATGAAGAAAAGATGTATAATGTTCCTGAGAGAATCTTTTGTCTGTGGGTGTTTTGTGTGGGTGTTGTGTGTGTGTGTGTGTGTGTGTGTGCGTGCGTGTGTGTGTGTGTGTTAATATGCCTCATGACAATGCAAAGAATAAAGTAAATCCTTTAAACAATCCCAACTTGTATTTTGTATTAAATATCTGTGTTAATAATAAAATGATTACCTTCTAGCTACAGATAAAGTGCTCAAGCAATCATTGGAAAAGACATGTCAGAATATTTAAATGAATTTATAATTCCCCTTAATTCACTGCAGTGAAGAATACATCCTTGTCTTTTTGTTGAAAGTGCTGTACGTGATTAAGAGCCAAACTGGAATTTGTCTTTGAAGTCATATTAAATCATAGATAATTATAATGAACATAAAAAAAGCTTTTTTCTATTCAGTAAAGGGAAATTATTTCCATAAGTTGATTAGATTTGCATCTGCAGTCTAAAGTACAGTCATGATTTATGATGTTTTATTCTGTAACAAAAGATTTAAAAACACATACCAACCACAGCTCACCTCTTACTCTTTCTGCAATCAAAATATTTTTGTCTATTTCTTCCCTACTTGCATATACGTTTTCACCATAGGTGGCAGTGTGGTAAAACCTCACCACAAAGGTGGTCCTGTTCGACTGATAAGTGTAGTGTTATGCTCCACCAAGTTGAAAGTTTCAGTGCCGGTGTGAAGTGAATCATAAAACTGTTTGTTCCTTTGGTTTGGTATGTTTTGAAATATTTTGTTTATTTTATCTTCATCAGACATGTTTGTTGGGATTACCTTGCCTTCCCCTTGTATTAGTATGGTGTGTGTGCTGTCACGACATATTTTCACCAGATGCCCAAAGACAGTAGACTGTTTGGCTGCATCAAATAAAATTCTAAATAGTAAGATTAATATATATATATATATATATATATATATATATATATATATATATATATATATATATATATATATATATATATAAACTGCATATATTCCACAAGTCTTGATCCATAGGCATTTCTTTCTTTTAATTTTAGACTCAAGATGCCTATTCATTGAGGCCATCTTAAGTCAGTAGTCTATCAGTACCTGTTTGTTAGTTGCACTAAAGGGGGTAAGGGAGTAAATCTTCACCAGTTCTGATACATTATAAAATGTTATAGATAAGAGCATTTGGTATATCTATCTATCTATCTATCTATCTATCTATCTATCTATCTATCTATCTATCTATCTATCTATCTATCTATCTATCTATCTATCTATCTATCTATCTATCTATCTATCTATCTATCTATCTATCTATCTATCTATCTATCTATCTATCTATCTATCTATCTATCTATCTATCTATCTATCTATCTATCTATCTATCTATCTATCTATCTATCTATCTATCTATCTATCTATCTATCTATCTATCTATCTATCTATCTATCTATCTATCTATCTATCTATCTATCTATCTATCTATCTATCTATCTATCTATCTATCTATCTATCTATCTATCTATCTATCTATCTATCTATCTATCTATCTATCTATCTATCTATCTATCTATCTATCTATCTATCTATCTATCTATCTATCTATCTATCTATCTATCTATCTATCTATCTATCTATCTATCTATCTATCTATCTATCTATCTATCTATCTATCTATCTATCTATCTATCTATCTATCTATCTATCTATCTATCTATCTATCTATCTATCTATCTATCTATCTATCTATCTATCTATCTATCTATCTATCTATCTATCTATCTATCTATCTATCTATCTATCTATCTATCTATCTATCTATCTATCTATCTATCTATCTATCTATCTATCTATCTATCTATCTATCTATCTATCTATCTATCTATCTATCTATCTATCTATCTATCTATCTATCTATCTATCTATCTATCTATCTATCTATCTATCTATCTATCTATCTATCTATCTATCTATCTATCTATCTATCTATCTATCTATCTATCTATCTATCTATCTATCTATCTATCTATCTATCTATCTATCTATCTATCTATCTATCTATCTATCTATCTATCTATCTATCTATCTATCTATCTATCTATCTATCTATCTATCTATCTATCTATCTATCTATCTATCTATCTATCTATCTATCTATCTATCTATCTATCTATCTATCTATCTATCTATCTATCTATCTATCTATCTATCTATCTATCTATCTATCTATCTATCTATCTATCTATCTATCTATCTATCTATCTATCTATCTATCTATCTATCTATCTATCTATCTATCTATCTATCTATCTATTTATTTATTTATTTATTTATTGTACATATGGATCCAGACTTTGTGGCCACCGTCTATATGGCACGTCATTACATTAAATGTGCAATTTATTAACTGAAATATGTACTGCAAAAAAAAAACATTTAACTGCATGCACTAAATATATGCGTTGCACTTTTTCATAATGACGTCTCATAATCTTGAACTGAGCCTTAAAAATAAATGCACAATATTTTACTGTTGCAGTCATACCTATTTAATTTCTCTCTTTGTATGAGGGACTCTGTTGCATAAAATAATCGTTGTCCAATCAAAAAAGTGTGTCCAAGTCCAATTATAAATCCCCGCTTTTTACTGGCTACGGTAAACAATACAATTCCAGATGTGTCTCCTTCCCTCTGCGAGTCGAATTTTTGACGGACACTTATCTCAGCCTATAAACGCGCACGCTGACTTTTGCTTGCTTTTGATTGGCTGCAGCGCTACCGAAAAGGCGGGGACTGCAAACTGAACCCAAATCCAGCTGTGAATTCGTTTGGATGGGCTCCTTCGTGCGCTAGATCGTTGTTGCCGACTCGGAGAGAAAGCGGAGATTTTGTTCGGTGCGCATTTTCGCAATAATGGACAACGATTATTTTCTAGAGAACAAGTATTTCTTCTTCTCCTCTTATTTGCCTCGCCACACTTTGTGAGAAGCGTTCTAAAACTGATAACCGCACCTTCAGAAAAGAACATAAAGATGTATGGATTCCTAAATTTAGTGGACACTTTGGATTGGAGCACATCTGTGTTTCAGGAGAACAATTAATAAAAAGGAAGAAAAAAAAAAACTACTTGGTGTGTGTTTAACCTGATGTTCAATGAAAGCGCACGCGCTCGGCGGAGAAACACTGGAGCTCGCACTTGGAGGAACCAACAGTTTTTTATTTTATTTTATTTTATTTGGACAGTTGCTTTCCTCGTCGCTTTCTAACTGTTTCCCCGAAGCTTTTTTTGACGGCTCCGAGTCGTTCTGATGAAGAGAAGCTTTTCGGGTTGAGGCATCTCTGAGCTCTGCGCACTTTAGAGGGCATGTGGCTGTCGCGCGACGCCCGGAAACGCGCCTGCGCTCCAAGCATCACCTGGAAGCTCCGCGCACGAGCCTGACTTTTCGCCAGCTTTCTGTCTTCAGGCTACTTTCTTCTGTCACTGAACACGATCATGCGATGAGTGAGTTCCGTCCGGGGTTAATACCACAAGCAGTTAGCCTACAGGTAAGGACCGATGCGCAATTTGACACCCGGCTGTGTGTGTGTGTGTGTGTGTGTGTGGCGCGCGGTGCCCGTCTTCTTCATTCATCATCATCATCATGACCACTAGTGTTGATGATCACTGGTATATAAATGCATAAAAAACATTTTACAGACTCAATATCTAAACTTTGCGATTTTATTGAATGTTTTTATTAATTGTTTTATGTTTTTTTCTTCAGTCCAACAGTCGACGTGCATTGAGTGTACACAAATGTCTTTGTTTGTTTAACAGCATTTTTCCCAGTGAGGTTCTATTAACTTACTGGCAGCGCTTATTATAAAATAATGACTGAATTGTTTGCTCGTGGTTCTCACTGAAACCCGTCCAGTTATAATAACAGGCTGCATAATTATAGGCTTAAAAGAATACTCTTACTGATGTTTACAAATTATAGAAATGTAACGTTGTTACAGATGATACTACGAGGGATATAAAAATGATTGCCATCTGTTGCCTTTTAGTTAAAAAAAAAAAAGTTGATCAATAATAAAGTTTGTTTTTTCCTCTCGGATACTTTTTTTTTATACAACATGCTTAATGCTAAGACGTCATCTGACTATTGATTATATATTTTTTTAACTCACACCATCATCTTTTAAGGAGGTGAATGATGGCTGAGGATGGAGGAAATATTTCTGAGGAACACACAGAGAGGCAAGAAGATCCGACATCCTCTCTTCCCAGGACCTTCATTCGATTGAACGATCTGTCTGGTGGAGGAGAGCGAGGAGCTGATGATGAAGCTGATGAAGGAGCAGAGAGGAGGGAGAGCACAGGATGCACAGTGGCCGAGGAAGCAGCTTCGGCCGAGGGAGGCGGAGAGGCTTTGCCCTATCCCTCGCTGGCACCTGTTGTCTTCTTCTACCTGAAGCAAACCACACGTCCTCGGAGTTGGTGTCTGAAAATGGTCTGCAATCCATATCCTTTCATTCTCAAAGCATTAATCTGTTTGCGCCACATGGCTGGGAGAAAAAGTGTGTTTCAGACCGTACACACACCTGTGCAGGTATGGTGCATGACTGCAGTATAACAGATGTGACTCATTTTGTTGAGAGTTTAAGTATGAAAATCCTTCCAACTGGCCTAAAAGCATTATGGAAATTAAGCACTGTTTTTTTTGTTTTGTTTTTTTACTCTGTGCTCTCATTTTAAATGCAGTGTGTCCTAAGGCATTTGCATATTTTGAATCCTGCTATGCTGTTTAATTTTGATCATATTAGATCACTAATATTGTAGACTACTAATATGAAAGAATATTGGTCATTCATGGCTTTAGTGATTGCGTTTAATAAGTTGTCTTTTTTTAAGCTTTAGGCATGACTTTCTCTGCAAGACGTAAAGATAGTGATGAGATATCAAATTTTATGAGTTTTGTCTGGTATAAATATGATCACAGTAGTTTCTGACTGCATGGATAATGTGGTATTCCAACGTAAGTCTGACAGACAAGCCAAGGGAAGTCATTGTACCTCATTAGCCAGCAAAGTCGCTGTCTGTCTGGGGCTGTTCATAAAATCTCCTAATTTGTCAGTGTCACATTGATGAACTCTGCTGCTGACTGGGTGTATTTTATTGTCATGAACAAGGGATTACTAAGGACACTTCGGAGAAAGCAGTGCTGTTTTTTTCCCTGGGTTATTGGCTGCTTATGCCTGATCTCTGTATGCATTAAAAGTATACTTTCACTGGCCCCAATGATCTCCGTCTTGAGACACACTTTCCAGGCCCATGTATATCTGTGAATTCATCCAGGCCATGCAACCAGCCACCACCTTTCAGCAATCTTACTGTACCTGCATGGCTGAGAGTATTAGTCAGGCTGCATATGAATCACAGCTGCTTTGCTGTAGTGTGACTGTCTCACAGGTTTCCATAGAGGCTTTTCAACGAGACACCTGCTGTCTGGCACCATGGCTTCTGCTCAGCACAGGAAAATGGGGAACATTGTCTTTTACATGATTTACCTAATACACCAGTCAGAATGAGTTCAGAATTATCTGCAGTAGGTATAAATTAAAAACAACAGGTGATGAGACAATAATCCGCCTTTGTCTCACTGTGTGAATGAAATTCAGTCAGCTTACAAACCTTTTGATTTACAAAGGTCCAGCACATAAGGTAATTCTGTTCTTATAGTAATACATCTTTAAGTAGTTGTTAGATGTTCAGAATCTCCAATTTATGATTTCAAAAAGTTGTCTACTGGAAGCAGAAAAGACTTTAAGAGTTTGCTGCTGGCACAGAAATCTTTGTGGCTCCCATATGAGAGTCAGGGGGCTTGCAGGCAGCGTGTGTGTGTGTGGCGGGGGGGGGGTTCTTCTTAGTGTAGGTGCTCTGTTTGGTTTGAGATGGACTCGTAGCAGTTTCTCCAAAGGAAAGAATGCCTTTTTGGACAGGCAAGCGGGCTGGACCTGATTGTGATGTCTGGGTGCAGATTCTTTGTTTTTCTTCGCAGGGAAATATGATCGCTCTTGCGGGCTCTGAAAGGCTGCCCAATCAAACACACTTGTCTTACTCTTTGCTTGTTTCTCAGTCGTCCTCACGCTCTCTACTTCACCACAGAAGCCTACATCCATGCAAAATGGCTGTCAAGGGCCCCAACTGGCTTTAGGAAAAACATGTGGGTTTTTCGGCCTGAGCTATTATAGAGGTATTAGATGTCTGTGATTCCTCACCGATAAAAGGGGGTCTTTTCGCCTTTCCATATTTCCATATCATTGAAAGGCCACCATTTTTTCTACATCTCCCTTGCTTCTCAGGTCCCATGTATTTGTCTGTGTGAGAAAGGACCCAAAAGGGACCTCATTAAGTGCGCGATAGGAAATTCATTGTCCCAGATTCATCCTCCTACACAGATACATTGGCAGGCTGTTTATTTATTTGAAATGGTGTTTGATAGAAAAAGATAGTGACTGAGTTGTATCCCAGAGCAAGATTTCCAGTATTGAAAGGAGTAAATCTTCCAGTATTCAAATTACCATTAATTCTGCAAAATTGGATTGTCAAAGATGAAATTTTGTTGACCAGAAATGGCTGCAAAAAATAAAGCAGTACGGGCTCGGATCCCACTTTTGGATCTGTATTTGCATGTTCTTTCCGTGCTTTGTGTGTGCTCCGGTTTCCACCCACAGTCCAAAGACATGCAGAGTAGGCTAATTGGTGTTTTCAAATTGCCTGTAATGTATGAGTCAGTGTGTGCTTGTGCCCTGCGATGCACTGGCACCTTTTCCAGGGTTTACCCCATCTTGTTCTCTGGGACAGGCTCCAGGCCTACCGTGACCCTGTACAGGATAAGAAGCAAAGAAAATGTAAGATAAGAGTAAGTATTTTTGCAAATATATAATGTAGCTTGCTCTGGGTGATGAGTGCCTCTTCCCGGTACATCCAGGTACATGTTCAATAATAAATGTTTCATCGAAAGGTACAGTGTAAAATTGCCATTTAGTCCCTCAAGCCATTACATAAAGGTCACTGTTTTAAAATACTTGTATAATGCAGGTGTGATTGATTAGACACTGTGATCATAGGAAACAGGAACTTGTCTGGATTCTCTGGAGAAAAGGGAATCTCAGCCTAACTGCCGCATGATCCCGGACAGGGTTCGAATGCTGTTTGTAGTGTTTTTAGAAACCCTAAAATAAATGATGCATTTTAGCATCATACGTTTAACCCTGCATAATCGTTCCAAACATTCATCATAACCTAAGCCTCATGATTCATTTTGTTTGTGTCTTCGCATCATTTACTCACTGCTATAGCTCAGTTCCTTATGGCATGTTATAGCGCTAGCGGTTGTCTGTCAGTCTGACGTATTCTGGTTCCACCTAACACTTGGCGCTTGTGGTGCAGCTTGTGTGTGACTGTGTGAGAGAGATTGAGTACTTAGTGAATGATTTGCAGTTTGATGTCTGGAAAATCTTCACTAATGGCGCTAAAAATGACTGAGTGCGGGGCAGATGCACAGGATTCCATTAGGTGTCGCCTATTATTCTGGCTAGTGCCTGGATAGTTCCAGAGCAATTCTCATGGCACCGCTGCCACTTTTATTCAGACTAAAACTACTACAGTACAAAGGAATTTTGAAAACTTTAGCTTCAAAGTATTTTTTCTTTTTTCTTTCGTTCTTTCTTCCTTTCTGCCAGTATCTTTTGTCTCACTTCTATCTCAAGGAATAAATAGTTGTTGGCTTATCTAATCTGCCTGTAAAATAGAACATGAAGTGAACACTTACTTAACCAGCAGAAAATGTCTGGCCTGCTGGCTTACAAGTCTGGAGCACTTACCATATCCAAACTTTACAAGGAATATAAGAACACATTTTGAGAAGCATGAAGTGATTTATAGTTGTTCGTATTTTAAATAAAAATTCTTACTTAAGGAGATTGCATTAAGAGTTTGATCTTGTATATTTTTTATACAAATATACAGTACTGTGCAAAAGTCTTAGGCACCATATTATATGCTGTGCCAATTTTGTTATATATGTTTATCATGTCTGCATAATTATGTACAAAATCATACAGTATTTCCATATATAACTTTAAAAATTAAACAATACAGGAGAATATCTGCATGGCTGTAAAGACCAGAAGAATATGTAACTTATATTCTCATATCCTCCAGCAAGCTCAGTAAAACCTAACAACTGTTTTACTTATAATACTGTGCAAAAGTCTTGGGCACATACAAAAATATGGCTTAAGCAAAATATGCTTTTGAACACATTTCTGCATAAAAGAAACTACTATAAAAAGCAATAAAATAAATAATAAACATTTATGTTTATAAATAAATAAACAGTCAATATTCAAAGTGAAAACTCATTGCCTAAAATCAGGGATTTTAAACACAGATTTGTGCAGTTTTATAAGAAAATAGCTGTTAGGTTTTATTGAGCATGCTGGAGAATATGAGTTCTTCTGTTAACTTTGTCACACTCGCTCCTTTCTATTTTTTTATGCAAATCCCAGGACATTAGGTTACATTAGGTTTTGTGTTTCCATCTGAAAACTGGTCTGTCTTGTACTATATTTTTTTCTTTACAGCCATATATATGGAGTTATTTTTGGAAATACTGAATGATTTTGTACATAATTATATATTAGGGACTAAGCTATATACAATACAAAAATAAAGCTCCTGAGCTCAGATGATTTCTTATTCGTATCACCAAGTCATTCTGAAGTTGTCTATGCGTGCATATTCTACTGTGTGTGATTGTCATGGGGAGCAGAACATCTTCCCGATACCATTAGGTTGTTTAAATTCTTTGTAGCATTTACTGTAGTGTTTCAAAATGTAAAAAAAATCAGTGCCTCTCGATTTGACAGTGATATTTTTTCTCTTTGCTTTTTGTTTATTCAGTCGCTTTTACCTGAGGCTACCAGAACTGTACTAAATCTCAGGGAATGCCTATTAGTTTTCTTCTACACTCATTAAAAGTTCTTGTCTGGTCATATAATTCAAGCAAATGCCGTTTTGTGTCAGAGACATGAGTTAGATTTGGTAGATTTTTCAGGATGTGGAACGAAGCTTGTAAAGCGCTCTGTTCATTAGCAAACGTTCCCATCACGAGTGCTAGATTTTTATTCTGTTTGAAAGTGCTTCAGCTGTTGGCACCTCCTGCTACTGTCTCTGCACTCTCATAATATCAGCAGCACATTCAACTTGGCAGCTTTCTACATCTTCTGCTTTGTTACTCCTGGTCTAATTGGTACCTCATTGCCAAATGCTATCATATTGTTGATTTATGAGAGACGATTTGACTCCGGTAGCATTTATGGCTTTAATTATTGTCGATTAATCATAATCAAGCAGCCGATTCCTTCTTTAGTCTTAAAGTCTAAAAGGTTTTTGAAACATCCTTGCAGTGCAGAAAAATTACCATTACTTTCTGTTTAATAATTCATAATTTCATCATTTCTTTTTTTCTTTTCATTTTTTCCCTATCACACATTTCAGGCAGGATATCATATATGCCAAGGCCTTGAATTAATGTACAGAGGCTCATTATGACACTCTGTCAGAACAAGTCATCTATAAGCCGGCAGTTTGAAGAGGCACGGTAGTTATAATTACACATCAGCTAATCTGTACTTTAAATTATTGCTCTGTTTCATGTCTACCTAAATTCTCTGTAGCAGAGCTTCTGTTTTGAAGCATTATGCCATATAAAATCTTTTTGGAGAAAACACTGGTGTGCATTTGACCATGAAGTTAGCATTTTGTTCTCCTTTGCGTTATTTTATTTCTGTAATCATTTAATGAACTTTTAATGTACAGAAGTGGATTTGTGGCCACATAAACAAATTATTTACGTTTGACTTTTTCTCAGAATTCTGACTTTAAACCTTTTTTTAAAACCCTTCTCAAAGTAAAGTCAGAATCCTGAGAAAAATAAAAGTAAGAATTTGGACATTTAAGTCAGAATTCTAAGGAAAAAATCTGAATCCTGAGAGTGAAGTCAGAATTATAAGATTAAAGTCAGAAGTCTACGAAAAGTAAAAGTTAAAATTCTGAGGGAAAAAAGTCAAAACTAAAATTTTAGAACTTTATTTTTTATTGTAGTCATTATTATTTGGGACTAAGAAGCATTTAGGAATGAGGGTTTGTGTGGTTTTGTCTGCAAATAGACTAAGCGGTCACTTTAAAAGGATCAACTTCTTGTTTAGTTAAAATCATGTAACAGCATTACAAAGCACAAAATCATTTATTTTATGTTCCCATCAAACATCAGAATGGAGAAAATGTGATCGTTGGGCACGACATGTTTGTTGGTGACAGATGGACTAGTGTGAAGAAAAAACAACAACTACATAAACAAAACATTCAGTGAGTGCCAGAGGTTGGAAAAACAACTTGATTTTTAAATGTTCAACTGGTCAGATTCAGTGAGCAACCTCCTTAGATTCCTGTTTAGTTTTAATCTGAATTTGCATGAGATAACGTGTCTTAAATTGAATTTGAATCCTTTTTTTTTATCGAAAGGGTGGATGTATAATGGTTGCTATGGTTAAGCTTGCTGGTTGCTCTGGAGAGTGTTTGTTTCACTTTTAAAGAAGGAGACTCCACATCAACGCTTTGAGTATTTTACACTGCGGGAAAGTCTGCAAGGCAGATGACTTTGGACTCTGTGGTCCAAGTGATAAGACAAGTTGCATTTTTTCATCTTAGCTGGAGGAGAGAGAGCAAGAGAGAGAGAGAGAGAGAGAGAGAGAGAGAGAAGAAGCTGGTGATGGAACAACTGTTTGTAGCTGTTATAACATAAGTGGAACTTGTTTTGTGGACTTTTCCACAAGATTAACTGTAACTATAAAAGGATTAAAAGTGTTACATGTTGTTTTTATTATATAATAATTAAAAAGAATTCAGTTGTTGGCAAATTATATTGGTTTGGGTAATAAAACCACAGAAACAATCATTATTTGTTACATTAACAAAAAAACAGTATTGACAAATGATGTAGAAGTGTAAAAAATGGTGTGTGTGTGTGTGTGTGTGTGTCTGTGTGTTTTAAAAATGTACAGTGCATCTGTTCAAAATCAATACATGCATTGAGTTAACAGTGATAGCTGCCCTGTGTGATAAATCCTATCTTGCTATTAGCCCATTATCACTTCTAGACAAATAAGCACTAATGTTAAAAAACAGCATTAAAGAACAAACACTGTATCAGCAAACATCCATATTATGATGGTAGTGACATGCTCATTCTGTTTTTGTCAATAGTCAGATTTTTCTTTACTTTGTTTCATCTCCCACTTCTCTCTTTCACTCCTTCCTATTTTTTTTCTTCTCGCTTTCTCTCTGGGCTTTTCCGTGAGATGTCTGTAAGTTTATGTAGGAATCAAGCCAGGATTTTCTTACCAGCTTTTTCTCATTAGAGATTTGGAGGAGACTTGGGCTGAGTGGAATGGCATGAGGGGGGGGGCGGGGGGGTGTAGTTGAGAGAGAGAGAGAGAGAGAGAGAGAGCACGAATTGGAAGGTGTGGGATGTATGTTGGCCAGCTTAACCAAATTCCCATATGGCCTCTGCAGCTTGTTACCTCTACCATTTCTATTTGCTTTCTCTTTGTGTTGTGACCAGAGAGATTGAGCCTCAACAATCCTCTAATACACTTTTCTAGGATAAAAGTAACAACCTCCTGTATTATCCGGTCACAGTTAGACTGGGCCATGTGTCTCAGAGTGTCCTGGGTTTTTCTTGCTGTAGATCCGAGGTTGTTTTTTCTTTTTACTTTCTTCTCTGTACTTCTGTTTTCAGTAAATTTTTACGTTTCCTCCATCTAACTTGTTTGTGTGCCTTTGTCAGTGCACATTATGAATGTGTATGGAGGTGACATGTGTGTGAGTGTGAGTGTGAGGAGGGATTGTCACTGCTCAAGAGGTGAGGTATTCCTGATTGCTTATCAATCTTTGCTGGCATGTCTGACTTGTCTGTATATCCTTTTTATCTCCTTTCTTGGACATGCTTAGCTGCCAAAGGGTTCCAGGTGACAGTGATGGACCCCAGAACTGAACAGTACTTATTTCTAGCCCACCTCCCAAACACAGCTCTACAGTATGTATAACAGTTTGTTGCATAGGGGGTTAAAGAGCTGCAGACCAATCAGGGTACCCATGCTGATCCTTCTCCACCACCAACAGTGTCTACAGTGGCACATGAGCATTAAAACTGGATGATAGAGCAATGGAAGAAGGTGGCCTGGTGCGATAAATTACATTTTCTTTTATATCTAATCGACGGTTAGGTGGCTGTGCATTGTTGCCTGGGTAAGAGATGGTACCACCATGCACCAGGGGAAGACAGCAAGCAAGCAGAGGAAATGTGGTCTGGGCAATGTTGATTTGTTTAAAAAAAATCTGATGATAAAATTTTGCTAAATATAACCATTTAAGATATCGGCAGTTTTAATTCCATCATTTGAGAGAACAGATGTATATATTCTTTCTCAAACAGCGATTTGTATAGTGAGCATTTTAGATTTAACAAACCAATATGTCTGTAATCCAAAGTTAATCCTTGTAATTGCAGGGATAATCAATTTAATAGTAAGAAATCTTACTTTTAGTAACTCAAAAAATGGCCCACGTTGACTCAGTTGTGGTAGCATTTCATGTCATTAAAGAGATGCTCCTAATTTACATTTTTTCCAGAAGGAATGCTTCATTGAGTTACTATCAACAGCAAATGTCTAAGTAAAATTATTAAAATCCTTTAAATATCTCTTATTAAAAGGACTATTGTTTCCACCATTGGCTACAGATAGTGCTGTTACTATTCTTTTAGATACCTAGACATAGTTAAAAAAATTAAATAAATAAATTAAAAAAAAAAGTATGTGCCTTTATGTGCATTTCTAATGGGTTCCGGAAATTTTAGCCAGTTTGCCACTTTTTATAAGTTTTTACAAATTCCTCTTTCCAAGTTTAATTTATAAAAAATAAAATGTCATGTCGTCTTTTCACTTCACTTCACCAAAAACGTATTGTGACTTTAAAACCAAGGTATAAACCAAACCGTGACTTCTCCTTACTGTTACACCCCTAATATCAACATCATTAAGCGTGTCCCATACACAGTGCTCTATTCCCCTATGTATTTCATATATGATGTCAGGACATAACATGATCAAAGCAAATGTATCAAATGCTGAGACAGTCTGTCTGAAAACAGAGACTGCTGTGTTGTGTTTATGTGTCCTTTATGTCAGTCTTATTATAGACTTCTCCCCAAGGGCCATTAACTCCATTCTGTTTTTATTACTCTTTTCTAAGCAGGGAATGGCAAAAATATAGGCTCCAAACATAAAAAAAAATAAGCGAACACAACCACATCTGCACCACTTGCCAAGTGGAGTTGATGTAAAGGGCTATATCTATTAACACAGAAGTGTAGCGAAAGCACCATGTTGGCTTGTTAGCTGTTTAAACAGTCCCACAGCATGGTAAAGTGGTTCTGCAGTGATGAAAAATGTGTTTATAGTGTTTATAGTTGTTTGGATAGAACAGCTAACTCTAGTACCCATGGGCGGTGCCAAGGAGCGATTTGGGGTGCTGTAGTGACCCCTAGGACAGCCATAGCATGCCTTACAACTCCCAATTCTTTGTTTTAATGTGTAAGTGGAATAGTTTATTATTTAAAAAAAAATAATAAATACAAATTATTAGTTTTTAAACTTAAAAACAAAAACAACCCAGATGATCGGATTTATCCAAACACTACAGCAGACATTATAATTTAATATAATGCATTTGGTTGTGAAGGCACATTTTTTTAACACACTTCTTCTTTTAAAACTGACTGTAGAAACTAAATGATGCTAATAAGATAAAAATTTATGAAATAACCCACATGCATAAATAGGGATGGATGCTAAATCTGTCAGTTGACATGGCAAAGAGTGAAGGTTTGAAGGTTTGCTTTGGTTTAGATGTATTTGTTATATTATGTACAGTCCACACTTCACAAACTCATAACCTGGGTGCACAAGAGAACCGCATGAAAAAGAATACTATTGATTCACTAGTCAAGGTGTTTGGTGACTGGCAGAATGAGTTTTTGATCTCAGAATCTGGGACTGAAACATGCATAAACCCATGCTGTTTGTTTGCAAGCCCTGGCCGGGGTGTAATTGTATGAAATTATATATTCAGAGGTGTGTTAATGTAGGCTGGCTTGTGAACCTTGCATCTATCTGCTATGAGCTGAACCTCTCACCTTGTGTTTAACAAAGAATGGCACTGGAAGTGTCATAGGGTGGGTGCCGCACATGTGTGTGTTGTTGGGGACGTTGGAGTAAAGTAGAATTTAAACTGTGGTAATATTACATTATTGCGGTTTGATCTTAGCAAAATTTTAGCAACCTCATAGCACCAGCAAAAGAACATCTGTCGATGACCAAAGGGATTTCTGTGATTTAATTTTTAAAGCAAAAAGCCTTTGTGCTAACTGGCTAAGCTGTCCAAACAAAAGCTAAAACATTGAGATATTGTTGTTCCAGTTAGTGTTGTGTCTTTCATTATGTTGTATGTTTTATCATTTTGATGGGATGCAGTTATGTAAATGCAGATTTTAGATGATTTTATGTTAATTGACAAGTAGCTAAAATATTTCCTACAAACTAGCAAACTCTTTAGCGTAAACTCTTCTAGCTCTTCTGTATATCAAGTTCTACCCGCTATTGCACTTTTTATGTTACCATGATAAACTGATGAAATACTAATTGGCTTCACATTATCCTGTAGATCACGCCTGTCTGGTGGCACACAGTCACAGCTTTACAGGCCTGAGGACTAGTTAAGGGGGTAGGATATGTGGCGAAATTCCTTGACTGTACACTAATTACAATGTAGCGCTTCATTGCTTTTTACTGGGATGTGTTTCGCTCGTGCAGTGGCAAACAATAAACCCAGGCTTTTTGTGCTGCTGTTACTGCGGCATGTTGACAAGAAACGAGGGTGACATTTACAGCTTCCAAACCATTACTGAAAAAAAATACACAAGGTGATGCCCCTGGTTCTGAATCAGCATAAAGGATTCTGGAGACACCATCTTACACCTAAATGTTATGGCCTGACCTGAATTTTTCTTTACCCTATTGTTATTTCATGCTAGAGGAGATTATGATTATGATTGACGTGATTATGTTAAAAAGGGCAAATAAGGTAGAAATAGCACAATTTGGAAAGGGTGGAAAGTCTTATGTAAATATGCAGTCATCTCATGATAATTGTTTTCATCGTCCTCTGTTTGAACTCTTCATTATTCGCCTTATTGTTTTTGAACTTTTCTCTTTTAGGTTCAAGGCTATCATGAGTGCGTGGTAATTTGGAGCCTTGCATGCAACAAGTGTACAAATCAGTCTTTGTGATCTGGGTTAGATTAAGTGTTGCAGTCAGGCTTCCCCAGAACACGTCTTAATTTTTATACGGTTTCAGTTTTCTAAACCCCAACCCCCTATGCTTTATTGGAATCTATTGTAGGGCTGTAATTTAGTTGGAGGAGTTGTGTGTGTGCCTTGGAGAGAGTCGCAATGTTCTAATGCTCTATGCGAGGCAATTTGTGTGTGGGATATGTGTGGATAGAGAAAGAGAGAGGGGGGTTTGCTGGGGCTAGCCTTTTTGCCTGTATATGCTTCTGTCACACAGAATGGGGCGGGTGAGGTGGTGGTGGTGAGGGTGGGGGGTTTAAACCAGACACAGTTCTGGTGGTTTTTCGTGTCTCTCGTTAACATTTTCTGTTCAGGATTTCCTACAAGATGTGGCTACAAAAACAGTTCCAGACCCCCTTCACCTTGCCTACTTGCCCCCTCCCTCTGTCAGAAGACAAAAAGAGAGAAAGAAAGAAGGAAAGAAAGAAAGAAAAAAAAATAGGCGTCTGCTTTTAATTTTCAAGAGAGCAGCACCATTCTGGAGTGAGTCCACCAGGTCCTAACTCCCCTTGCTATTTGGCAGAGCAAAGTTATTGAGGGAAAAAATGAACAGAGAAACAAATCCAGAGCATTTGGCAGGAGTCTATTGTTGTGAGAGTTTTTATTGTGTACTGCTTCATGGGGTCTCATTTTAGTCCCAGTGTGTGTAAGGTAATGCAGTGAGCATCATGCGCTATTCTGGGCTTGTTGTCTAGCTGCACATTTAAAATGTTTGCATTTCGGTTTCTTGGGAGAGTGGCATCAGATAAGATACTTGGAAGGAAGTGAACAGATGAAAGTAATTAATGTTTTACATAGTAGCTAACACTGTGTGCTAAAGTAATATATCAGCCCTGACTTTCTGGTCATATGGTGGTGTGTAATGTTTTATAAGTTTCTTTTAAATGTGTTTTAAAGTACATTTATGTTTATGAATAATAAAAAAAAAAACCTCAAAGAGCAAGACAGGAACTGGTCTATTTTCACTCTAGTATTATTTTTTATTGTTAATGTCACCCCATTTATATGACCATCTACTACACTGTGTCCAGCTACTGTATGAGAGGTTAATCAGTTGCTCGATAGGTTTAGACTGTTGCACATGTAGTGATTACTTTATGCCTTTTATGCATTCATGAACCAGAAACAAACAAATCCTCTTTGTTGTATACAGTACAGCATATACTGTACACTCATCAGCCACTCATTAGGTACACCTGTTTAACTGCTCTTTAACACAAATATCTAATCAGCCATTCGCCTTGCAGTAAGACAATCCATTTCCGCATGTAGACATGGTCAAGACAGTCTGCTGAAGCTCAAACCAAGCATCAGAATAAGGAAGAATTTGAACGAGGCATGTTTGTTGGTGCCAGACAGGCTGATCTGAGTATTTTCGAAACTGCGGATCTACTGGGACTTTCACGCACAAACATCTCTAGGGTTTACAGAGAATCATCTGAAAAAAAAGAAATATCCAGTAAGTTGCAGTTGTCAGAGGTCAGAGGAAAATGACGAGTGTGGTTCGAGCGGATAGAAAGGCAACAGTAACTGAAATAACATTTCTGTGCACAGGGGTATGCCGAAGAACAACATGTCAAACCTTGAAGCAGATGGGCTACAGTAGCAAAAGACCACCCCTGGTGCCACTCCTGTCATATGTGAACAGAAAACTGAGGCTACAATTTGCAGGGGCTCATCAAGATTGCACAATTAATGATTGGACAAGCATTGCCTGGCCTTGATTTCTGCAGCGACAATCAAATGGCAAGGTGTGAATGTGTATTAAAACATGAAAGCATGGATCTATTCTGCCTTATAGCAGTGGTTCAGACTATTTTAAGTCTGGTATAAGTACCAGTGTTGCTGATCAACGATTTAAGCTTTATGGCATCTTAAATCATTAAGATCTCAAAGCTTACTGTAAATCATCTCAAACTAACTTCTTGAAAAGAGTGCGTTCAATACACTTAAATAGCCTCCACAGTCACCTGATCTCAATCCAGCACCTGTGGGAAGTAGTGGAAAAGAAGATTCGCATAATGGATGTGCAGACAGCAAATCTGCACCAAGAACGTAATGCTATCATGCAATATGGACCAAAACCTTCAAGGAAGGTTTCCGGCACCTTTACCTATGGCACGTAGAATTAAGGCAGTTCTGAAGACAGAATTGGGTCAACCCATAACTAGCAAGACTATCCAAACGTGGACAACATACAGTTACTGTTCAATTTAACTTTTAACTGCTACCAACCGGATATGCTGCTTCGTAAGACATTATAAGGAGAGGATAAAGATTATCCTTCACCCTAAAGAATTTAATTAACATTTTTTTTTTTTTCTGGCAATTGTGCTCCTTTATTTATATTAATGCATTTAGCCCGCAAACTAGCCCAGCTTGATTTTGACTTAAATTATGTAAATTCTTTTTTTTCTTTTTGGCCGAATTAATATGAGTTTTAAGGTAACCAAAAGACAAGACTGTGTAAGTGCATCGAAGCTTGCATTTGCCTGGTGGGCTGGCTAATGAATTTATAATTTGTCCAGCCCTGCACTTACTGAGATTAATCTTCGGCTGACTTGTTTTTAATTGTGTGCAATGTGCATAGTGCTCATGATTACTTCATGGAAGGGGACTTTATCCCACCGGGTTATCATCTGAGATCCCAATGACTCAACAATTGTTAAGGCTACTAATGTTGAAAAGAGCAGATGAGTCTACTAAATTAATAGTTGTAGTTACCCTGACTTTATATTATAATTACTATATTAGGAAGATGTTGGCATTATTAAGAGAAATTTTTTTACAGAGCAAACAACAACAACAACAACAACAACAACAAAAGCATGCAGTCATATGGTAGTGAGAGATACCACTAGTCGAACCTTTATTTTACAACTTTTGCCACACTCTGCCATTTATAAAGTGCAGACATGCTATTTGTGAATGATCAATAAGCTGACAGTAGTCTGGAGCTCTGTTCAAACATGTGACGTGACCAGAATATTCATTGACAATTTTCTTTTTTCTAATCATAAAAACAAGCCAATGGCCTGTCAGAGGACGGACTGGAAAAAGCCACAGACTTGTTGTGGTACACACACTGTCCCATGGGAAGTAAATGAGAGGCTTGGCTGCAGAGTCTGTCATACCACACTATTTATCTTGTCTTGTGGGATGTAATCATCAGAGTGGTGTGCAGTGAATTGGGAAACACCCCAGAGGGCTCCTGCTTCGAGCTGGACCTCACTGCCTGCAGAGCTAGAGACACGGAACCAGATAGCTGGCCAAGATCAAACACACACACACACACACACACACACACACAAACACACACACAAACACACACACACACACACACACACACACACACACACACACACACACACACACACACACACACACACACAGATATAACAATCCTAAATCCTGAACCCAATTTTTTAGACAGTGTTGATTAATTCTCTATAATAAAATCACAACTCAACTTTAAAAAAAGTATAAGCAGCTTTTTTTGTAGCAACGTCTAGCCTACATGTTGAATATCAATTTTCTGGTGCAAACAGGCTTTGCAGTGTAATGTACCAAACATTTGCATGTTTTAAACATTTAACTTGATATTTTGAGCATTGTCCAGCATTTTAAGAAAATCTCTTTGTACCGTATAAAATTCAAAAGGTAAAACATAAAAAAAAGGATTTTGGAAATGCTCATGTTATCATGTGACTTGCAAAGCTTCAGAATAGAGGGGGGTTTATTTTTTGAGGAAAAAAAAAGAAAGACATCATTGCTATAAGTAATAACAGGGAATAATTTCTCAAGGAAGTTCCAAGTTAACATGTAAATGCTGCTTAATGACCTAAAAGTATGATTTCCCATTCGTTAATAAAATTAAATGACAACAACAACAACAACAACAATAATAATAATAATAATAATAATAATAAAAGTAAGTGTTTGCCAATTGCCATGGTGAAAGCAGAATAAAACACTTTAGAGCATGCAGTACAGGCAAAAAAATTAACTTAGGTATATAATGAATTGAGTTCCTATAACACCACACCCCATCTTTTGTATCATTATTATTATTGTTGTTGTTGTCATCATCATCATCATTATTATTATTATTATTATTATTATTTATACATACTTAACAAGCCAATAGACAAGATGTCTGCGTGCCTTTAAGATGCATACTTTTCTTCCACATAGTATTTTCCAGTTAGTAATACAATAGACAAAGTAATTCAAAAACAGCACTACTGCAGCGCCCCTTTTAAATTGACTTTCTAAACTTATGCTGGTTAACCACGATCACCAGACAAATTCTTTAAAGGTGTGTTTAATTTGAAACTGCCTTGAACTATGACTGTAATTGCATTTTAGCTCTATGCTAATACGATAGCAGCTCAGAATAATAACCTCACCTTCCACCTTGAAAGCAGTTCTGAATGAAGATAATAGGCATCTAACCAAAGTCTTAGTTTTAATGACAAAAGCACTTTGAAAAACAAGAGCTGCCTTAAATCAAGCATGAATGTGAATTATTTAGCTGGTCTCCTCCCTCTAGGAAATCTAAACACACGGAGAGAAGGACAGTCGAACGAGCTTTTGGCAGCGGCCAGTGGCGCTGCAATATGGTGTGTTTTTTTTCTCTTTGTGGCTTTTTTTTTTTTTTTTTACATTGTTTTAATCTTTCGTCTAATAGTTTAACCTTCTTTTCAACATCTCGGTTTCATGCAACCTCTGATTTGGTCTGCTATGATGATAAGCGCTCACAAAAGGTCAAAGCTTCCCGTGCTGAACAGCGGCCAACTAGCATGCATCCATGGGTCTCCCAGATCTCTCTCTCTCTCTCTCTCTCTCTCTTTTTCTCTGGCTCTCTCTGTCTCTCTCTCCCTGTCTCATTCCTCTTCTCTTCCCCCAGCCGTCTTTCTTTTTTAATCAGTTTTTCC
Source organism: Clarias gariepinus (assembly GCF_024256425.1). NCBI lineage: Eukaryota > Metazoa > Chordata > Actinopteri > Siluriformes > Clariidae > Clarias > Clarias gariepinus. The sequence goes on from NC_071113.1 coordinate 15,197,626, forward strand.
CCTCTAGAGAGTTCCAAGTCTGGCAAGCTTTGGAATGAGTAGACATATAATACTGTACATTGAGTATTTTTCCTTCTGCTATTCTCGCTACTCACCCTTCCCTAGCCAGGGTTGTCATGGAAATCAGTTCTCCTTTATGAAAAAAAAAAACCTACTCCTCCTGCTTTTCTCCTCAGTTTTCTTTTCTGTCTCATTCCTTTCTTCTCCCCTTTTACCTCTCCATGTCTTTGTTGCTATGGTTTCATGCAGTAGTTAAGGTGTGACAGTCCTCCCATATGTTGAGTTTTGCGTTGCCCATCAGATTGACGTCTCCACTGACCATCTCAATTTCACAACACACCAGGGAAGATTCTCCCTTGGCATGGTTCACAAAGCATGTGCACATGCAGATCTACTCCATTTTACACTCAGGGCCTTAACAAACCAATGGCTCGTTGTGTTTCATTTGCCTCACCATTTCATCACCTCTCCGTAAATCACCTAATGAGAGACTCAACATGTCTTCACCGCTAGTCAACATCTGGACAGAAGTGCTAGTTTACATTAAATTACCATTGGAAATATATTCACCAGGCCAAGACTGCACTTTAGGGATAAATTGTGCTTTGTACTGATCTTTTTGTTTTGTTATATATGCTAATATTAATATTATCCATAAAAGCCTTAATTTGCATTTGCTCCTTCTTAGTCTGGATAGATACAGAGAGTGTTTAGTTACTTACTTCCTTTCTACTCCTTCATCTGTCATATCTTAGTGTGCTCCAGTGCATCTCATTGAAGTGTATTGAAGTGTATATCAATACGCAACATATTACTGACAGGCACCTTTTTTAAAAATGACTTTTTAGCAGACTGTATGGTGGAATTTGTATAAAGGAGTGGCTCTTTTTTGCCTATCCCATATCACGTTGGCTCCCTTTGGTATGATCGGACAAGAATTCAAATTTGAAGGGTAGAAAGAAAAGCAGAGAAGTAAGATGTGCAAATGTGACCTATGGGACTATAGGAGGATGTCAGAAGAAGAAAATACCACCACACACACCTCAAACCACTATTATCTTTAATGACAGTTATCTAAAGTGTGTCTATCAGTGTGTCTATCAGTGTGTGTGTGTGTGTGCGCGTGCATGTGTTTGTGTCTGCGTGTGTGCATACTGTATGGGGGAGGGCATTTACTCCCACTAATTTAGCTCAGATGACTGGTCGTCTAAGACGTGGAAACGGAGAATGTGAACCACACAGTATATTGATGAACTAAGTCATGCCTTGTAGAGTAATATTATTAAAAACTAGGGGTTTTTCTTTCAGTTTTTAAGTGTGAAAATAAGACAATAATGGAAACCAGTTTGAAATGTAATCAAGTGCGAACCATTTTCCTCAGTCTTCTATACATTGGTCTCTCTAAAGGCAGCAGCACTTTAGTTTAGAGTTGAGTTAAAGGATAGTTCATTAAGGTATGCCTGCTTAGCAGTTAAGTAAGCAAAATGGTGTATGGCAACACCAGCAGCTAATCTGTAGCTCTGAGAAGTGAAGGTATTTTAAGTAACACCTGTGTAATATCGCATAAATCCACTAAAAAAGTTGATGTGCTAAATTGCATGTATTGATTGACTTCTACTCTCATTGACGGATTGGTAACTGCAAAACATAAAAGCAGATGCCTGTGCATAAATTAGACCTCAGAGACACAGAAGTGTAGATAGCTATTACTAGAGGAATTTGCTTCCTTTTGTTTCTTTTGTGCAGTGACTCTAAAGATGTTGTCAATATTTGAAATAGTTTTTACGCAGCATATTCATATTCTAAGCCCTTGAAGGTATAAAAACTTCATACAGTAACTTAATTCAGGCATGCTGAAATGTTTTCGGTGGTTGAAAACAGTGCAAGTTGGTAGAGACGTGAAATAAGATTCAGTTTAATATGACAAACTTTATTTGGAGCTGAGTGTCTTTGCTCATGAGGCAGCAATCACAACTCCAATAGGAGGCTTCAGCTTTTCCTCTCCAACAAAATCGGCTTTGTCTGCATTTATTTTGAATTTCTTTTCAGGAAACATGACGATTGCTGAGCCCCGAGCTAATGCTTTATCGCTCTTATCTAACAGAGACGTGTCTGTGTTACTCTTCGTAAGTGCAAGCGATACACAAAGAGCACAGACAGTGTGTTTTACTTTTATGTTTTGTGTTTATAACAACTCCACATCGGTTGTCCCCTGAAAGCTTGAAAAGATCTGAGTGTTTACACGGCCTGTCTCACCAGAGTCTCTCAACTGGCGTCTTGCTTCTTCTTATTACTTATACAAGTTGAAAACGTTACAACTTTAACCCTTTGTGATTCTAGTAGTATTGAGACATTTATTCATTATGGTGGTGTTCCTATGCACTTTTCAGTGCAAGGCCTTCCCTTGATACTGTAATTATTTTGTGAATAATGAACGAAAATGCTTCTCGACCAGGATGAGCCATTTCTGTCGAGTATAATGAAGTGTGGAGGCAGAAGCAGTTTGCTTTACAAAGTATGCCACTGGGAATGAACGATCTCAGCCAATTGTTTTCATCAGAAGACGGATACATGGGCCAGCAAGTTAGGCTAGCCTGTGTTCCTGAGCCACCCGCAGATGTTGGCAATCTCTGGATTCAGCAGAAGTGTCGAGACAGTGCTATCCATCATGAGTTTATGAAAGTGGGACAGCGTTTCCTCTCCTGTGCGCCCTGCACACTATCACTGTGTGTCTCAGAGTCTCATGGTGTCATGTGTCATGGTTGTGTTGGATTATTGAAACTCAAGGCTTCTTAGGTTAGATTGAGTGTGAATGGTCTGTGCTGCGGTTATTGCATTGCTCCTTACAGTGACACTAGTCTTTCCATTAGCCATTATTTAGAGAGATTCGGTGTTGAATGGCTTTTACTGAGGGCTCAGTGGGCAAAAATGGACATTTGGACATTTAAAATCCTGTTGAAAAAGCTTATCAGGGCTTGTGAACAGAAATTTTATTTTCCTTTTATTCAGTGAATAGAACAGAATAAGGGGGTAGAGGTTAAAAGAATACTTCCTCTGATGACCTATGTAGGGATAAAGCTTGAGACAAACCAAATCTGGAATGCATCTCTTATTGGTACTGAGGATCATATAAAAGAAAACAAAAAATCTGATTCATATTTTTAGTTTTAAGTAAAAGAAGTGCCAGTGTGCTGAACAGTCATCTTAAAAATTAAAGAAGCTGCCTATAGCATCATCAACCTTAAAGTGATAACCAACAATCGACTGATCTTTATTTACCAAAGAGGTCCGAAGCTTCCTTTCCTGATTTTCCACAAATTCCTCTTGTTTTTTTCTGAACTTTTCAATTAATGGCATGCTTTCAAATAATATCTTCAATATGATACAATACTATGTCATACATGCTATCATATTGTAAATATCTAAGGTAAATTATTATGGTTAAAAAAGCAGAAGGGCCTAAGACAGAGCCTTGTGGCAGAGAACATGGCATTTCATGTCTAAGAAGTCTTGTTTGAAAATTCAGGTGTGTTTATTTGTGCCTTCTTTTTTTTCTCCTTTTTAAAAAAAAAACCTTTTTCACATACTCACATATTACCTTTTCATTAAGGGGGTAACAATATACAAACTTAAGATGAGATGTTTTAAAGTCAGCTTTCCCCCGAAAATGATGAAAACATTCAACATTATGAAAAGTAAACAATTGAAAGTACAATAACCAAAACTTAATAATGACACAGTCAGGCACAGTGAGCTAATTAAGAGGGACATTTTTTTTCCCCCAACCCCCAACTTTATATAGTCTATATACAGTAGAGATTGTCATATTAGATGTGACTACATGGCTGGCGCGATCTGTAATCACAGATAGAAGTTCCCAAAACAACCAAAAGTATGTATCATTCATTAAAAATACAAGAACACTTATTGCTGGATAGAAAGCAAAATCCTGTGGCTGGTCCAGCAGGGTAGAAAAGGGACGTCTGTAGGAAAGCGGTGCTGTGTCATGCTTATGTGCTTATGCCCACTTCTAGTTTAACGATTTCCAAGGTTTAACTAGTCTGACTCAGAGCACAAATGTTTAGAGATGTTTACACTAAGTTACTCAAAAGTTTTTTAAAAAAAAATAGTCACAACCTTTGATTTTAAGTGCTTAAAATGTGATAATTTTTGTTTAGAATTTTTGTTTTTTGAATGGTACCCTATAATTTGTATAGTATTTGACAACCAGTCGAGCAATAAAACAGATTTTTAAACTCTACGATCTTTTTAACAAACTGTTTAACAAACAGTTAAACAATAGAGCTGAACAAAAAAGGTAAAGGATGAAGGAGCAAGAAACAGCATGGGTCCAATTAGAGGTGACCGTAGGGTGACTATTGACTGTTATTGTGTGGCTGCGAACTAAATTAAACTGCAATACATTATCCATATGACCATGTCAGATTACTTCATTCAATTTATTCTGTGTTGCTTACAAATAACAGAATGAATAAGTAGTATGTTACTTTACATAATGCACCGCACATGTTTTTGCCGGTGCTAAGGTTGAATTGTTCATCACGAATTCAATGAATCCAATAATGTTTGCTTTTCATGTCTGACAGTCAAAATTACGCCTTACAGTATTTGTGCATTAAAACAGTGAAAGATGAACCTGAGTCAGACAGGGAATGTTTGAGGAAGTCTTTACAAGTCTTTACAACTCTAATACAGCTTTTGCTGGGTCGTGGTTTGCAAGGTTTTAGCAAAATTTCTACTCCAACTACAATTCTTTAAAAAAAAAAAAAAAAAACGCAAAATAACCTAAAGCTACACCAAACAAGTTGAATTACTTTTGTCATTAGGATGTACTTTCTGTATATGTAATGAATATTAAACACCCATACCAGTGTTATAGTAATGTTTTAATTATTTAGATATATCTACTGTAATCAGGCTATATAAATATCTACAGTATATAGAATATAAAAATATATAAATATCTATATAAATATATCCATGCCTTCAGGGCTCTATAAGTCTATGTTTTTATATTAAAATAGGTAGATTTGTATTTACTTGTTTGTTTTTATCATCATCATAGAAAGTAAATACTCTTTGTCTGAGATGATTTGGAAGAAAATCCTAATTTCGTAGCTGATACCAAGTCAGTTCATAGATAAATAATGTCTGTGACATTACAGTCAGGAGTGTGGGAAAAGCCTAGCCGTGTGTCCAACTCTTTCATCATCTCATCAGGATAGTTTTGCTCAGATGTATGGGTCTCCAAAGCTTCAACTTCCACTACTCTTTATCAAAGCCATTGAACTATTGCTGTCTGGAAAGTAGTGTCCAATGTTTGCAATGTCTACTACTTGTACATTGGATTTCTCAATAGTATAACCTTAAATGCTGCTGTAATGTGATGGCAACTGCTAACTTCTTACAAGAAAATAAACATACAGCACCAAAAAACAAACTGGTACCAAAGTGGAAGCTGTGCAGTGGGTTCTTTCTCTAAGGCTATGGAGGAAACCTAGTGTGTGGTGTGCAAGATGGAATTTCACCCAGCTTTCCTTCTAATCGATTCCCCCAGCAGTCAGTCGGTAAGCTAGGAGCACAATAAAGCTCATGCTTCCTGCTTACGATCTCCTATTGATGTGCCCCAATTTAACCCTGCTGAAGATTGATATACCATCTCTCACCTCACTGGGAGTTCTTCACTTGGTTTGCTTTCTGACTTTTTTATTATTATTATTTCTTTGTTTGTGCTTTCTTTAGCCCCCTGTTCTTCTACCCTCTCTTTCCTCCCCAGCTCCATTCTGTGCCTCCCCTGCTGCTATGCACTGCAGAGGCATGAGAACCGAGAGCTTTGGCTACTGAGTTATTATTTGTTTGACTATGGTGGTATAGATAGTAAATACCTCAGCGGTTGCGCAATTTCAAGAGGGATCCTGTACAGTGGCATATTGGTGGATTCAAAATAGCATTACTGGTTTAGCCCACTCATCATCTCCTCCATACAGCACACACAACTGAAGTCCTGTGCCCTGTGACTGCTCCTATAGAATGGTGCAAGATGTCAGTTGTTATTTATATCTTTATATACTGCCTGGCCAAAAAAAAGCCATTTCAGAATGGCCTGCATCCAGAAAGAAAAAAAAAAAATCAGCTAAGGAGATTGTTAAACTGACTGAAATCTTGTTAAGAACTGTCTAAAGCATTATTAAAACCTGGAATGATTGCGGTGATCTGTCAGCTTTGCTGAAAAAAATCCGGAATGATAGTAATTAGAAATGACTTAAACAATTGGTGATGATGCATTGTAAAATAAGCTGCATAGTAAAGCTAAGCCCAATGTGAAAAGAAATTAAAAAAAAATAATAGTTAGAGAGCATAATGATTATACTCTGGAGCAATGGGAAAATGTGGTCTGATGGGTTCAGATTCTACAGATTCTTTAGGTTCCTGTTCCACATCAATGAGTTTATCAGTGTAAGAATGAAAGCACCTGAAGCGATGCACCAGTCATGCATAGCGCCCACTTTACTAGCCTCTGGAGGCAGTGTTATGATCTGGGTTGTCAAGAACTAACCTGAGATGACCAGAAGACGTAGCTTTAGCGGTTAGCCCTGTGTAGCGTGACTGGTAAACCCAAACGCGGAGGGACATGAATAGGCAGGATAATCACGCAGTTAGTCTAAGGACTCTCACGATTGGGGAGCAAGGGAAAGACACAATCTAACCCGCGTCCTATAAATACACACTCAGCAAGAAAGCGAAACCAAAAAGGTGAGTACTCACAGTTAGATGACCGCAAACGAGGCAACATCGGGCAACTCAATGACTGAGCGTTGTACTGAGGTTTGTTTACTCCTTTTATACTTCCTGGTTTGCGACCGCCTTACTTCCGGGTCCTAGTGCCGGTCGCGGCTTGAGTGTGCATGACAGTACCCCCCTGTCCAGGACCGGCTCCTGACGGTCCTGGGGTGGAGGATACCCGACGACGGTAGTCTCGAATGAGTTTGGGGTCGAGGATGAACCGGGCCGGAATCCACGATCGTTCCTCGGGACCGTAGCCTTCCCAATCGACCAGGTACTGGGTGCCTCTGCCCCGAGGGCGTGAATCGAGGATCCGACGCACGGTGTAGGCGGGACCACCGTCAATGATGCGGGGAGGAGGAGCAGGGGGGGTGGGTGGAATCATTGGAGAGGTGATGAAGGGTTTGAGTTGAGATGTGTGGAAAACCGGGTGGATCCGGAGCGCCGCAGGCAGCTGGAGCCGGTAGGTGACAGGGTTTATCCTTAGGGTGATGCGGTATGGTCCTATGAAGCGAGGTGAGAGTTTCCTGGATTCGGTATGAAGGTGGAGGTTCTTTGTGGATAGCCATACCTTGTCACCTACTCTGTACAAACGTCCCGGAGGGTGTCGACGGCGGTGTTGAGTGGTATACTGTTGATTGGCCTTCTGGATAGCGAGGTTGGCTTGGTTCCAGAGCCGTCGACACCTACGGACCAACTGTTGGGCTGATGGTACGTCGACCTCCGGTTCTTGATGGGCAAACATCGGAGGTTGGAAACCATAGCATACCTCAAATGGGCTTAGATTGGTGGCTGAGGAGACGTGTAGGTTGTGGGAAAGTTCTGCCCATGTGAGGTAGCGGGCCCAGGAGCGCTGGCGGTCGGCCACAAAACATCTTAGGTAGCGCTCCAGTTGTTGGTTGGTCCGTTCCGTCTGACCATTAGTCTGAGGATGGTATCCGGATGACAGACTACTGGTGGAATTGATCAGACGGCAGAAGGCCTTCCAGAACCGGGCGGTGAACTGGGGCCCCCTGTCCGAGACGATGTCTTTGGGGAACCCATGCAGGCGGACTACGTGTTCCAGTATTAGCTCAGCGGTGGTTTTGGCTGATGGGAGTCCGGTGAGGGCCACCAGGTGCACAGCCTTGGAGAACCGGTCAACAATGGTGAGGATGGTGTTCTTCCCTTCGGAAACCGGCAGGCCCGTGATGAAGTCCAGGGCGATGTGCGTCCAGGGCCGTCGAGGAACAGGAAGTGGTTGAAGCTCTCCCGGGGGTGGCTGATTGGTGTCCTTGGCCCTGGCGCACACCGGGCACGCCTGGACGAACTCGATGATGTCCCTTCTCATGGACGGCCACCAGAACGCCCGTTGGATGAATGAGAGGGTCCTTCTCGTCGCTTGGTGTCCGGCGATCGCGGAGGAGTGGCCCCATTGGAGGACGTCTGATCTCATGTTCTGGGGTACGTAGAGTCGTCCAGGCGGCACGCCTGCCGGCCCGGCCTCTGCGGCCTGTGCCTGGCGGACCCTCGTCTCCAAGTTCCACTGAAGAGGTGCGATGATCCGGGAAGCGGGGATGACAGGCACGGGATCCGCCCGGGGAAGGTCTTCGTCATGTTGGCTCGAAAGTGCGTCGGCCTTGGTGTTTTTGGACCCCGGGCGGTACGATAGGTGGAAATCGTACTGTTCGAAAAATAGAGCCCACCGTGCCTGTCGTGGATTCAGTTGTCTTAAGTTCCTGATGGTGATTAGGTTCTGATGGTCGGTCCAGACGATGAACGGCTCACTGGCGCCCTGGAGCCAGTGACGCCATTCCTCCAAGGCCCACTTTATGCCCAGCAGTTCGCGGTCCCCTACCCCGTATCGCTGCTGAGTGGGGTTGAATTTTTTGGAGAAGAAACCACACGGGTGCAGTTTCTGGTCTGGACCTCGTTGAGAGAGAACAGCGCCGGCGCCCACATCCGACGCGTCCACCTCCACAACGAAAGGTTGGTTGGCGTCTGGGTGGAGAAGGATGGGAGCGGTGGTGAAACGATGACACAGATCTTGGAAGGCGGAGATGGCAGCAGGTGTAAGGCGAAACGGGTGAAGCGAGGGCCTGGTCAAAGCAGTTAATGGTGCTGCAACTGTACTGTAGCCCCGGATGAAGCGACGATAGAAGTTCGCAAACCCCAGAAAACGTTGAAGCTGTTTGAGGGTCCTGGGTAGGGGCCAGTGACGCACAGCTTCGAGCTTCTGAGGATCCATGGCCACACCCTGGGGCGAGATGACAAAACACAGGAACGTGGTGGAGTGCTCGTGGAAAGCACATTTTTCCAGCTTGCAGTACAGTTGGTGAGCGAGCAATCTCTTAAGAACCGCCCGAACATGTTGGATGTGCTCCTGGAGGTTATGGGAATAAATGAGAATATCGTCCAGGTAGACGAACACCCATCGGCCCAGCATGTCTCTGAGGACGTCATTGATAAATTGTTGGAAGGCCGAGGGTGCGTTGCAGAGTCCAAAGGGTATGACCAGGCTCTCGTAGTGTCCAGTGGGTGTGATGAACGCCGTCTTCCACTCATCGCCCTCTCTGATACGCACCAAGTTGTAAGCGCTCCGGAGGTCCAACTTCGTGAAAATGGTGGCACCAGAGAGGGCGTCCAGGGCAGAGTTGGTGAGTGGCAGCGGATGTCGGTTCTTTATTGTGATCTTGTTTAGCCCCCGATAGTCGACACATGGGCGAAGTTCGCCCCCTTTCTTCTTCACGAAGAAAAACCCCGCGGCGGCTGGTGAGGAGGAGGGTCGGATGGTACCGTGGCGCAGGGCGTTGGCGACGTACTCCTCCATAGCCTGTGTCTCGGTGGTCGATAGAGAGTAAAGATGGCCGCGGGGGGGGGGCGGAGCCTGGCTGAAGTTCAATCGCCAGGTCGTATGGGCGATGAGGTGGTAGGTGAGTGGCTCTTTTTTTGCAGAATACTTCAGCCAGGTCTCGATACTCAGGTGGAATGGCGTCGGTGTCGACGTCGGGGACCTCGGACTCCTTGGGACACGTCCCAGCCGGTGCCCGGAGGCAGAGCTCGGTGCAGGTCGGCCCCCACTGAAGGATCCGGTTCTGTGCCCATGAGATGAGAGGGTCGTGCTGCAGTAACCAGGGATAACCGAGGATGACCGGAGGTGATGAGATAGGTGTGAGGAAAAACTGTAGCTGTTCGTGATGCTGATCGATGATGAAAGAGAGAAGTTGGGTCTGGTGAGTGATGGGGCTAGATGACAGGGGCCGACCATCGACTGAGGTGATGTGAAGCGGCTGGGATAACGCCTCGATCTTTACCCCCATTTCTTTGGCATACGTGGAGTCAATGAAGTTCCCCGCAGCACCGGAATCGATGAACGCGGTACTTCGGACCCGTTTGTGGCCAAATTGGAGGGTTACCTGAACCGTGAGACGCGAAGTGGTGGTGTGGGTGGTGGTGGAGAGGTGGATGGCGCCCGGTGAGTCTCTCCCCTTGCTCACCGGGGCTGCGCGTTTCCCGGGCGGAGCGGACAGATCGCCCGGTGATGGGCCGCTGACCCACAATAGGCGCACAGCCCTTCTCGGAACCGGCGTTCTCGTTCTGTCACGGTTAGGGAGGCGCGTCCTAATTGCATGGGTTCCCCGGCTCCGGTGTTAACCACGGCAGGAGGTGGAGATCCGACAGGTTCAGTGATGGCGGAAGTGAAGGTGGTGGATGGTCGAGGTGACGTGTAGGCGTGGATTGGAGCAGGCGGCAGGGTCCTCGGGGCTGGCTTCGGACGAGAGAGGAGGCGCTGGTCGATGCGGAGGGCGAGTTGGATTAGCCCCTCCAGTGTGGCGGGGAGTTCTCGTCCGGCCAGTTCATCCTTGATGCGTGAAGCCAGTCCCTCGTAGTAGGATGTCCGGAGCGCGGCGTCTCCCCAGGCTGTCTGTACTGCGAGGGTTCGGAATTCGGCAGTATAGCGACTCACGGACAATCCTCCCTGCCGCAGATGGTAGAGCTTTGTGTCGGTCTCCACCTCGCCCGCAGGATGTTCAAAGGTGAGTCTGAGCTGGCTGGTGAATTCGTTGTAAGAATGAGCGGTATCGGTGTCTGCTCGAAGCACTGCCGTGGCCCACTCAGCTGCCTGCCCGGACAACAACGATACGAGAAGAGCAATGCGAAGCCGATCGGTGGAGTACTTGGTGGCGTTGAACTCAAACACCAGATCTAATGCTGTCAAGAACACATTACATCTTCCGTCCGTGCCGTCCCATTTATCTGGTAGAGCTAGAAAGACATCTGAAGGGGGGGGAGGCGGCGCTGCGGCCGCCGCGGCGGGTGGCCGGCTCGTCGCGTCAGCAACAGCCGCGCGGAGATCCGCGTTCTCCCGCCGGAGCTCCGCCACCTCGCGGCGCAAGGCCGCGACGTCTTGGACGCTCTGACGCAGAGTAGCGAGCTCTCCGGTTAGCTGATTGATGAGCGCGGCATGCTGATCCACCACACCGCAGAGACGCGCATGCTCCGCTGGGTTCACCGCGGTAGGCTCAGTCATTCTGTCAAGAACTAACCTGAGATGACCAGAAGACGTAGCTTTAGCGGTTAGCCCTGTGTAGCGTGACTGGTAAACCCAAACGCGGAGGGACACGAATAGGCAGGATAATCACGCAGTTAGTCTAAGGACTCTCACGATTGGGGAGCAAGGGAAAGACACAATCTAACCCGCGTCCTATAAATACACACTCAGCAAGAAAGCGAAACCAAAAAGGTGAGTACTCACAGTTAGATGACCGCAAACGAGGCAACATCGGGCAACTCAATGACTGAGCGTTGTACTGAGGTTTGTTTACTCCTTTTATACTTCCTGGTTTGCGACCGCCTTACTTCCGGGTCCTAGTGCCGGTCGCGGCTTGAGTGTGCATGACATGGGTTGCTTTATTAAAAATGTTACCTGGCAATAAAAAGAAGTCAGCTGATGACTTCAATGTACTGAATGACCAGAGTACACCTGTGCATTTTTTCTTTCCTGATTCCATGGGTGTATTCCAGGACTCAAACTGAGAATAAGGGGTTTTGGAATCAAGAGCAATTATTTCCATAATCACTGGAAAAAGGCAGTCGAACGAAATATTAGTGTGAGACTTTTATTCGAGCCAGGCATTGTAAACGAAAGCTAAACAGTTAAATCTATATACATTTGCATAATGTTGTTCACTGCATGCCAATAATGATGTCTAAGCAGTCATGAGAACGGCCTTAGTATAAGGTCCCTGGAGAGGTCTGCGTATTGCTCCTGTCTTTTTATCCCAGGGGGCTTGCCCTGTATGCGGCCCGAACTGCTATCTCTCCCCATGCTGTGGGATTTTGTCTGTTTTTTTCTTTTATGAATCTATTTATGCATTTCTGTTTTCCTTCACAGGATGGTTAAATGGTCATTCTAAGAAATAGTACTAGGATGATGGCATAGATTATCATTTTTTATTGGATGTATTACCCTTTACACTCATTACAATTCAGATATGCCAGAGACTTAAAAACAGATCACACTCTTATGTTTAATAAGAGTTCCTATTTTTATTGGTGAAATCATAGCACAGTGTCATCTTAGTGTCACCATTAATACCATTCGTAACCAGAGACATGGCTAATACATTATATTGTACAGTATATATTTTGATGCAGTGTTATATATGATCGATTTTGCCCACCAGTGTAGTACTGTTTGTTCTCCAAACAACATTTCTTAGATCTTTCATGCTCATTCTTAGTCTCTCATACTTCATTTTTTTTCTGTTTTTGTCTGGGAGTGTTTCCTTGCCCTCTTGCCCTGACCACTCAGCTGAAGAACCAGTCTTTCTCAGGCTTACGTCATTCCTTTCATCTGATATTGGAGTGTCCTCAGAGGGTCAGAGGTCATGCCTTCAGGGCTGTCTGGGGGATTCTAGTATAAGCATTAAGTCTCCTACTGCATAAAGCAGCAGAGGCTCTGTAAAATCCCAAGTAACCATATTGGCTTGGTTTTGCTATTATTCATAACATTTTATTTTTCTGTTGGTGTGATGTGTCTGTTTTACTTTATGCCACACAGGTTTATCTGTCTGGCCTTATCAGAATGTCTTCCAGATATCACTTCATGGGCTGCACATTGCACAAATTGTTACTGCTGACCAAGGGGACAATTCAGATAAGTCAAGTAGGGTGGAATGTCGATGGCCAGCTGCTCTAACTAGTGTAGTAAACTGCTGATTGTATTTCCAACACTAACACTACTATATACAATGGAAGCAGCATAACATGACTAATGTACAAAGCACAAGAGACTGTTCTTTTTAGGTGAATTAGCCATGCGGCAGGGTAATGGTAGTTGCATTTGTATAAACTGTATTGAATTGGCATTTTCTTTTCTTCTCGATTTTTAGTGTGAGAATGTCCATAATTACCTTCATTATTAAAAATAATTACACTGCATTCGCACAGGAAGTGTCAACTTACTCAGCATGTACTGTAGCTAGCTGTGCTACGTGTGTAGCATGAAACCGAACAAAACGTCAGGTTTTACACCAGGTTATTATCTGACATACATTAAAAGTATGGGAAATGCCTTTTACTCTGCTGCTGCACTGTAATTATTGACAAAAAACACTGTAGAATTTATATGAACTTGTGCTAATAAGAACAAATTTACAAACATTATGTTGATACAGATTTTATCACCACATAGTCCATACAAATAAAACACAAGCAAGTCAGTCTTAGAGTAAATGTGTTTGCTCTATTTATAGTAAATATTAAAAAAAGAAAATATTTGATTTTCTTCAAAAGCATTTGCTGTGCCTAAAGGCTAATTTACTGCGAACATCTTTTAACAATTATTTCTAGCTTATTTCCATATACAAATGATACATGCTGGTGCCTAAAACTCATGGAACATTGACTACAGAAGACGGCAGATGATAACGAATATGCTTATGGAATATACAGCCAAACTGCGGTGGACATAAAATACATTCAAATTTGTAGCTCCATCCCTAATTGTTAACAAAAATAACCAAAAAATCATAGCACATGCTAGCAAGCTTCAGATCACAACAGGTCACCCTCACACTCCCCCACAAGCCATCTTACTGTAGAAAACAATGACAGTGGGAACTGGGTTATAACTTTTGCTAAAACAGCTAACTGTGTTAGCTTACACATTAGCCTTTTTCACACAGCTATACAGTAATTACATAAAATGACACAAGTTTCAAACTGTGTATTTAGTTTATTTAGTTACAGTACCATAAAACTACACACTTGTTTAAAACCTGACATTTTGGCCTCCGAGTGGCGCAGTGGTAAAGCGCTCGCCCTATCATCCGGGGAGCGCTGGTTCGAACCCCGGGTGATGCTGGTTTCCTCTCACAGCCGGAGGCACAGAGAGAGCTGATTGGCCGAGCTCTCTCAGGGGGGAGGGATGAGAGGTACTTGCGCTCCCACATTAGTCACGGCGCTACAGCCAATCAGGGGCGTCTGTGAGCTCGCGCACACAGAAGGAGCGGCTAGCGCTTTCCTCCGAGTGTGTTACTCCACCCCTAACGGTGCGTGAGCGAGCAGTTCGAAAAGATGCGGTCGGCTCGCGTCACGTGGTTCGGAGGAAACACGGGATAGCTTTCGTCCTCCCGACTGAGTGGTTGTAGTAGCCTTGATCTGAGTGGGAGCCCCCTAGTGACGGGGAGTAATTGGCCACGACTAGATTGGGGAGAAAATCGGGGAAAAAAGAATTGGACAGGACTAAATTTATATATATATATAAAAAAAAAAAACTGACATTTTGGTTGGATTACAGAAGCAGCACATCTAGCTAAATGTTAGCTAATGTGACATATTTTGGGCAGCTGCAGTTTCATGCCCCTAATAGCATAGGTGATTCCACACATCCTGTTGCAATCAATCAAGAAATAAAGTAAATTAAAGAAGATAAAAACTATAAAAATCCTGTTACAAATTATACTTGTGTATTAAAAAACAAACAGAAATGATGTTGCTATTAGCAACTGACTGCTAGCTGTATGCACGAGTACACATCCTCATTAATTACATTACAGTTAAGTATGTAGTTACTTCACATGTATTAAAAGCACTTGCTACATAACGCACCATTGTGTTCACCTCTTGGATTGCCAGTAGACTTATTTGACATATAGCTGTATCGATTGCAGTCGCTTTGGTAAATGGCTCAAATCTTTTTGTTTGTCTGTTACATAACATTGTTGATTTTGTCATGAGGGAATATATGTGTTGTGAGACTGAGTCACATCAACAGTCAGCGTCTATACAGACTCTCCGTTCTGCATAAACACACTTGGCCACCCCCAGCTTGCCTGGATGGAGCTTGGCATTTCCCAATATGTACTGCAGTATGTAAAGCATTCTTTGTGGGATTGTCATGTCATGAGCGCAGCATTAGTGTAAATAGTTAAAGCTAAGGCAGGGTTAAAGTTACAATCCCTGCTCTGCTTCCTCAGCATATAGCTGCCACAGCACTCGTGCCTGTCTCTGGGTTGTTGTTTTTTTCCATCAGTGTGCCAGCACTGTACAGTATGTGCCACCACCAGACTTTAGCACTCTTTCTCAGAGAGGAGCTCTGTCACTGGACACAGGATGATATTCTACTGGGGAGGAAGCTGAAGGCCACTGCTGTGTTCTGAATGTCACTGGCGTTCTCCAGTACCCTCTAAATGATCACTGACTGGGCACTGTACTTCCACCCAGCATTCAAAAAGCTCACTAGTGATTTTGGATGAGGAAATTTTTTAAATGCCAGGGTTGCATGATATGGAGAGTGAGCAAAACAGGCAGGGAGAAAAGAAAGTGAGCAGGCAAGGAATGAGGGATTTGATAAATAGAGGTAATGGGCACAAACAGTGTGAATGTCCCGAGGGAGAGATTTCTTCCATCCGCTTTAGCCAAGCCATTCTGCCTTTCTCTCCTCCTGTTTTTTTTTTTTTTTTTTTTTACATACAGTACGTAGCCTCCTTACACAGGCTTTTGTCTTTGTTTTCTCTCTCTTACCATGAATAATTCCTTTTTCCATCAGAAACCATCTTGTGTAATGCTGCTCGTTATCACACTTTCTTTCAAACGGCAGTTAGAAATGGGAGGATTTGGACAGCTTGCTGATATGATGTGTGATTATGACTGTACTGAGAAACAGTTGTCTGGTTGGGTCAGAGCGAAATTTCACATTATTCAAAGAACCTTTTGTGCAGCTTCACTATATAAATAAGGACAGTTTAATGCAAATAGGACAGTCCGAAATGAATGTGTTTCACTAGAAGTGCACACAGTAGTTTAAACGCCTAAAAAATGCAGTTCTAGTCAGTTAGTGCTCTTTACATTAGGGTACACTGCAGATGTTCCAGCATGTATGAGATTATCATTGCTGCACAATCTATTATTATATTATATAGAGTTGGGAATCACACTAATTTGCTGTTCCCTAATTTGCATACAATCAAGACACATTTTAGCTTACAAGCTGTCTGATCGTTAACAGACATGAAAAACTTTACTTTTCTCTACAGCAAGTCCATTTAATGTGTAGATGTGGCGAAGAAACCACAGAACTACTTACTGTAAACTTTAAGGCAGAATTAAGGTTAAATCAAGATATAGACATGAATAGACAAGACTAAACCAATAAAAATATAACAGAGTGTAATCAAACATTAATCAAGACAGACGTTCCAGTTGAACCATCCCAGTCAATTCTGTCAATAAAAAAAAAAAAAATACAGTGGTGGACAAAAGTATAAAGGTAGCATATGCCTAAAAGTTCTCCCTTGTGCACAAAAGAGGTGATTTCATTAACTAGTTCTAGGCTAATATCTGGCTGAATAGTTGTGCTGATTAACTACAAAACTAATGATTAACTGCCTATATGACGATGGTGTTTAGGTTCTGGAGCCATGGCCTTGGTCATCTCCAAACCTAAACCCAATAGAAGACTGATGGACAATGGTGATCAGTAGCGGTCAGTAGCGGTCAAGAAACCATCTTCTGTACATGATCTTCAGGAAACAATCAAGCAGGCATGGATTGAGCGTTTAATGATTGACTATATGCCCAGCAGGTTTTAAAGAATACCAAACTTGGTTAAATAAGATATATTTTATTATATCTGTTTAGCATTAGCCTTAAATTATCTGTAGTGTAGTCCATACCAGTCTCTGGGAATGAGCTGTTGCTACAGAATCAACAAAGTATTAATCATTTATGTTACAGCCGGAACTGCTGTCAGAGGCACTATTATAGTAAATGAATCAACTCTACTTTAATTTATTCAGATTTAGCAATGCTGTTAGTAAAAAAAAAAGAGGAAATAAAAAAGCTGTTGTTTTAAGAGGTAGATTTAAAATAAGTATTCAGGATTTTTTTTGGGAAGCTGCTTTTTTTTTTTCTTTTATATTTTTGTGGTGAATAAATTCTACAGATGTTTTTTTTTAACCTTGATTTATATAGATAACATTTGTGGTAAAAATAATGAACTGAATAATAAAATAAAATAAAATAAAATTGGAACTCAAATAATTCCTTAGTGTATGGCACTAAAGGTGGTACTTGGAGTCCTCTCAATGTCATAAAAAATATGCATATCAACCCTGCAGCCTTTTGTTTTTACCAGCACAGCTTTATAACTTTAAGACCTGCACTGCCTATTAAATTATAATCATAATGACAACCTTGATTTCTTCATCTAATGCTTTGAATGGGCTTTTCCTATCATAAATATTTTTTTTTATAATTCATTTAGATCCAGTGTTTTGAGATGTGAGTGTTGCAAAACTCCCAGCGAGCACTTTCACAATTATTATTATTATTTTTATATTGTGTTGTTGCCTGCTTGTTAAGATCACAGCTATTTTAATGATCCTTGGGTTAAAGCCATTTGTATTAGCAGAGCATCTCTGTGGCCAACATGATATCATAGTTGGAGTTGTTAGGACCCTCTAAAGGGCAAGACTTCTACAGGGGGGCTCTGAAAATTAGCTACGATATAAAAAATATGATCTCATTAAGCACATTTTGTGGCGTGATTGTGTCATATGCATATTCAGGATAATCCTAATTAGAGGTACTCTGTGGAGATGTCCATGCTGTAAAGATAAATAACAGTAATAATTTATTTATATACCCAGATGATGTTATACCTATCCAATTGTTTAAATCTAATATCTTGTTCATGTAGTGCTAGTGCTATCATCGCAGCTCAAGCATCTGTGCTCTCACTAAGCCACTTCTGTAATGGCATCTCATATCCACTCATCAGAGTCAAGATGAATGAGCACTGCACTGAAATAACCATAAAGAAATTAGAGCCAGACAGCCATCCTCT
Source organism: Clarias gariepinus (assembly GCF_024256425.1). NCBI lineage: Eukaryota > Metazoa > Chordata > Actinopteri > Siluriformes > Clariidae > Clarias > Clarias gariepinus. Next base: position 15,215,762 of record NC_071113.1, read on the forward strand.
TTCCTAATCAACTTCCCACTCTAAAAGCATGGGCAGGGCACCTCTGGATCTCTCCTCTGTTTTTCACCTCCTAATTTCTCCCCCTTTCTCTCAACTCAGTGCATTTACTGTCCAGATTAGCTACACTGTATGGATCGGGACAGCTTCTTCCCAGATTCTCTGCCCTCTGCCAGCAATGTTATCTTATAATATACTGTATGTAATATAGCATCATTTGATGTCTTTTGAGGCCAAAGTTATCATAGTCTAACAACCTGGCATGGTTTTTAGGGAGCTAATTTCCTAATTTGATACTGCCCAAGTCACACTCAAAAGCCAGCTCTTAATTATCATAAAACAGCTACTTGCTGGATTGGGTGAAGGCTAACAAGTGCTTTCTCCAGGATATGACCAAAACTACTGCTTGTGCTGCATCACAGGGGAATGTAACACCCTCAGAGGAAACAGCTATCCTCCTACAAGAGCAAGAGCCCATGCCCATGCTCTCAACCAGCACAGAACACTGCTAATCTGCAGTGAATTAAAGGAATGTTTTGACATGAAAGACCAGGATTTTCTTGATTGCATTGTTGCCTATTAGGAAATTTTAACTCCAGAATCAAAACAACGTGCATCAAAATAGTGAAAGTCAACAGTCACACTAAGTCCCAAGCAATTGCATCTGCAGGAAAAGTTGTGGCCAATACATTCTGGGGACAAACGTTGCATCATTCATGTGGATTTTCTACACCGTGGCATCAAAATGAACAGTGCAAACTACTGTCAGGTTTCATAAGATGTGCATACTGCTTTTAACAATAAAACAGCTTGGTTTATCACAAAAGACATTTTGTTATTTTCAGGAGAATGCTCAACCTCATATCACCCACTGCACCACTTGCACATTACGGTTACTCGGCTGTCAGTTATTGCTACAACCCCATACAGAACCCCAAAAAAAGTTCCTTCTTCAGCAGTGATAAAGACAGCTTAGGTGTACTGGGAAACTTTCTACCTTGATGGTATCCAAGCAACTCTAGGATAAATACCTTAGTGTAGCAAGGGATTATATAGAGAAATAAGGGTATCAGTAATAACTGTGTTATGTTATTCAGCACAATTGAAAGTCCCAGTTTGGCTTGAACGGCCATTGTTAATGTATTTGAAATAAAAAATAGTAGCTTAGTTCTGTTGCTGTCTTTTCATTAGCATAAAATTTTTATTGTTTGTTTAGGACATTATAGACCTATAGGAAATACAGTAAAAGGATACAAGGCTATTCAAGTCCATGATGAAAAATATTGAGAAAAATAAAGTATAGCACAAGGTTTGGGAAAGTGAGATTGTAATCAGGTGTTGCAGATATCTTTTTAATCTATCATGTTTTATTTGTCATTCATATCTTCAGAGCTGTTGTAAACAAAAGGGAGCTTACGTTCTTGACCTGTGCCCTGTTAGTCCGTTTCAGTTCCTGGTGATGTTATCTGAGCGTTCGGAGCAATCTGTGTTACTTCAAATGAATAGTTGCCCTGTAATACATTTCTCCGTTCTCAGGCAAGCTTGCCTTAGCACCACTCGAGTGCCTGTGTGTTAGAGATCTTCGATCATCTATTTAACGTTTATGTCAAGGTTTTTAATCAGTATACTTTTGAACTGTCCGGCTGCAGACATGCAGTGTTTAAGCTGCAGAATCTTAACAGTGCATTTGCTTCATGTGTGCTTAGACAACGGTTTGTTTTTCACACAGATATCACTTGCATATGAAATGCATACAAATTGTACAAAATAAGAGATGATGTACTGTATACTTAGCTTGTGACGTGAACTGCTTTCTCACGTGGTGCAGAATGGTTCTACACCAGCTTCACACTTGACTAAATATACCAAACTCTCAGTGCAAACAGCCTCAGGTTTGGAAAAAAAAGTGTCAAATTGTAAGAAAGTAATCAAGCCTACTTTTTGCAAGCAAAACATCACAGACATGGTGGTTGTTACAATTTATGGTTTGTTTCACATGAAAATCCTTGACAGCAATACGCAGATTTATTCTCAGAGTGTGCATTCCTATAACCAATTTAATTTATTTCCTGTTGAACACGTATTATTGCATTATTTATACATATCAACCTATTTTTTTTAATCAAGGCAGCATCTTTAAAAAGATGTTGATAAATAAAGTAAAAAGAAACTAAAAAGTCTCTGATAAATAAAGCTTAAACAAAATGTCAAGTGGGGTAAGAAAAAAGAGTTTTAACTGTTGAATATTGAACGTTCTGGCGCATATTTTCTTCAGATCTCATTTTTTACCCCCTTTGAAATGAGCGTGTTGCTCTTGAGAAGATTATGTATGTTCTCAAGGCTTGCTAATAAGAGCTTCAGTGAATCAATAGTGATATTTTGAATTCTTTTAGTTCTTCTCAGAGCACTCCTGATTACTTTTTTTTTTTTTTTTTACTATAAATTACATTTTCTCATCTGATTGTATGTGTTCACGTCTTAAGTCATAGACCTTTCTATTTGCTGTGCCTGTTTTTCAGAATTTAGGTGCCACAGGACCCAGCTATCAGGTTATGCACTGAGAACAAGTCTTTGAACAGCAAAGTCTTTCAGTCCTTAAATGTTTAAGTAGTGGTTAGAGATTCAGCATACCTCTTGTGCTTCACCTCAGCCCCACTTTGCGCAAGCACAGGCCTGCATATTTTTGCACCCATCTAAATATAATGTCTTTTAATGGCTTTAATGGGGACCGCTCATCAGTTTGGGGCACGCTTTAATCCTTGGCGAGGGGCTTAGCCTCTCGCTAAACAAAAATAAATAAATCAGTGTCGGCTAATTTAGCTGTGTTATGAATTGCAAATGAGGATCTCATCATGGCTTTACTGGTGCATCATTACATGGTGATAATGCGAGCTGTGGCTGTTTATGGCCTCTGGTCCGGGTGCAGTGAGGACCGCCCACACTTCCTCTCCGCCACCCCCCACCCAACCAGGCTAGTTGCCTTTGTCTTTATTGTTGTTGGGCATTTTTCTGGCAAACTATTAATGTGCTCCTCTCATTTTCCCCTCTAAAAGAGCCTTAGATACAGGCAGTGCATTGTGGGCCATAATCACATTCAGACAACAGACAAGGTTCTTGAAAGGTTACGGTTCATTCTTACCCTTGGACGGGAAGATTTTTTACCTGAAGGCTATAACTAATAAATCTGTCGAGAACTTATCGTGAAAGACAGTTCACTATTATATTATAGACGTCTAATACAAATTCTCTCAGGGACATTAACTCAACAGCAATTCTGATTTATCCAGGCTCCTTTACTTCCTTTACTCCATCTTTTTTTCACATCATCTTTGTTCTTTCGGTTTCTTTTAAAGTCCTTGTGGCTCTAGATTGAGCCCCAGTGAGCTGATTAAAGAGCACACATTTTAAAGACTAACCAACTAAGCCTCATGTCGAAGCTCTACAGTATGTTCTGGTTTGATGTTTTGTTCGTTATATGTTGCTCCGATAATGCTTACCCTTCAGCTTTTATTGTATCCATACAAGCTTTTGTGATGTGGTTCCTATGTTTCCTTTGCTCACAACCTAGCAAGTGACATAACAGTGCTCCCTCGAATTGTGTGGCCTGGTTTATTCCTACTGTAAGTCTGTTATGCTAAATCTGTTCCTGTGCAAGCTTTTACATCATCTTCTGGACTTCAGCTTGTTTGGAACACTGATATTGGATTTTCACCCGATGCACTCACTCTGTCCACACTTGCATACAAAAGAACTAAAAGAGCTAACCGACTCAACCCTCAGTGGAATATTCATGATGTCAGTGTTTTATAGTGAGTTATTATTATTATTATTATTATTATTATTCATTATATGTAGAGTATTTTGAATTAACACCGCAGTAAAATGGCGTGTCTTTTGGACTCTTCGTTAAAGGGCAATGGCTGATTTTGAGTTTTTAGACAAGATTTTTTGCAGCAGGTACATGTGGCATACAGACATAAGAAGACAAGAAGACTGTGAGAGACTGCGTGGGTGAGGAAGTGTTTAAAATCATGCATGGAGGGCTTGATTAGTACTTTTCATTGGAGCAGAATGTGTCTAGCTTCACATTCTGAAGTAGGGTTACTGTATATATTTTTTTCTTTTTGTGAAAGAACATTTTTAAGCTCAGTACACTACTGTACATTGCCACTTGGAGAAAACTGGCTGTCTACTTGCTTAATGGATTTGTGGGCGGAGTTGGGGTGGGGTGTGTGTTTATGATTGTCATATTGCTTTTAATGGATTTGTCAGTCATTTCTATTATACCGACCTCAATATTCAATACTGACCATACAATACAATCATGTGTTTCCCCTCTATTAATTCTCAGTGAACTGAAGCAATGTTATACAGAAAAAATGTAAGAGACTGATTCAAGTTATTGCTGCTTAAGGTAAAAGGTATTGAATTATTTTTACTAGCATTTAACTAGTGCGTTAATACCATTAGGGAAGAAAGTTTTCTTAGCACGCTGGCATCATCATCAGACTGTATGCTTCACGTCTGAAATGTTGAGCTCCCAGGAACTCCTTAAATGGCACAAACATATGGAAATGGCTTGTGTCGAGGACAGGAATGCACTGGGATGTGATTTCTGTTTCTGTTCACATGGAGTTTGTATGTTCTCCCTGTGCTTTGTGGGGTCCCTCTGGGTACTCCAGTTCCCTCCCACAGTCCAAAGACATGTAGGTTAGGTTAATTGGTGTTCCCAAATTGCCCAGAGTTTTGTGAGTGTATGTGTGTGCCCTGCGATAGATTGGCTCCCTGTCCAGGGTGTTCCTCTGCCTTGTGCCCAAAGTCTCCTAGGATAGGCTCCAGGCCCGCCGCGACCCTGAATACAGGAAAAAGAGGTATAGACAATGAGTAAGAGAGTGATTTTCTTGGAAAAAAATCAAGTGAAACCTGTGTTTTCCGGTTAGTCACGCTAGTGACCAAGTGGGATAATACTGTATGTATGCGGAATGTTTTACACTGAATTCACGTATTTCTCTTATACAGTCATCCAAATTCTTATATATACCAGATCACTTGTTTAACACTGTCACTAGCAGCTATGGATGTTTTCTAATTATGTTCTAATGTGAGTACTTTACATATGTAAATCATTTACACAACACTAATACATATGCTGAAAGCAAAGACCAAAAAAAAAAATTAACATATTTAATCACTGTTACTATTGTAATTGTAGCTTATGACATTATTACTTTTTTCATTTACTCTTTCCTCCTTTTCTTTTGTCCATGGGGAACACCCAACGTGCATGCATACTGTAGGTAGTGTCCTCATCGTTTAAAGTTGGGGTTAACAGCAAAGCTTGCTCTCCAAAACCAAGAACAGAGGTCCCTGATTCAACTCAGTCTCAAGGAGGAGAGTGTATGGTATGTTAGTAGGAAACCTCTATTAGCTGGGGCATCGTGGTTGTTTATTTGGTTTATACTGTACATATGTGGTTTGGAATCTTGGTTCTTCTGTTTCATCATCAACAGAAGAGGGGTAGAGGGGGTAATGAGGGGGAAGTTATCACCACTGATGAATTTCTGCCAAAAAGAAAGAACAGAGTAGAACATTAAGTATAACAAGAACTATCCATTTGGATGTGTATAACTATATGCATTGCATCATTCTGGTGGTCACTCTTGCGCGGTGACTTTTGTCCCCAGTAGGCTGATGTATTACCATATTAAAACCACCATATTGACTTTTGCAAAGCACTGTAACTTTATCTGTTTGATTGTAGCATGCTATTCATATATTCTATAGTGACATACTACAACCATGCGCTCCTCCCTGCCTGCTGCATTACACACATCACCCATCATTAGTAAGAACCATTTTTCCTAGTTGAATAACTTTTATAAATGGCAAACGGGCTATTAAATACATTAGCAGCACAGAGAAATCCGAACACAGTGATGAAGCCAAGAAAAAATACTATGCTGGACATAATTAAAGATTTGTCCATCAACGACAGAATCATGAAAGGAGACTATGTCTAAACCGTAATTCACTTATTTTTATTCATTTTCATTAGTCTGCATTATTTAATTGAATAAAATAATGACTGTTTCAATTATGTTAGGTTTTTGTTTTTCACACAACCAGAACATGAGCCTTGGCAACAAATTGGAGACATAACGTGTTCAAAGGGCCAACCACTGTTTTCAGTTCCCCATCTTAAAGAATATTACTATTAATATTTCTATTAATTATTCAGCAACCAAAGTAAAACTTAAGAACGAAAGCAATGTTCTAAAAAAATTAAAGTTTAAGGGGTTAAATTCTTTTTTATCTTACCTCATGATATATTGAATCCTTCAGTGGTGGCTTGGCAACAATATGGCCACCTTCGTGAATGATGTTTAAGCATGAAACCCTCACGCCAGGAAGATAACGTGCTAGCACAGGATGAATAATTGCTATGTCTCAGAGACTGTGAAATGTCTGATTTTTCTTCCATCTAAGAATATGGAAGCACTACAGAGTACTATATTAGGATGACACCAAGTGCTGCTGTAAAAAAAAAAAAAAAGCCACCTACATTTTTTCTGACTCTGCTGGTTATCTTGATGCTGGTAGATTTGATATATTCTGTGTGAACCATATTGGTTCCATACACCTAAGTTGCACAGATGTTTTCAAAAATCAACTAGTGTGTGTGTGTGTGTGTGTGTGTGTGTGTCCTCTGTTCATACAGTATATGGAAAAGTGTAAGTGTTAATGGGAAGACATAAAACCGAGCTGAAAAGCTCATCATTTGGCCTAATTGTCTCTGTGGAGCATGCATAGTGACCTGAGCACTTTTTACGGTACCCTACTTCAACCTAGTTTAGACATTCTGGTGTGACAGTGGATGGCTCATATAGAAAAAAAATCTTCAGGAAGAAGTGCACAATCAGTGAATGAGTAATCTGATTCTGAGAGGGCTTGATTTTCGAGGAGAAATCCCATAATAAGAACGGAATTTCACATTTTCACGTTTAACGTGCCGAGCGAGCATGCTTGAACTTGCCTTTGATTTCATTTGCAATGCACATAGTTTTTGCAATCTTACTGAAGTTGCTATCTCTGTCGTGCATTCGTGCCTGCTTTGATTAAGGCTCTGAAATCATTTTCAGCGGCTAAATGGTTTTGTTTTGAAATAATTCTCATCCAAAGGAGCAAGCGAGAGAACTATTGCGTAAGCAGCCAAGAAAAAAAAAATCAGCAGAGAAAATCTGTAGTCAATCTCAGATGATTGAGTCACGACACAAATTGTTGCTCTGCCATATGGCCGCTACACAAACAACTACTTTGGCTGTAAGTACAGTAAATTAGTGTGTTATGATCGTCTGTGTTGTGATTATGTTTGTGTATCCATGGAAATTTAACTGAGCAAAACAGTTCCCACTCGAACGCTTTAAAAGTTCTCGGTCGGACCAAAATAGTCACTGAATAGCACGACTGGGACAGATGTGATGCACCTCACAAAAGTTTCACTGCAACTGATAAATCTTCATCATGCTGTCACCAAAAGCTAAGCAGTACAGTATGTAACAACGTCATAAAGCAAAGCCCGCCACTGTATTACACTACTCCATTGTATTGGATTATTCATTAGTGACTTTCCAGCCATCAACATTTGTTCTTTGCTCTCTCATGGATGTTTGCGCTTCTCTTCTCCCCCGGAATCTTCGCGGGGCTGCACTTACAGTATGAATGAAGGGACAGAATAATGCTTAAAGGTCAAGAGACAGGACTGGATGCATGCACAGTCTGCCTCCCTATAGCTACTGGAAATAGCTATTTTTCATTCAGAGAAGTGATAAATTAGAGATCGGTAGATATTCCTCTTGTCCCTGGACCTCGCCTCATAAATATTGCAAAAAAGTCTAAAACTTGAACGGGGAAGAGGGGGAGGGAGAGAAGAATAGAACTGACGATGAAAGTAGGGCAGAGAGAAGAGAGTTAGAGAAGCCTAAAGTAATGATGGAGGGAGAAATGGGTGCTTATTAGAGGGGTGCGTGGATGGCAACACTTCACATGCCTCGTGCTGCTATTATTGTAGGCATCCTGAGCATTGCATGCCTTCATCATGCAGACTTCTGCGAGGAACACAGCTTGGAGAAAAGACAGTGTTTTTTCTAGTGGATTAACATTACAGTTTATGAGTAATCACCATGATCACATGGTTTCACTTTTATAGGAAATGGCAGATGCCAGGAAGCACCAGTGAAATATACTGTAGATAAGGTATAGATATCTGGAATAATGGATCCTAGGATAATGAAAGTACATTGTAGGCTGTTTCTTTTTTTTCTTCGTTAAAAAAAAATAAAATAAAAAAAACTATTAAAATATAAGAATGTCCTGATGACAATGATAATATCCCATGATAATTTTCTATAGCCACCTTGCATTTAATGTTTCTCCATTGTGGTAGGAAGCTGTAGTGAAGCTTTGTTTTTTTTTTTGTTTTTTTTTTTGCTTAGGTGGCTATAAATGATGAGACATGTTTGATACGCTCCACTGTGTGGGTGTTTTCTCATGCAAAGATAATAATGCTATGTAAACTTGCCTGAATTGCTTCCAGAGATGTCTGGGACTCTTGCATTTTACGTGTGTGTGTGAGTTTTAAAGAACCATTGTACAGAGTGTGCTTATACCTTAGACATCTTGCCAGACAGATTGAATACACTCATTTTATGGTACAGTGATGCATTATATTTTGTGTTCCAGCTTAGGAAATGACAATGTTTTTGGCCTTCAAATACATGCACAGCAAAAACCTATTCAATGTAGAGGGCACAGCAATTTCACGAACATTGCAGCAGTTCCTCTATTATTAGGCTAACTGAGGGAAAATCACACAAAAAAAAAAGCAAGCAATGTCTGGATTAATGAAAAGACTAATTTAGTAGAGCCTCCCAAAGGCTGAAATGAAATGGTGGGCTGTCTGCATACTTCTTGTGAGTCTCTCGGGTGGCTGTTGTGTTATTTCTGTGCCTATGCACACACAACGGAGCAAAGAACATTCCCATTTAATATTTAAATGTCTTACATAAATCTGAAAGCAGGTGAGATTTTATAGAATTCACTGATTGGTCGGTTCATGCCAGTGTGCCAACATATATTTTAGCAACCTACATTCATATGTTGTAATGATTGTCTGCAATCGGAATCCTCTGATAAGGATGAACAAAAACGGACAAGGACGTCCGGGGTATGAGCTCAAAGCTAATAGTTTATTTGGACCTGAGGAAATAATTAACACACTGGACTGGGTGAACCCAGAGCCCCTCAGACTGATTATATATTTCCTTTTCCACACTGTTTGGCTTCACTTATCAGTTGATTATGTGAGTTTTATATGAATGGGCTATTATCACATCAGTATGGTGCACATGCAGGCCTTTAGATTTAATCACAGGATTATTATGAGCCTATGGGATGCTGTTAATGCTGGTTGTGTAGCTTAAACAAGGCTCAGGAAGCTGGGTGATAATTGGTACGCTGATAAAGCCACAGTGGACATGTTCATGCTTTTTAGTCCTGCAGATCTTTAGACAGCCTGCTTTGGAATGAAATGCTGAAGGTGCAAGCAAAGTTCAACCTCTTGACTAAAATGAAACGATACAGTATGTTAGGTGTGGATATCTTGCAGCTTACTATGTACATTTTTATGAATTTATTATTCATAAAAATGTACAATTATTATTATTGGCTGGTTGACTTCAGGTATTCCAGTTTCCTTCTACAGTCCAAGAACGTACAGCCTACACAGGTGAATCTCAGTGAATTTAAATATCATTGAAAAGTTGATGGTGGCTTAGTGGATAGGTCTATCGCCTTGCACCTCCAGGGTCTGAGTTCGATTCCCAGCCAGGTTTGATCCCTGCCTCTGGTGGGTCCTGGGATAGGGTCTAGGCCCCCGGCGACTCTGTATACAGGATTAAGCTGTAAAGACAATGAGTGACTGAAACGTTTCTTCATTCCAGTAATTCAATTCACAAAGTAAAACTCATATATTATATAGATTCATTACACACATACTGATATATTTTAAGTGTTTATTTCTTTTAATTTTGATTATTATGGCTTACAGCTAATGGAAAACAAAACTCAGAAAGGAAAATTAGAATGTTGTGAAAAAGTTCAATATTGGAGAATCATGGTGTCGCTTTCTAATCAGCTAATTAACTCAAACACTTGCAAAAGTTTCCTGAGCCTTTAAATAGTCTCTCAGTCTGGGTTAGTTGGCTACACAATCATGGCGAAGACTGCTGACCTGACAGTTGTCCAGAAGACAAACCCTGACACCCTCAAAAATGGGTGAGAGGACTGTGAAACAAAGCCCAATCAGAATTTAAAGTGGACTGCAGCTAAAGTCAGTGCTTCAAGAGCCACCACACACAGACATACTGTAACATATCCAGGACCTGTGCTCAACTGTCAACTGTCTTGTGTCAATCCACTGTTGAGCCAGAGACAACATCAGAGGCATCTTACCTGGGCTAAGGACAAAAGGGCTGCTTAGTGGGCCAAAGTTCCCCTTTCAGAATAAAAGTTCATTTTGCATTTCATTTGGAAATCAAGGTCCCGAAGTCTTGAAAAAGAGAGGAGAGGCACAGAATCCAATCTGTCTGCGGTTCAGTGTATGGTTTGTCAGTACTGGTTTGGGGAGCTATGTCATCTCCTTGTGTTCGTCCACTGTGTTTTATTAGGTTCATGTTCAGCACAGGCATCTATCAGAAAGGTTTAAAGCATTTATTGCTTTACTTTGCGGATCAGCTTTATAGAGATGCTGATTTCGTTTTCCAGCAGGTTTGCCACCTGCCCACATTGCCAAAAGTAATAATACCTGTTTTAAGGACCATGATATCCCAGTGCTTGATTGGGCAGTAAACTCGCCAGACCAAATCCCCTTAGAGAATCTATGGGATATTGTGAAGAGGCACCAGATCCAACAACGCAGAAGAGCTGAAGTCCGATATCAGAGTAAACCCGGGCTTTCATAACACATTCAGCAGTGCCACAGACTGATCGCCTCCACATTACGCCTCATTGCTGTGGTACCTCATGCAAAGTGAGCCCCGACCAATTACTGAGTGCTGTACATGTTCATAATTTTCTGCAGTCCAACATTTCTGTGTAAAAAATCTTAAAAAAAAAAAAAAAAAGTTCATTAGCTATGAGCCATAGCCATGTTGAGATGTATCTGCTACTCATGATTTGTAAAGCCTTCATAACGGCTCTAACCCGAGGTGCTGTTAATTTGTGATTTTTAAGGCTGGTAACTCCAAATGAACTTCTCCTTTGCAGCAGAGGTACACTAGGTTCTGGTCTCGCTTTCCTGGGATGGTCTTCATGAGAGCCAGTTTCATCATGGTGCTTGATGGGTTTTGCAAATGTACTTGTCAATACTGTTCTTGCAAGAACTATTTTAGAAAGGCTGACCTCAGTGGTTTAAAAAAACAACGGACTACTTGTTGTTGTTGTTACATAATTACCTAATTCCATATGTGTTATTTCATAGTTTTGTAATCCCCAGTATTGTTGTAGAATGTAGAAAATTAATCACTAATCAAAAACAAATAAATTGACATTGAATTTGGGGCTTTGATGACTTGGCTGTAAAATGGCTCATTTAAACATTCAAGTGTTTATTGATCTTGTGTAATTTCTTCATAGTAGTAAACTGTACTTTACTGCCACCATCACCACTGATCCTTACATAATTAATTATGGAGATAATTATACGATTTTGTTTTCTGTGATGAAGATGTGCTAAATGTAACATGTTTGCTGTAGCACGTGGAGCTGGTTATAGTATCGTTATTGGGTCCTCAGGGAAACTGAACTTAAAGAAAAGTCAAACACCACCGAAACCCTGGCGTCAACCCATTTTACATCAACATGCCTTCTCCTCATCCTCATTAGAGTGTACCACAGAGTCTATTGCCCTGCCCCTGCCACAACTTCAAAGAGCTGCCCCCCACACACGGCACACTTTTGTGCCCACTTTAAAATTTTTGGTACTGTACAGGCTTTTAATTGGCTTAGGGATGTGTTTCGATGGTTGAGATGATATTGAAATTGTTGAAATTATTGAAATATAGTTTAATAAATAATTTCAATTTGTAAAAAGAACACATTTCATTAAAAAAAATTGTATTGTTTCTGTGGCCAGTTCTCTCCCGGGGGAAGTTTCTTCCGATGTCCGTGCTTCCGTAAACGTTGTACAAAATTAGACTCATTCATAAGAGGGTGTCCTGCCTGCTCTCGAAGGATCCCAAGCTTTCAGTCTGCAGTAGTTTCCACCTGACCTCCGTTCAGCCGTACACAGTCTACACGTGGACTCCAGCTGCTGGAGTCTCAGTCTGCTAGTGTTTGTGTGCTCGTCTGCCCTGCAATAACCCTGTGAAACGCTTTAGCTCACTACAGCTTCCTCAGGCTACAGAAAGCTGAACCCTCTTTCCTGTCTACCTGATGCTGTTACTAGTTCGGCTAATTGCTGATCATGTGTTACGTGAACTTTTATTTGTGAAATGACTAATCCCCCAGAGTTAGCTGAACTTTTGAAATTTTGGCCGTCATCCCGATGTTCCAGAATTTGCTCTCACAGCTCGACAGGGGGTCTATTACTGGGAGACCAATAAGAAAGAGAGGCACAGCTTGCTCTCGGCCAATAAGTGTCGAGATTCTCTGCACTTCCCTGTGGATCCTGGGGTAATGCAAACCAGATGAAGCCAGCATGTGCTGCGTTAATGACGCTTTGTGAATGCAGACCTTAAAAAAAGCAGCCTTTGCAATTTTGTAAAGAGTAGAGGATCCTCCGCAGAGTTAAGCATTCCTTTAAAACCGCACTGTTCCTGTGTGGTTGAAATATTAATCAAGGCGATGTCTTCGGTGTCTGAAGCTTTAATCAGACATTCAGCCTTTCTCAAAACCAGCCAAGGATGTGGCTATAAGTCGCTTAATGAGCAACACTCAGAAAAGAATCAAGTGCTGGCTAATTACAGGTTCTATTCATCACAGAGTATTATTGCATAGGAATTTTCTGTGTGTTGCGATCTCATTTCAAGTTCATTGTTTGCATGAAGACAGTAGACATACTGTCCAATGCTTTTTTTATGTAAACATTTAAAATTAGACATATATGCATAAATTGAAAAACAGTTTAAAAAGTCTTTTAGTGAAGTAATTTAAACACAATTATAATAATAATAATAATTATTATTATTATTATTATTTACCAAAATACACCTATCATTCTTGTTTATACACTGGTTATGTATGCATGTCTTTTTTTATAATTATGTAGATGTTATAATTTAAAGAACTATTGATTTATTTTTTGATGGCACAGTCTCCTGCTAAGAAATTGTAAGAAATTGTAATAAGAAAAGATTCTGAATTGTCTATCGCTCACCCCATCAACTTTTCTAAATGTAAGTTTACAGTTGCATTTTAAATGTGTGGAAATAAGAAAAGCATTTTTACACGACAACCTATGTACTGCTTAAATAGGGAGGGGAAAGTGGTCAGCTTTCTCAAAGCAAATTCCCATGTGCTTCAGCGCAGTCATCACAGAGAAACAATAACTGTATCCCTCCAATGGAAGATCCGTGCCCTGGAGGCAGCCGGATACTTTCTCTCCTCTGTTTCCAGCCCTGTCCCGCTCATTATGGCTTACACATCTTAGTAGCTTCCCAACCCTCAGGAACTCCTGCTCATGATCAAAGCACCAATATTCCTCTGCACTGCTTCATAGTTCCCCACAAGCCCCCACAACATAGTGGCTATTCCTTTCCAGAACTAAAGCCAAAGTGCAATCAATACATGTGATTTTGCATGCACTGTGCAGATACATTTCCAACTTAAACCTTAAATCTAAACCACCAAGTGGCTGCATTCTGAATAATTTCAGAAAGTATGGAACGTTGCCATAAGGAGGCTAGAAAACCTCTTAAGAACTCATGGTTCATGGTCTAGCCTTCAAGCACATTAAACTCACTTTTCTATTCTCACATTTTCCTGTGGATCCTAATCAAATAAGAAGAAGGCCAGTAAACTGCATCACCAGCGTTATCAGAGCCAATTTGATCATAAATTCGGATGCGGGCACACAATGGCCATTTCCTCAAGATGCCCAGAGAAAGCGAGGCCAAGAATACTTAACCCAACAACGATGAAGGAAAAATAAAGACATTATATCTGTGACAGCTGGGTAACACCTGATTTAGATAGTCCTTTCTAAGCACTCTACCAACTAGCAAAAACTGTATATATTTACAAGATGATATAATTGGTACTTTTTCTAATAATTTTTTAAAAACAGGTAAATGGACAGTTTTACAGTACTGTGCAAAATTCTCAGGCCACCCCTCACTTTTTCATATTTCGCTCAAAAGAGACTTGTACAGTACTAAAATGAAAAGATGAACAATATTACCGTGTTGTCATTCTGTGAGTTTATTTCTCCTAAAAAAAAACTAACATACACACACTATTAGCGTATTGATTTACTATGGTACTGTATGCGTAATGTAATTATTCGAAATGTGTGTGTACACCTCGCTGTAGACAGTTTTCATATGGTTTACGCAGGTTCTCAAACATATCCCAGCTGTTGCAGACTCTTACAAAAAAAGACGATTTGCTTGCGTAATGCAGGAACAGTTATTGGTGCATTTTCACAGTTGAACACATTCTCCTTTAACATTCCCACAGCGGAACAAAAAGCCATGAACCTGTGAAACAGGTACTCATGATGACAGATGATCAGGCTGGTGATTAGTATACTGCTGATGCTGAATGCTGAGTGGTTGGAACAGACGAGAGGGGAAATGAGGTTGCTGAGGAGGTGGTTACATAAACAACCATGTTTTAAAATTCTATCTTTAGGCACTTTGCAGCCTAAAGCGGTAAAACATTTGTTCCTGTTTCTTTAATTTAATCTACACATTTTAATCTCCATAATCCAGTCTTTCAATCAGGTCATTTAAGGTATTTCCAATAGTGGAGAATTATCAAATCAGAAATAGTTATTCATGCAGTTATTACAGTATCTTTCATAGAAGGAAGCTTATTGTGCACATATTTGGTATTTAATCCCTGTTCATGCGGCGTAGTAAGATGGAAAAAGTGGTATGTGGAAATGACCCTAGTTATTTACATAGCAATCTAAGAATTTCACACCTGAGAGGGCTGGTTAAAGAGTTATGAAAAACTGCCTGTGTGCTTATAGCATACAGCAAAAATTTGGAATAATGCCTAATTAAAATTTGATATTTAATACATTTTCTTTTGGCCTTTAACCCACTTATAACAGTATTCTCCGCAGTGTGGCATTATCACTATTAAATCACAAATCATTCTGCCATAATGCCATCGCTATAAAATTGATTAGATGTTTTATAGAGCACACTTTCTGGGCTTTAGAAGATTACAATTAGTCCGACCACAGTGGCACTACATACAGTACCTGTATGGTATGGTGTATACAGTACCTGTATGTAGTACATACCAGTTATGTTTATGAATGAGACCTGAATATGACATAAATCATGTCTTCTCTCATACAGTAAAATGAGCAGGCTGACCAAGCTCAGTCCATGTCAGTTTCCAATAATCTGCATTTTATCTATTTTTTTTATAGATGTTGATTTAGAGTTTTTTTTTTAGAGTTGTTTGATACATGATATTTTTTATGTTTTATAAATTGTTCTCCAGACATTCCTAGAATGAGAAAATATAGATTGACAGACAATACACTTATGATTGTAAAAGAATATCTAAGGGGCATGTGAAAACAACAAACTCTGCTCTAAATTACATACAGTAGCTGCTTCCACACCAATCCTTAGCTAATATAACACTTTCAGATAAATTGTACAACAGAGATGATAGCAGGCGCATTTTAAATCATACATTTTAAAGATGTTGCTTAAAAAACTAATCTGCAACTCTAAGCAACTTCAATTTAAAACACTCTTAACCAAATGAAATTACTGTATTTGTTTACTTTTACTTGGATATTTAAACCAACCTAAACACCAACCTTAGTAGAAATTCAAATTAAAATGTTATTTGTCACATACAAAGTCATACACAGTACGATATGCAGTAAAATGCTTAAACCACTGCCTGTGGCCTTAAAAAAGATTATTAATAGGAAATAAATATTTAATAAAATAAGAAATAAAATATAGAAAATAATTTTATCTAAGTAAAAATATATCTATAGAAGATTGAACAAAATGTAAAATATAAGAAAAACACAATACACAATATAAAATAAAGAAAAAACCTAACTGTACAAATAGGGCAAAAAAAGATTTTTCTTTACAAATATAGAAAAAATAGAAACTATATCTAAAACTAATTTATATATAGTAATAAATATAAATATATAAAACAATATAAGAGGTGTATTATACTGTAGATACTGGCTTGGTGAAGGTTAGACTGGTAAAAGTTAGTAAAACGATATCATCAGCATGTAGCGTTAGTTTATTAGAAAATTAACCTTAATGCATCAAGTTTTTTTTTTTTTTCATCATGTGGATTGGCTGGTATGGGTACTTCTCTTACATGGAGAAGAGATCCAGGCACCAGGATGCACTTTGGGAAGAAGGCAAGCAGGCAGAGGCAGTGTGATGCTTTGGGATGATGTTCTGCTGGAAAACCTTGGGTCCTGACATTAATGTGGATGTTACGTTGCCACATACGACATACCTAAACATTGTTGCAGACCATGAACACCTCTTCTTGGCCTTGGTATTCCCTGAGGGCAGTGGCTGCTATCAGCAGGATAATGCACCCTGCCACACAGCAAAAATGCTTCAAGAAATGGTTCAACAAAAAACTTAAAGTGTTGACCTCACCTCCTACTTTCTCAGCTCTCAGTCAGATCAAGCATCTGTTGGAAGTAGAGGCCCAAACTCTAGCAAATACAGGATTTATAGGGTCTGCTGATGTCTTATAGCCTAATACACGAGTAGACTTTCAGAGGTACTGTGTAATCCATGCCTTGAAATGTCAGAGGTGTTTTAGTGGCACAATAAGGACCCGCACACTTTCTATTTTCTATTCAATTTTGTACTAATTAATTTTATTCTATTTTTTCTGTATAATAGAATACACTAAACAAACATAGTACATATACTAAATTGTGTGTGTGTGTGTGTGTGTGTGTGTGTGTGTGTGTGGTGCCCATTGATGCCAGAATAAGCTCCAGATCTGCCAAGACCCTGAGCAGGATAAAGTGGTTATGAATAAATTAAATACTTGTTCTCTGTTGTAAGAGAATATTTTCGACTTTTAAACCTAGAGCTGGACCACAATAAAAACATCTAAAACAAAAGAGAAGTTATCTTCATTAAAAAAATGGTTTGCAGAAAAAAAATGCCTCTCCCAGGCTGCAAAATAAAAAAAATTAAAAAAAGTCTTCATTTGTCACATAGACATAAATTTTTTTCCAGGTTATTAGGAAGCTGTGGCCAGCACACAAAGTCAGCCATAATATGGCACCCCTGGAGCAGACAGGGGTCAGGGTCCTGCTCAGTGACAGCTTGGTGGAGCTGGGGCTTGAACCACCTTCCTTCTAATCAGTAACCCAGAGCCTTGATACACAACCTTGACACATATCAAATATTTATGAAATGCGTGTCATATATTATACAACTTGCATGCAAAATGCTGTTCAGTTTATATTTTTAAGGTTTACACTGAATTAGGCATTAGACTCTAATTCCCAGAACGCTGCGGGATCCACAGCCATGGTCAGCATGGACAACAAAGAACCTCCAACACAGGCTGCGTTCCGACTGATTAGTCGTTCAAAGCGAAGTGGACTTAAGTACAATTCCAAACCACAGGAAACAAAACTGCTCAGTTTAAAGGGAAGTGTGAATGGTGTAGGGAACAAGTGAACAATGGGTCTTTACGTCGCAAGAAGTGAATATGGAAAATTCGCCATTGATCATTGTGCCTAGCTGGAGCACAAAAATATATATATATATCTATTACTGTTATTGTCAAGGATGAGATAATATTAATATGACAGTATAATTAAAAAAATAAGTTTACAATAAATCCTTAATATTTTTAGACTAGTGTTTGTTTCAATAAAGATTCAATATTTTATTTCTATAGTGTGAAATTTCCACATTAGCAACAGGTATCTGAGGTGCTTATGTCACCCAGGTAACTCATGGAAGAAGTGACGTCGGTGCTGGTGTTGTTGGAGTGTGTTTTGAATGGTTGAATTTTGTCGAAGGAAGTTCTATTTTAAAGTACACTAGGGAATGAAACACAGCCAAAGATTCTCACTCACTCACTTTCACCAGGATACTGATGTCACTTTTACACCCCATCATGCACATTGTCAAGTATAAGTCCTGTGACTTGTTACTAGTAATCACCAGGCCATGCCATCATTCTTGTTATCATAAATGTTGATCTTGTTTCTGGTTTTCAGAAACGATGTTGCTCTGACACGGTCGTCTTTCCCTTTTATGGTTCTTACCTTAAATGTCATTCGAGAGTGCTGTATTTGAACAGTTCTGTCATCCTGCGCTTGCTTTCTGCGCTCCCTGTTCCTGACAATGTTACTCTTGCAAAACTAGGCTCACTTGGAATTGATATGTCATGTATTAAGCAGTACTATCAGTGCTTCACATCTGTGGTTTAATCTTATTGTTGTGTTTTGTTTGCAGTGTAACTTAATATTAGTATAACGAAAATGGCCAGATCAGGAAATTGAATATCTGGGCTGTTTATATTCATTTTACTAATAGTCCATTAAAGAGTTGTCTTTACACTGTCAGGAAATTGACAGCTCTGTGCCCTGGAGTAGATGACTCATTTAATTTACTCTCCTCTTTTTTTTTCCCTTTTCTGTCGAAGGTTTTTCACACATCCCCTAGTTTTCTGTTTATCGGTTTTTGGCTGACGGCGACCACAAGTGAGTGAAAGAGGAATTAAGTGGTTTGATTCGTAACAAGAATAAAAGAACATCCCTGTGGAGAGTGGTCTGAATCTGCAGCTTAATGAGAGCACGTGCCCAGATGTAAAGAGGAATTGATCGTTACTGCTTTGAAATTCGTGAACACTCTGCTTACCACGTTGTGTGTCCAACTACTTGACTGTCTAGTTCATATTTTTTGTTTTATGTGTTTGTATGTGTATGTGTGTGCATCAAAATACTTTTAAGACTCAGCGTTTTTACAGTACATGCATGTGATTTTATCAAATCTGTGGTGCATACATTACCTTTCATCTTGTGTATCTAAGGGGATGCGTTCCACAGAGTGGACATGCTAAGTGCCAGTGCATCCTCCTGTGGGATTGAGAGTGACATTTAGAAAAGGTGTGTGAACAACATTGATCACATCAATTCTAACATATGAATAAATATGAGTCAAGAACATGACTGACGTGTCCAAATATAGACTTTACATACAGATATAATAATCTACTTAAATATGGAAGATGATTAGTGCAGTTATAATGTAAATGTCCTTAAAGCAAAAAAGTATATATATATAGTGGGCCCATATATCAAAACACTCGTAAACCAAATCGAATTTTCTCTTAAGCAATAATGGAAACTCAAATGATTTGTTGCACAGCCCCCAAAAAATAAATACATAAAAATAATTAACATAAAATATAAAGTAAAAATAAAACAAATTAACCTGCTTTAACTTTACCTTATGTTAAAAAATAACATAAAGCCAGACAGATAAGTGTTTCCGCTTGTGCGTGCAGGCACTGTGTATGTGTGTGTGTGTGTGTGTGAAGCTAAAGTAAGGAGCCCCTTTCCTCTCTCTCTTCTCGTCTTACACAGTTACCCTTCCTTCACTCTTTTCACACACGCGCACACAACGGAAACACTGTTTAATCGGACAAATTAACAAGAAGTTTCTCTAATGACACTCGCTTGAGGGAAACACAAACAGAATCACTGTTGTAAAGTAAAAATAAAACGAAATTAACCTGCACTTTACTGTACCTTTGAAAAGAATCGCGACAGAGCAGTGTTTTTGTGTAGAGCAGAGAAAAAGAGTGTGTGTCTGTAGGTGTCTGTGAAGGCGAAAGTAGGAGGGTTGTGTGTGTGTGTGTGTGTGTGTGTGTGGCACAGTGTCCAATGACGCGTGCGCACACAGACAAAAAGTTCAGGCTGATACAGAGAGAGAAAATATATGTTCATTACCTCTCTAATGAGACTTGCTTTTGCTTTTGTGTATGTGTGGGAAGCTAAAGTAAGAGGAGACTCACACTTTCAGCCACTCCCGTCTCATCTTACACAGTAAACCTTTCTCTTCTCTCATTTGAATTTCACACAAACACACTCACATACACAGACGTTAACGGAAAGACTGAACATCGCTAATGACACTTGTGTGAGCGCAAAGTCAAACAAACAAATGAACCTGCACTTTACCATTGAAAAGAATCGTGACAGAGCAGTGTTTTTGTGTAGAGCAGGGTGTGTGTGTTTGTGTTTGTGTGTGTGTGAAGCAGAGAGGGGGTGCTTCACACACACACAAACATACACACACACACATACACACACACACACACACACACACTAAAGGCGAGAGTGAGAATGTGTGTGTAAACCGGCATGGTGTCAAATTATGCGCGCACATAACGATAGGCTGAGGGAGAAAATGGATCTTTACCTCTCTAATGAGACTTTCTTTTGCTTTACACACGTGCACACACATGTGTTATAAGAAACAGTACACGCACGCTGTATACACACGCTTACAAACACAAAATAAAATACACACATGGTCACAGTGTTATAGTAAACAGTACATGTGTGCAATGATGTTGATTAAACCAGTAAGAGACGCGCACTAAGACCCAGCAGGGAAGATAATTACCCACAATTCTGCAGCACAAGAGAGAGAAAAACTGTTGGCTCAGTTGTGATTACGTGACGCTCGGCGTCAAAACAAGAAGCGCATGCTTGATACATGATACTCGGTACTCATAAACCAAGACTTGCTCGTTTTTCAAGTCAAAATTGATTAAAAACCCCTGCTCATCTTGTGGAACACTCGCAAACCGCATTACTCAAAATCTGAGGTTTCACTATAAAATTAACGCAAAATAATTTATTCAAAATCAAATAAATCATCATTAAATTAAACATAATTTATTTAAGGGTGGCATGGTGGCATAGTGGTTAGCATAGTGGTTACCAAGGTTGGGGGTGTGATTCCTGCCCTCTGTAGTGGTGATCTAGTCGTATCCATTTCAGAAAGAGTTAGTGAGTGAGTAATTTATTTATTAAAACTACAAGTAGAAAATAATGTAGCTTAGCTCAACATTTTAAGTAGTTGAGCCTCCTCAAGATAAGAAAAGATAAATCTACATAAATCCTAGATAACATGATTAGTTAAATCAAGTTAAAAAAAACAAAAGAGGCACATATGAGAGACTACGGTCTAGGTAATACAAAACTTTTATTATTATAATTTTTTTGATGGCTAGAAATTTACTGTATTGATCCATCTTTCACACATGGAAGATCCCCCACGGATCTGACTTTTTTGTGTGGTGATTCCCATGAATGGTGCTGGTCCCCGTGCGTGCTGGCTGTGGTGCACCGGGTATTCCGTGGCCTTTCTGTTGTGGCCAGCCTTGACAGTCTTCAGGGATTTGTGCTGCATTGGCTTTCAGACTAGTGCTGCATTGGGACCAGACTAGACGGCGAGCCTTTGGTCCCCATGGGCATGGCTGAGCCTTGGGTGCCCATGATTTATGCAACATCACAACATTTATTTCCAGACATTTATGCCAGTTTTGCATTTATTTGTGGCTGAAATCTTGAATTGTTGCTGGGAGAGTCGAACCCCTCTGTGGCGTCCGCTCTGAAAAATCCCAAAGAGTGGAATTAAGATCAGGATTCTGTCATGGCTATTGTTATGGCTACACAGCTGTTTATTGTAAAAAATAAAAAAAAAAAAGCTGTGATTTCTACTGTTTCAACTTGACTAAGAATTTAAGTGGTATGTGATCACTGTCAGACCACATTTCTTCCATGAAGGTCCCTAACATAGTGTATATAATTGAGATTTTTAACTCTCACTAGCTTGGGCTTTATGGTTAATGAGCTCCATCCTTCCTTCTAGGGTAGTTCATTTTTATCTACTGTGTGCTCTGTAGTTGTAAATCTCCCAGTGATGATCTGCTTTGTGCTGCGCAAGGTGACATATCTTTTTTTTATATAGCACTTCTTGTATTTAGATTTTAACTTTTCTAACCTCTGCCAATACCTGCATTGGTGGTTAAACAGAGTGACAGACCCTTATACATTTAATAAGCTTAGAAATGTTATTAGAAAACTGTGCATTGTCATAAATAATGGCCCATGCACACCCACTCAGTGTTCTCCCCATTTCTCTCTGTCACTCTAGCTCATTCCTGCATTTGTGTTTCTCTCCTTGTTTGCCTATAGGTTGCCTATAGGAGGTGGTGTTATACTGAGAGACAGACTGAGACAGCACAATGAGAAACAAATGTGTAACTCGGTCCTGGAGCGGATTAACACCACAAATCACTATACCAGTTTATAATTTTCGTTTTTTTTTTATTTCGTCCTTTTATTCATCCATTTGACGTCTACATTGGTTACTTTGTGTACCTTGATGAATCCGCTCTATTTCCGTTTTTTTTTTTTTTTTCTGCACAGGAAGTGTGTTGCTTTTTTGCCTGTGTTCACTGTGTTGTCTGCTTTTGCTTCCCTTCTGTTCAATCTTCCTGCTGTCCTCACCCACGCAGCTCCTGTGCCCTGAATCTCTCAAGATTGTTTAGTCAGATTGCATATTCTGTCTGCATTACCTTGCTTAGTTTCCTCTAGCAGCACGTCTTTCCTTCTACCTTTATGCTTTTCTGTGTCTACGTCTTCCATGGTTTTCTCCACATTATACTCTTTATTGAGCTCTGCTCTCTCTGTGTTGCTTAGCATTGCTGTTGCTTGTTCCATGACTAATGCGCTGGATGATTTATAAATCCTTTACTGCTTCCACACGATGCAGATTCGCGGGTTCATTTTTTTCACGGTTTCTTCTAAAGCAGACTGTTGTGTGCGGATATACTTCACGCATAAGGGCTATCAATCTAATATATCCTATTACCAAAATTTCGAGACACTTGTTTATGGAGGAAGTGGTACAAAAACAAGGTTTGATATATTAAGGTCTCGTCTTCAGAAAAAAAAAAAAATTCATCTATGCAACAAAAAACTATTTGTGTATAGAAGTGAGTTGGAGATGTTCATGATTTGAGTGTGCCTGCGTAGCTGCAACGTGACTACCTCCTTTCCAAAAATAAGGAGCGTCCATATAAGTGCAACAATTACCATAGAAACTGGATCTCCTAACAACCAGGATAATGAAAAATGACCAAGTTCTCAGAGTGTAAACATACTGTCAAACTCGACTGTGTTGCCATGGCAAGTCACTGTACATTTACAAGCATTTCCTATTCGCTAAAATCGGATTCAATAATAGTGTGTCTGACTGTGTATGTGTGTGTGTGTGTGTGTGTGTGTATGTGTGTGTGTGTGTGGTGAGGCGAGAGGCATAAACTAAGAGAATTCTGTTTTAATATTTCTCAAACAATTCTCTGCATTGAGTGTGGTCAAGTTCAATTGATGCTATTTACAAGTGCTGGAATAGCCTTTATGCATTATAATAATTCTAAAGCGGCTGAATTCTGAGAAAGTCTCATGTCTCTGTGGTAGGATTCCGGAAAGTAGATTACCACAAATCATATTTTGCTATTCATTTTAACCCCTTAGTACTTCAGAGAGACTATGTCACCACAGTACCAACTAGATCATGTTTCTATAAATGGCAGACAAAAGTATTTTAGATATAAAAGCTTTCTTCATAATGGTACATAATAATGACTCACAGCAATAAATGTATTTTTGCTATTTGAGACAAAAAGCATGTCCTCTGACTAAAAGAACAGAAAACCAATGATGCTCTGTGGTGATCTCATTCCAGCAGAAGGATTACCATTGAACAGAAGTAATTAAGATAGAAAACACAGAGGCGTGTGATCTTATAGGAAAGCAAGCCATTTCAGTTGTGTTTTTTTTGTCAGGTCACAAAAGTGAGAGAATACAAACTGATTCAAATGAGGTTTGAGCCCAAATTGGATTATTTTTTTTTCATATATATTCAACAGCATAGTGGCATACAGCAGTAGTTGGCACTGTGGGCTCGTACCTCCTGGGTCCAGGTTCGAGTGCCGCCTTGGGTCTGTGTGTGTGTAGAGTTTGCACATGCTTGGTGGGTTTTCTCCGGGTCCTCCTGTTTCCTCCCACAGTCCAAAGCTATGCACATTATGTGAGTGTGTAAACATTCAGTGCAGTGGATTGCCACTCTGTCCGCGGTGTACCCCGCTTCATGCTAGAAGGGATAAGCTCTTAGGCTTCCTGTGACCCTGTACAGGATAATTAGTATAGAAAATGAATGAATGTAGTCATGTCAGTAAGGAACAGGAGTCTGTCCTCATAGAAGGAATCTGTAAGTTGAAGTGTTTATGGTTAAGAAATATGTGAGCGATCCAGAAGACAAACTTTTTTTTAATCTATAAACTATAAATCTGCGTTGCTGAATTCGGTAGTGTCATATTCTCTCTGCACACAACCCCACGGTTCACGGTAACTGCATGCCCCCCACATGACTTATTTAAGGTTCTTTAGTGAACAAGCTACCGTTCTGCTTTATTTACTCACTATAATAGGCTATGAGGTGCCAGGATATTGGCTGAGCTATTCTCGGCTACCTGGAGTCTCCTTTCACAAGAGCACAGGTTGGGGATTTTCAAGCATCTCTTTGCAGAACAGATGGATGGGATGAGCGTTTTTTTTTCCTCGAATAATGAAATCCCAGTCATGTCTCTAGACAATAATGCAGTAGTTATCTGTGATTCTCTCTTTTGTGTAAAAGACCACCCAGCCTGTCCAGCTCATCATCACGCCGCTCACCTCCTCTTTACTGTTAGTGGTATGAGGCCAGTGAAATTAAGCTTCATGTCAAGCAGATGGCTCCGCTGCCAGAATTCCTCTGTTGCCTTTCCTAAACTGAGTGCCAGAGGAATTGAGAGCAGTGCAGTTAGCATATTAACATATGAACTGTTGCTATTTATACTAACAACAAAACGAGCTCTGGCATGATAATTCCACACAAATTGGCAGTATAGGAAAAATATAGGACATATATTCTCCAGACGCTGAGGTTTTAAAAGAATGCTCATACGCAAGAGGAAGGGAAGCCGACATGCTAAACAGAACCTGTCAAGCTACCAAGAATGTATTTATTTTGGTAACTCTCACAATTAATTCTTGACCAGGACCTTCAGTGTATTGATCCTGCCTTCTATTCCATTGTGTGTATTGAAAAGCATTTGTACTGGTTAATGTTTTCTTCTTGGAGTCTCCTATATGGCTGTTCGATTTGTGCTTGTGTGCATTGCAGTCACTTTAGGAATTGTAATCATGGCAATGATTCTTGTGTGCTTATTAGTCATTACATACTCTTAAGCAGCAGTCACACTGAACTTTCACTATTTTATTATTACTCTCTAGTCTGTGGTGAAAATCAATTGAATTCAAGACGTGAATTAATTTGTTCATTTTTATGCTTTTATCTGTTCAAATGAAATGGTTTAAGTGAAATTGGTTAAGAGCGCAGGAAATAAAGTCCGACCGTTGCTTCACTTTAAAAAACAAACCTTTATCCTTTCCATACTGTAATGCACATTTGCATGGGCAGGAAACACATACAGTATACACACACACTCACACGTCTACTTACACTTTAGAGGCAATTTGGAAACGCAATTCTGGAAACTGAAGGAAACCCACCAAGCACAGGGAGAACATGCAAACGCCATGCACACAGACCCGACACGGGAATCGACCTCAGAACCTGGAGGTTCTTTATAATAAAATAAAAATAAAAAAATTACGGCATTGATTAGGTGCAGGCACTTTAATAACACTTAGCCATGTTTTACGAAACTCTGTCTCTCTTATTTTTTATATTTATATTTTTTTTATATATTCATATATAAATTTTTTTATAATATATTTTATTTTATATTCTTTAGGACCTGCGTCTCTCCCCCAGCTCACTGATCAATGATGCAAAGTTGTCAGGGAAAAGAAGGCCGCATTTGTTGGTAGCATTTGAAGGAGCTTTTGAAATAGATTAGCCTTATTCATAATGCTTTGATGTAATCAGCCTTCAAGAGTCTGAGGGGCTTTTCTCTTGTCCCCAAACTTCATGAGTGTGTCCTGAATTGTTGTCGCTCTTTGACATAACATGCCTTAATCACCTATGAACTGGCAATGCGTTACTGATTATCTGCATGTCTTCACAAATCACTTAATGTGCACTTACATTCAGCCAGAACCAGCGTTCCTGGATATATAGCCTTCTTCAAAACATTTGCAGCTGAGAGTCTCATCACTGTTCTGTGCTTGAAGTCTTTCAATCAATTTTATGCTTTCGTTCACAAGAAATTTCTTCACAAGTCCCGGTTTGACTTGAACACACCTTGTAGTTTCAGGTACACGTTTTTACACTTTAGCAGCATTTTGTCTGAAGATTTTTTTCTGAACAAATTTTATTTGTTGAGTTATTATTATTATTATTATATATACTTATTATATATATATATCACCTCTTAGCTGCGAATGTACATTTTAATAAAACAAAGATAAAATTTTTATGAACTGAGTGTCTTTTTGTTCTTTTTTTGACATTATCAAAAACAATATAAAAAATCATTATGTTAATTTTGACATTTTCATCTTTTAAATATCTTTTCAAAAATAAAATGATTTTAATCTGACATTTTTTTTGTCAAGTCTTTTTGTCTCATTCTGCTAAAAATAACCCACGTGCCACTTTTATCAGTTCTCGTTTAGAGTTTTGCATGAACAGATTAGACACAACAGTAACAGCTAAATGGTAATAAGACAGTGGATACTGCCTATCAGCTTGTATGATAATGCAGCCTTATTATAATGCCTTATTATAATGAAAATCTTCACTCAAGCATGTCTGACGCTTTCCAGTGACTGAGTTGGCACAGAGAGTGTCACCTCTTTTGTGTGCACTGTGCTCTTGTATTATTAGTTTGGCATTATTTTTTTGTGTGTGTTGAACATTTTGTTCGAGACAGTATTTTTCACAAAGTGTCCTGAGGGCAAACTTCACAGCATCATCACATTTGATTGCCTTTGATCTGATCATCTGCTATTATATACCACTGCCAGGAGCAAGTGTGTGTGTGTGTGTGTGTGTGTGTGTGTGTGTTTTGACTGCTCCATTCACCTGGCTGTTGGAGCTTGGAGAGGATATTATTTCCTTTCAAACTATTAAAACTTGCTCTGGCCAGTGCAGCTTTTAGCAAAGTTTTTATTTTGCTCATTCATTCATTTAACAATATGATTTCCCATTTTCCATTTTTCTCTTTAAAAAACAATACTTCGGCTCAACAACTTGCTATTTTTATATAGCCAATGTCTTTATTCCAAATACAGTTTAAATGTATGTGTTAAATATCATTATAAAACTCTTAATTCCATTTGAGTAATCTGATTGGATTTCGCATTCTGAGAGTGGTGCTATAGAGTGTTAAAGCACTGGGACATTTACCTACATGTATCACTCTAAGTCACATGTGTTCTAATAATCATTAATTAAACTAACTAATGGTTGCCAGCATGGGTGAAAGTATCTCAGTACGGTCCGCTCCGCAGTACTGAAAAGAGTAGAGACCAGCTCCCTGCCAAAACCCACATCCAAAAATCAGTCACAGAAGCTCTTTCAAAAAGTTACACCTGATAATGTTGTCATCTTAAAAACTACTTTATTTACTGTTTGTGGTGTTTGTGGAACTGTTGTATAAAATGCAACATCAAACTTTGTTATGAGGTTATGCTGAATATCGTCACAGCTGTGACATCTTTGGGACCCGGGCTGACTGCATCATAGTTGTGCTGATATTCAGTACAACACCACTCCCTCTCGTGTGATGCTGCTTAATTATTAATATTAATAATCGATTTGTTCAGGTTTGATTTTTCCTTTAAGTACATAATGTGAGCAATAAAGTCTGTTTATTTGAAACTTTTGGGACATAGGCTAAACAGTAAACACTGAAATATTAAAGAGTGGCATCCATTTAAAATGAATTTTGTATCTGTGTCCGGTTTACCAGGTTTGGTATTGCATTGGAGAGTGAGGAGCCAGTGAAAATGACTGCTTATGAAATATGCAGGTTCTCCCTGTGGCTGGATTTAACCTCTTAAACTCTCCTAAACCTCAAATGCCTCCACACGTATACTTTTTAGCGCACCTCTCTTAAAGCATACTATTAGCCTAATAGGTTTGTACGGGTCCTTATAAGTTCTTGGTAGATCAGGTCATTATTATGTTTAATATATTACACAGTACACTGATTTCTTTCTTAATTTATCGTTGCTAATTTCCAACTGTCTTTAGGGCAGTGTTTCATCAAGGGAGCTTTTCATCCTGTTGCACACGGAGGAGGGGAGTGCTATTCACCCCCTTCTACATACTTAAGCCAGTGGGCTAGAGATGTGTACCAACATCCTCCTCATTAAGTCCAGTTTGTTTTCTGTTCAAGCACTCAGGAAGCCACAGTTCTCCAAAGATTCTTGAATCAAACAATACTTCCAGCAGTAATTTAAATGAGGTGCATGTTCTTATACAGTATTGTTTCTATAGTAACAGTTCATTCATCCTATATTTAATGATAAACAGATTTCATTTGGGCAGGTGTAGCATTGTGGTGCGATGTGACCCGACACAAAGCAGCAGTTAGGTTTTATTGCTTTTATATAATTTATTTATAAACTGATAGCTTATGCACACTGGCTACTGTGACTTCATTAATTATCTCTCCCAGCATTGGAGTTCCTCTGTATATTACTCGGTTTCAGATCCAACAGTCGCTGCGCATACAAAGGTAGATTTCCGTAGTTTTATCTTCAATCTTATTTTATGTCACTCTGTTTAATTCGAGCATATGTGTTTACCGCAGAGGAGATTCTGCACACAGGAGAGCTGTAGCAGAAGCAGCTGCTCACTGAACTGGTACCAGTGTGCTTGCTCTCAGGATCCTCCACGCCTTCTACTGTCTGCACTGTGAGGTAAAAATAGCTGTGTGCTTCCTTCACATGTTGGCACACGGTTTCAAATGAGCTTCTTTCCATATTTCGGCTTCAGATGTTTTATTCATCTCCAGCTCAGGAAGAATCTCTAAATTGTTTCCTTCTCATTTTCTTTATTGTAATCTTGAAATAGTGAATTTTACTGATTTTTTTTTTTTCTTGTGCCAACTTCTGGTGTGAGTGAGGGAGTCATGAATACACTTAGAGGATAAGACCTAGCATTGCACTCCAAAAAATCAGCCCACTCACATGTGATTTTTTTTATTTATAGTGTAATCCATAGACAGTTCTGATGTGAGGGGGTGGAGGAAGCCAGGGTTGCAGATCTGACCATCTTAGATGTTTGTCCCAGGGAGGGGATTGCTTTATGCTTTTATTATGTTCCGTTGATGGTGTTCTGGCATAAATGTAATAGAAAATGGCATATAAAATCTTCTAGTAATGGGGTTGCTAGCAGCACATTCACACATCGGCTCTGATGTTCCTGATTAGTCCTAATCTTGTTGGACTCCATCTTGGCACTGCCTTCTCATTATCACCTGCACTCAACTACAGAGCTCATTAACATGCTAATATACACTGAGTGGTCATTTATTAGGTGCACTTACCTTGTATATGCACTTATTGGTTTTTTTATCAGGAAAAATACACATGGGAGGCACACTTTGTCTAAGTGAGAGAAATCTAATTTCATTTCCAATTTGTGTTTTTCTCCAAATCTTCTCCATTCTCTGTTACCGTGAATGTCTGGGAGATTTTGTAAACCACTGACAGTTGATAGACTGAACACTGACTAAAATATAGCATACAATGGCATTTTGGTGTCATTGGTGAATTGAATACCATTGATCAGTTATATAAATATACAGTAAGAAAAGTTTTGTCTGTACATTAAACAGAACTCACTTTTTCACTGATATCTTTACGTTTCATACATTGAAGGACCCATAACAAGTCTCAGAATTTTTTTTTGTCTGTATGTTTGTCTGCATGCCGGTCTGTATGTCTGTATGTCTGTCCAGCCAGATTTTGAAAACAATTTAAATAAACTTTGGCAGTACTTTGTCTAAACTTTAAACTGCAACATACAGTGCATTCGGAAAGTATTCACAGCGCATCACTTTTCCACATTCTGTTATAACATATATGTCACAGCCTTATTCTAAAATGGATTAAATTATTTTTTTTCCCTCAAAATTCTACACACAACACCCCATAATGACAACATGAAAAAAGTTTACTTGAGATTTTTGCTTATTTATTAAAAAAAAAAAAAATTAAGAAGCACATGTACGTAAGTATTCACAGCCTCTGACATGAAGCTTTAAATTGAGCTCAGGCGCTTCCTGTTTCCCCTGATCCTCCCTGAGATGTTTCTGTAGCTTAACTGGAGTCCACCTGTGGTAAATTCTGTTGATTGGACATGATTTGGAAAGGCACGCACCTGTCTATATAAGGTCCCACAGTTGACAGTTCATCAGAGCACAAACCAAGCATGAAGTCAAAGGAATTGTCTGTAGACCTCTGAGACAGGACTGTCTCTAGCCACAAATTTGGGGAAAGTTACAGAAAAATTTCTGCCGCTTTGAAGGTTCCAATGAGCACAGTGGCCTCCATCATCCGTAAGTGGAAGAAGTTCGAAACCACCAGGACTCCTTTTACATTTGGCCGTCTAAACTGAGCGATCGGGGGAGAAGGGCCTTAGTCAGAGAGGTGACCAAGAACCCAATGGTCACTCCGTCAGAGCTCCAGAGGTCCTCTGTGGAGAAAGGAGAACCTTCCAGAAGGACAACCATTTATGCAGCAATCCACCAATCAGGCCTATATGGTCGAGTGGCCAGAGAGTCTTAACAGACCTGAGAATTTTGTTTCTCGTGGTCTGAGAGTCCTTCAGGTGCCTTTTGGCGAACTCCATGTGCCATGTGCCTTTTACTAAAGAGTGGCTTCCGTCTGGCCACTCTGCCATATGGGCCTGGTTTCGAACTTCTTTCACTTACGGATGGTGGAGGCCACTGTGCTCATTGGGACCTTTTAAAGCGGCAGAAATGTTTCTGTAACCTCGGAGGTCTACAGACAACTCCTTTGACTTTATGCTTGGTTTGTGCTCTGATGAACTGTCAACTGTGGGACCTTATATAGACAGGTGTGTACCTTTCCAAATCGTGTCTAATCAACTGAATTTACCACAGGTGGACTCCAGTTAAGATGCAGAAACATCTCAGGGATGATCAGGGGAAACAGGATGCACCTGAACTAAATTTTGAGCTTCATGGCAAAGGCTGTGAGTACTTATGTACATGTGCTTTCTTAATTTTTTTATTTTTAACAAATTTACAAAAAAAAAAGTTTACTTGAGATTTATGTTTTCATTATGGGGTGTTGTGTGTGTGTGTAGAATTCTGAGGGAAAAAATTAATTGAATCCATTTTAGAATAAGGCTGTGACATAACAAAATGTGAAAAAAGTGATGCGCTGTATGTGAAATTAAAATGCTGAGTAAAAGCGATCTTATGAAAAGTTATGTGCCGGATTTAATAATCTACTTTAAAATAATATACTGATAAGCTACTTACTCAATGTAAACAAACACTTGCACCAATAGATATTAAATTAGTTAAAGTAAAAGACTAATGTGAAGTTATTTTAAGACTAAACATGATCTTTATCTGATCTACTGTCCTTTTTCGATTTCTTATCTGTGATTCACTTTACACGCTGTATTTGGCTGACAGCGAAAAATCTTAGTGTAAATATGCCGTAAAAAAATATTTCTTTGTATTAATACAGTACGTTAGGCAGAGAGTTCTGCAGACATGTACAGTACATGGGCTTCAACTTGAATTAATAATATCACTTATTACATTAAAGCTGATTTGTAGCTTAAACCTTTTATCTATTTCTATAAACTCTTTTCCTGTCAACGACGGGTCGACGAGATGTTGAACAAGTCAGATCCATGGAAGCCCCACCTTGTAACCTGCAGCCCCCAAAGGGAAATCATTTGCTATCATCATAAGACTCGTGAAGGTCTTTCGGAGTCATGCACACAAAGTGAAATATATTGCTTTTCAAAAGTCAATAGGAAGTGTTTTTTTTTCTTCATTTCTTTGTTGAATTAGTTCTTAATGATTGTACAAGTAACTGTGGCTCTTGTTTGGCTATATCCAGTAGATCTGTGGTATTTTATGATTACGAAGGGTTTCTATCTTGCATTTACAAGTCTGTGTATTTAGGACACTGATAGCAAGTTGTTAATGTAGTGTGAAATGAGTGTGCTGCTGGTTAAAAAAATAATAAAAAAAAAAAAAGAAAAAGAAAAGTGAAGTTTAGCTGAACATAGTGTTACCAGGGTGTTGATACACATAAAGCAGGAGTGTCAGACTGCAGAGTTTAGTATATAGCTCATTTAACACACCTGATGTGTTAGCTTGCTCTTCTTGGGCTGCATCATTGATCAGTTACTGTTTAAATTTTTTAGAAGCTGCTTGGTACCGAAAAAGACTAAATCTGCTGTTTTCGATATCATTAGAACCCAACCCCGAAGTTGCTGTGCTGAAAACATTAAATAATAATAAAAAAGAACAACCAACCGAAAAAAAAAAATCAATAACAGACAGGCTGGTTGGCAGAGTATTTAAAAAAACTCTGCTGTAATCTAATTTCAGGGGCGTATCTGATCACAGTCCCAGTGAATGCCTACGCTGGGTCGTCCCACACATCCAGAACAACCACAACACCACTGGGAACCTCTGCCCTCAACACCTTTGCCACTGATCCATAGAGATACAGAGCTGCATAAGCACTATGCAAAGAGAAAGAACAGACACAGAGGGCTGCGATGGCACCAAAGAGTACAAACAAAGACTTAGTGCTGGTTTATACTTCAGCACTGAAGGAAATTTGCATATTTACTTTAACTCTTTCCCGGTACTTTCCATTAAAGACTATAACATGACAGAAATTCTTATAGAATCACTGAAGTGGAAACAAATCATCTATTCTTATAGATGAGAATAAAGCAATTAATTCCTAGCATGACTTTACTTTTCCAGGTATATGTGTACAAGTAACATATTCATACACTGGTGTATACCATAAAGCACACTGCGGTTCTTCTAAGAAGTTTGCATTTATTATTTTCAATAACTCACATCAGCACATTATTGCTTGACAAGAGTAAGTTAAAATAGTAACTTGAGTACATTTAAGATAATATGGGTATGATATCAGGTGCAGATCATTATCTCTACATAGATTAAAAGGATGTTTTTCACTCCTGCATGCCTATTGTATGATATATATATATACTGTAATACAGCAATTTATATGCCAAGAGTTTTATATTCTATTTTATATTATAAGACCTGAGCTAGACCATGTCTCGCATAAGGTATTATTTGAAAAATAATTTTTAAAAGCTTATGCAAACTGACCTAGTTTTTTAATTTTTAATTTTAATTGGTGCAAAGTGCAGTACAGCATGCATTTGTGTATATTTGTATGCCAGGGTTTGCATTATGGAGATTTTAGAAAGGCGGATATGATTATTAGAAGAATTTCAGATGTTATGCATCGGTTAATCATGATGATTATGATTCCATTGGCTTTGTGTTACTTTGCATTTCTTGTTTGGAGTTTAAGTTTGAACAAAGTGAAATGTCACTGAATATTGGAACAAATCCACACTATTAAATAACTGATTCGAAACAGAAACATTAGAGGAGTGCACGCTGATATTATCAGAATAATTGAACTTGGTAGGTGAAATTAAATCGAATGAATGCATGAATAGTTCCATTATGTTTCGGTTGTTCACCGAATGTTTTATAAAGTTGTTCTGCACCCAGAGTTGATCTGGCAGATCTGTAGTTTAAGCTTTGTGGTACAGAGGGAGGGTTGTGTGGTTGAAAGTGTGGTTCCTCTAATTGTAGCGGTTATTTGACTGTAATTGAAGTAGGGTTTTAGTGCATTGTAATAGTTGTGCTGACAGGAAATGCTGATGAGTGTGACTCTAATTCTCCTCCCTGCAGCATGAAGGCTGAACCAGGCTATGCCAGCTACTCTGACTCACTCTTTCTCCCTTTACCTCCATGACAACATGAAAACACACACTGCTGAGACAATAGGACAATATCATAAACATTTTTTTTTTTTAAATAGAGATAGGGTAAGGCGGTTTTCTGTTTAGGAATGTCAGAATACATTTTAAATGTGTTGTAAGACAGAGACTGGGGATATTTCTGGATTTGTAATGTGTGAGCTCGCCTCATACGTGTGAAAACGAAGGAAAGTAGTTTTTGCATTTCAAGCTTCCGGGAGCATCAGCAGTCTACGGGAGATGACAGAAGTGCTGTCAGCTGCAGGGAAGCAATTGGAAATATCATCTACTGTGTTCACATACCTCTATGCTGCTTTTTATTACCATTCCTTCTACCAAAACAGCTGCCTCCACTGAGATTCAGATTAGCAATGGAAAGAGTATGAATTCAAGCTAGAGGGCAGCATCTTATTCTTGTACAAGTTTGGTCAGAGAAAGGATCTGTAGCTGCATGGTATTAATAAAGCATGGCAGTGTTCCACAGGCAGAATTCTCTCACAATTATTGCAGGCATGCACACAATAATCTTATATAACTGAAATTACATAAATGCATCCACCTGCGTTCAAGGACAATGTTTATCAATCATCAAACCTCAGGCCCTGTGCTATGTTGTAACCATGTGATAAGCTGAAGACCTTCTTTAGTGAGCACCGCTGTTTAAGACACATTGCACTGCCGGAGAGTGATACCAAGAGTTCTAATCAGAGGAGTGTTATAGCAAGAAGAGTGAATGAATCTGATTTTGTTACATATTTATATTTGATAGAAGGTGGTAAAATGTTGGAAGTAAGAGTTGCTAAGAGCATTATAATTCATTAAAACTGAGAGACACACTTCCCACCGGCAGCGTTTGTACAATCTATGCACATTTAGTATATGTAGTGCATTACGGAGACGCTCAGTGGAGGAAAACTCTGGCACTGGCCGTGCTCGAGCCAGGAAACACCTCTGCTCCTGTGCGCTCTGAGATGGCTGTTGCTAGGCAACATGGAGCTTTCATGGAGAAAGACTTGCAGTTCAGCGAAATAATGTCTCAATTACTAGATTCCGATGACAGTCATCTGAACGGTACGACCAGCACTGATTGGTACTGATTGTACTTGGAATAAACACAGTGCCACTGTTAAAGTTAACACTTCTTTTTTTTTAATCTCCCACAGTTTTGCCTTTTTTTTTTTTTTAAAGAAATGTGTTTGTTTATTAATTTATTTTACTGATGTGCAATATTTGTGAGTTTAGTATCCAATATGTTGAGTAACTCTTCTTGAATTGAATTTTTTTTTGTTATGGTATGTTTTGACCGGATTGGCTATTGCTATAAAAAATTACTGAGAATATGAGAGAACAACAATATATACAGACACTGTGACAAATGACATTTAGTTGAATTAGTCGGATAGATACTGTATGTGCTAATGTTGACTTCTTTGAGGAAAGAAGGAAATTTCAGTTCTGATGAATTAACAGTCAATTTTGAGAAACTGTTTCTTCTCTCTCTCTCTCTCTCTCTCTCTCTCTCGCTCTCTCTCTCTCTCGCTCTCTGTCTGTGTGTTCAGACTCTGAGTCATTTTTATCTTGTATTTTTGTAGTAGTGTAGATAAAAAGCATGGCATATGCAGACTTGTGGGGTGAGAAGTGGGGTTAGAATGGAAGGAAGACAAGGGGACATTTCCAATTAGCATGTTCATCCATATTCATAGACCCCTGCATTCTTCATGAGGGTAAAAGTGTCATGATGAAGATTCCTATGCAGTTTCACATGGTCTTCCTATCGATCTATGCATATGAATGCAAATCTTAAAGTATATTTAGCCATGGATAGTTTAATGTCATGAGACTTTGTTTAATATAAGTTTATCAAAAACAATCTTATCTGTGATTGATTTTTAAGAAGTTTTATGTAATAAAAAACAACATTTCCCCTTTAAATGTATTAGTGCTGAAGTGAACAGTTTGTGGAGATCACATCCGTATGTAGGCGATTTCCCCAAAATGTTGGCACAAACTTTTAAACAACTAATTGTCTGGAATGTCTTTGGATGCTGTAGCATTACAGTAAACTTTCTCCACACTTAAACTAATGGGTCCAAATCGGTTTCACCCTGACAGTGCCCCTGTGCACAAAGCAAGATCCATGAAGACATGGTTTGGTGAGGTTGAAATGTGTCCTGACCTGCTCTGGTTTAGAGCCCTGACCTCAATTCTACTTAACACCTCTGAATTGAATTGAAATGCTGACTGCTCACCTCAGGCCTCTTCACCCAACATCAGTATCTCATCTCACTAATGCTCTTGTGGCTGAATCCCCATAGCTGACAGCCCGAAAGGCTTATTCAGAAGAGTAGAGGTGGTTAAAAGTGGCAAAGGGGTACTAAATCTGGAATATTATATGTTTATTATGATCAGACCTCCAGGCAGATTTGGTCTTGTAACTCATTCTTTTGCCTATCCACTACTCATGAATCACCCGCTTACCCAATCCAAGAGTGCACAAATCATCTCCTTGTTAAATTATTCCCTTATTTTGTAATCTGTGACAACATATTAACATAACGTGAGTTTTTTTTATTTTGTTTTGTTTTTAAATGAAATTTTCCTTTACTAGGAAAATGAAAAAGGCAAAGCACAGTTTGACTTTATGGAGTGCAAAAATTTTGATGCTCACTATCTCAAAAATGCTCAGAATGCAGATAGAACTTATACTGTAATTCCACGGCAATTAAAAATTCACATATTATGTTACGTAAACTACATGTTTGTAAAATAAGGTTAATTGCCATAACAGTTTGGTAAAGTTTTGACTGACATCGGCATAATCCTTTAGTCTGAGTAGACTAACAGTTGCGAGCTAACACATGTTTAGTTGCTCAATATGTTATGTTAAGTCTGTATTGCTTTTGTTAACTGAGTGATAACTATTATTTTCTGTACTGCATAACCAAATTACCACAGGAAAGGAGTTTCTCTCAGTATAGATCAGTGCTGTTACCTTTTCCAACAGCTATCTTTTATTACAAAATCATTGTACTCTTACATTCTACTTGTAGTTCTTACATTCACAAATATTTAGACCAGGGATCCCGAAATTAAACGCAGACTTGCAAGTTTTGGACATGGCCAACGGCAAATAAAAATAGAAATAGGTAAATAAAATCCATCAGCAGATGCACAGTAAGAGTGGTGACACAGTGTCACGTAAAATGCCTTCTGCCTACATGAGCCTGTGTGTTTTAAAAGAAAGACTTTCCAGTTTTAAAGCCTTAGTTGGGGAGTTGAGTCATAGCTTTGAGAGAAGCCTGGGCTTTCCCACTGGTGAAGTGTAATGCATTAGCCTTTTCCAGTGGCTGTGAGAGCAGAGCTCCCTGGTGTAGAGCAGAGAGCAGCTCTGTGAACTCTTGCGGCAGAACTTTTGCTTCCATCCCTGTTGCACAGAGACATGACTCAGGTCAGAACAACTCTCTTTCTCAAAGGCTAGGGGGGAAAAAAGAGCATTTTCCACCCAGGTTTAACTTTTTTAATGTGGGAAAAGTGGTTTCACCCACTGTGGAGCATTTAATCTGCCAATAATGGAAGAGGAAAAAGACTTTAGCTCGGAAGACAGCTCATCAAGAACGCTGACTTCCTTTCTGGAAACTCACCACCTTACCTAACGTCATATGCACAAGAGGCAAACGTGTGTAAAAAACTAAATTAGATCAAGTGATCACATGGATAGTATTTTTTATTGGATGAATTTGTATTCAACAGAAATCAAAATTCATTTTGATTGAAAATTCTCTCTGCTTGGGTCGGATTGGGTCATTTTTATGCAATTGATGTGATACTATTTCAATTATTTGTAGCAAACCAAATTACATATCAACACAGCTTGTATTTCCTCTCTAGTGTAATTTGTATCAATGCAGTATAATTTAATTTATTCCCTGAAGCCTGAACTGAAATATTTACCATATATTTTAAATCATATACTGTTTTTATATATGCGGCATATTGGCGTAGAGGTTATCACTATGGCCTCGCACCGCCAGGGTTGAGGCTTCGATTATTGGCTCGGATCTGTGTGTGTGGAGTA
Organism: Clarias gariepinus; assembly: GCF_024256425.1. Classification (NCBI taxonomy): domain Eukaryota; kingdom Metazoa; phylum Chordata; class Actinopteri; order Siluriformes; family Clariidae; genus Clarias; species Clarias gariepinus. Next base: position 15,254,177 of record NC_071113.1, read on the forward strand.
TGCCTGGTGGAGTTTGCTGGGTGTGCTTTGGGGGTTTCCTCTGGGTACTCTGGTTTCCTCCCGCAGTCCAAAGACAGGCAGGCATACCAATTTCCTGTCAGTTTGGCCCGACAAAAATGATACAGCGAAGAGCGAGATGAATACTATTACAGGACTGTCAGGCCTGTTACACACCAACCCAGGGACATCCTGTTATGGTGCTATTCCAACGTTTCATAATTTAAAGTATACAAATCTTGTACAGAACTCACAAATTAGTGTTAATATCATTTTGGCATTAAAATGGATAATATACCTGGTACTGCCACTAAAGTAAAAATTCTGATATTGTGATAACGTAAGCTGACAGCAGGACGTGTTCCAATAAAGGAAGCAGTGAATCCCATTGCCTCTTTAAATCAACAGAACATGCAAAAAAAATCTTTCTTGCATATTGACACAATGTCTATTTCATGCACCGTTTTAGAACCGTGACCTTTGTTGCTGGCTCGGTGATGTGAAAAACCTGTTGTCCGACAAATAGCCATGCCTTGTCTTCTCTCTTGTTTTATTATTATTAGGAAAAGATGCGTGACAAATTTAAAGATAAAACAACATAAAGTGTCTTGGTGCTCGGCCACCATGAGCTGCCAGATAAGCTTCAATGTGCCTTGGCACAAATTTAACACGTCTTTAGAAATCTACTGAAGGGATTCTTTTTAAAAGATATTTTTTAATTAGTGTTTGGATGATGATAGTGAAGAGCGCTGTATAACACATCTGTCTCAAGTCTCCCATGTGAGTTGAGATCTGGTACAGTGAAGGATGGGGACATTGTAATCCTAGAAGAAATCACTCCTAACAGGATATACATGTTTTTTGATAGACTAAAGGTCATCGGGCAGAATAAATTTTTATTGATTTGCAGTGACAGTTCTCCCTAAGGGAGCAAGTTAAAACCTTAACCGGCAAAATGCCACACAGCACAACAGACAAACACACGTATATATTAATGTGCCATATACAGCACATTCACATTGATTATCAATTATATACCAGTAAAATTGTGTCAGGAGGGAGTCTGTGTGAAGCAAAAGCTATCCTGTCATGTCCGATCCCACAGAAAAGCCAATGCCGCCACAGTGGAAAGGCATCAGATCAGCCAGTGAACCAAAGTCCATCACACATAGGTCTCAGCAGGCAAAGACCCCAAGACTGTAGACACAGCCTCCAAACTCTACAGATGCCAACTTGATCAGGCACCCATGAAAGGCACCAGACAAACAAGTCCGATCCTTGAAGGCACCACACCCTGCAATTCAAATCATCCAAAGAATCCGCTGTTCACATCCTGTGGCCTGACACCACAGCACAACCCCCCAGACCTCTTATAGAGTCATGCCCCGAGGGGCCAGAACTGCCCAGGTGGCACAAAGGAATCTTACACATTATTGGGCAAGATGTGTTACGGCTGATCGGTGTATATTTATGTGTTTAACTGTTTACAAAATGGAATGGAAAAGAATGTTCTCCTATGACATGATGTTAAAACAAAACTTTGCTCTGGCAGGTTTTATGCTTTAGGGGTTTTTACGTCTTTCAGTCTCGGTGAGATTGATTGACAGTCTTTTAAGATGGGGAATGTGACAATATGTCAGGAGAAGCAGACAGAGAGTAAGCTATGTCATTAAATATTGACTAGTGTGAGCCTTTTCTCGTGTTTATCCATCTTTACTCTTTTTTGGCTGATGCAGACAAATGTCTAAATCTTAGTAGACATTTCAAGTATGGAGATATTTACAGCTATTTGCTATCAGATATAGAGTTATTTGCATTGTGTTATTTAGCCTAGCTGTTATGTGTATGTGTTTTAGCCTAGTTTCCCAAATAAAGACATTAATCACATGAAAATCTACAGCAAAAAAAAAAACAAAAAACATGCCATTGTTGTTTCAATTATGAGGCAGCAGCGTAGGATTGTTGGAGAACCAGCTGGGTCGGGGTTGCTTGTTTCAAGGCCAGGTTGTGTGGTGCGGGGACTGCTGGGCTACATGATGAGGGTCTGGCTCTGTAACTACGACAGGAAGTGTGACAATCTGCATATGAGAACTGGAGCCCCAGGCAAAACACTGAAAATGCCAAGGATCTTCATTTACAGAGCAACCAAATGAAGAGATTGCCTTGATCCAGCCCAGGCAGTGAAACATTGGACTTCTGCCCCCCGACCCCCATCCGATCCCCCCCCCCCCCATCCGCCCACCCGCTACAATATAGCCCCCCCCCCCCCCCGCTCCCCGCCCCCCCCCCCTTCCACACACCCATATGCACAGACCACAGATGATGGGGAGCCAAAAGCAGGACATTATACTTTAATATTTAGGTGAAATGTAAAGTACTTAGAGGACACACAAAAAATTCCCGTCTTAAATAAATATTATTGCAAGATAAGCATCTGGTACCTGAGGCAGTGGTATTTCAGCATGTTGGAGCTCTGGGTTTCTAATCATAAGGTTAGCTGTTCAAGACCCATTTCCACCAAGCTGCCACAATTAGGCCCTTGAGCAAGGCCTTTAAACCTGTCTGCTCCAGGGGATGCTGAAGCAAAGCTGCTAACAAGCTGAGAAGGAAAAGAAGAAAATAATTTCCTGTGCTGTAATGTACAGTATTCTTGACAATTTGTAAGCACCTATAAGAGACCCAGTTTAGGAAGTGACTTACGATTGGTGTTGGATGGGATAGATTGAGATACTGGACATTTAAAGTTAAAGTTAAGCCTTTTGTTACATATACATTACAGCACAGTGAAATTGCTTCTTCGCATATCTCAGCGTAACTGGGGTCAGAGCGCAGGGTCAGCCATGATACAGCGCCCCTGGAGCAGTTAGGGTTAAAGGCCGTGCTCAAGGGCCCAAGAGAGGCAACTTGGTGGAGCTGGGGATCGAATCGCCGATCTTTCGATCTGTAACTGCCAGACGTGGATTTAGACATGGATTTCAATAGTTAATATTTGAAGAGTGGAATTTGCTTAGGGAACCCTATGTTCTTCTAAGTGAAGAGCTTGTCAAAGATCGCAGTAGTCACAGGCGTGCCAATCCTCTGCTATTTTAGCCTTGCTAGAGTGAAAGGGGGGAAACAAAGTAAAGACCTCCATCAGTGAATTTGGTTTTACAGTGTGGGGTGCTGATGAGGTTTTGAGGCTGCTGTCATCTGTAATCAAATTCCACCTACACTCTGTTGAGTGATGGGGGTGCAGTGAGGGGCAGCCATGTGAGAGAGCTTGGCATTGTTTGGATCTGCTTAAAGGAGGTAGGGATTCAGTCAACCTTCTGACAGAACACATCTGTGTGCGTATACCCTTCATGGCTCAGAATATTTTAGAAATATTACCCCGCAAAGCGTGTCTGTCATTTATTTTTCTGTCTTGGTTGGTTTAATTCTTATGAAAGGTAATTCATAGTATATAAAATATGCAAATAAAATACACACACAGATTGGTGTACAGAGCTCTTTGGTATCTTTAAAGCTTTTATAAACATGGTCTGGGTAACTCCATTATAAGGTTCTCTGCTCTGGTTCAGTTTACTGCTGCACTCTGTTCAATTATATTCATCGTTAATTTTATTTATTTATTTGAGGTTTGCTTTCAAAGACACTTTGAAAGTATGGCCTCCAAATCAATGGCTTTATCAGTCTCCGCTAACACTCATGACGCTGAGACTGCAATACAGTGTCAAGATCAGTGAGACCCATCAGCAGTTAGCAGGTTGTAATTAGTTCTTCCCCTGACTTCTGGAGTGAGAAACACTCTGTCTTGTTACATTATTCATGAAGAATACATTACAGCTTCACCTGCTCTGTGAAGTCAAGAGTGTTCGATTTGGGTAACTGTAACATATTGACACCCTCATGTTTTTTCAATGAGCCTCAGGTAAGGATTAATGTTTACTTCTTTCTCCATTTGTCTAAGTTTAGAAAAAGGCTAGAGGCATTTCTTGACAAAAACAAACTTGTGATTGAATACCAGAAAACCTCAGGGACTAACTGTAAAGGTCACATTTTTTATTTATAATTTTTTTTAACAATTTAAATACATCTTAAGAGTTTCCAAAAAGTGTCTGTTATTTTTCCAGCTGAAATACAACTCAGATCATATATTCTGCCATGCTTGATTTTTTTTTTCTATTTCATTGTTAGCTTGCCAACCAGAACATAGGTCTTGGTTCTGATCTGTCTGCTTGTCCAATGTCTTATCTAACCATCAGCAGCTCGTAGTGGTTTAACTTTTTAAGAGCTTGAGAATGCTAGATTAGAAGGTAAGCGTTCTTAAAAAGGGTCCTAGGACAGAGCTGGGTGGAGCTAAATGTTCAGGCGGGGCAGAATCTCTTGGTGTATGAGACCACAATAGGGGGAAAAGCTGATTTGCTTGTTTAAGCCTTGGCCAATTAAAAACAAACAATAAGTGTGTTTATGTCAATGTTCATGCAGACTGGAGACCATTCAGGACCATTCAGTTCCCTTTCAGTCGATTCACTCGGTACAACACATATAGTATGGGATATCACGCCCTCTCGTGTCCTGGCTGAAGCCACCTTTATTCACGCCGTAAAGGCAGGCAAACCTGTGGTGACGTAGGTGTAGCCCCGCCTACACCTATAAACCATCGTCGCCACGGTTGACCCTCAGTTCTTACGCTCTTCACCTCGCTGTGAACACCTTTTCCGTAGAGTTTTCTAGGTGCTGCTAGTAAACTCTACGTTTTACGTTGAAAGACTGCGCTTAAAATCAGCTTAACTGCTCTTGTTGGCGTTAGCGACAACAGCCTCATTTTGGTGAGTCGTCTACCCGCGGGGCGCTGACTTTTAAGTTTCCTGACAGTCAGAACATTAGCAACATCTCAGTTAGTTGGCTTCTGTTTAGCTGTGCTAACAGCGCTAGCTAAGATGAGCATGCAAGCTAATGTAGCTAAGAAGAGGTCCGCTGTTCGCCCCTGTCCTCAGGAGTGCGGCTTCTCCTTGCACGAGAAGGACCAGCACGAAGCGTGCCCCGTCTGTCTGGGGATTCTCCATGCTAGGAGAGCTCTAGCTGAGCCAGAGTCATGTGAGCTTTGTCGCCAGCTCCGGCGTTCAACGCTGGAAAGACGGGTCACGTTCGTGGAAAGGACCCTGGGGAGAAATACAGTCGCTCAGCAGGACCCCCTCCTTTCCGAATCAGCAGTCCCAGCTTCGCCTGTGTCTGCTGACGAGGAATTTCCGTCAGAAGTCCCCGCACCTAGCTGGGCGGACCAGATGGAGTATCTCGAGGGTTCGGAGGACCGTGGGCTCTCCTACAGCGCTGGCCAGCAGCCAGGCACCGAGCAGCATGCTTTCGAGGACGATGACGTGCTCGACATCGGCCTAGAGATACATGGCTTGTCGGAGGACGAGCATGAAATTGTGCCGCCTGCTCAGAGCTCCGCTGCTACTGCGTTAACCGCTCGGGACGACACTTCATTTTTTGCTCTCTACCGCCGAGCGGCTGAGAAGCTGGAGGTGGAGTGGCCCTCCCCGCAGCCGGCTCAAAAACCGTCAAGGTTCGCGGGATTTTTTCTTCCTCCTGAACCGACAACAGTTAAGAACTGCTTGCCCATGTTTCCCGACTTTGTCGGCGAATTAACGTCGTCATGGAGCAAGCCGCTGTCGACCCGTGTATCAGTGCCCGGTTACGGACAATATTTGGAATTAGACGGAGCTGAGAAGGCAGGACTAGTTAGCCCACCGCCAATGGAGCCATCTTTGGCTGCTTATTTGGCACCCTCGCACAATCATGGAGTGTCTGGACCTACTCTCCTTCCGTCTAAACATTGTAGATTCTCCTCTGCCCAGCTGGAGAAGATTTATCGCGCTCAAGCGGGCACTGCTCGTGCGCTCAATTCCGCTACGCTGCTTCAAACATATCAGGCAATGTGTTTGGCAGAGCTCGGCTCACTGGTGCCTCAGGAGAGCCCGTTCTGTGCGCTGCTTAACGAGGTCAGGACAGCGACAGACTACATTTTGCGCATGTCTCGTTGTGCGGCTCTTTCCCTCGGAAGAGGGATGGCGAGCGCAGTAGTAGCACAGAGGCATTTATGGCTCACGCTCTCTGACATTCCTGATAGAGACAGGGCTGTCTACTTGGACGAACCGCTGTCTGCTGAGGGTTTGTTCGGCCAGTCACTCGATGCCATTCAGGCAAAGTTTGACTTCAGAAGGAAACAGGCCGAAGCGTTGCGAGACATTATTCCGCGACGAGAGGTGAAGCCCAAACAGGCTCGAAGTATGACCACTCCGCGACCACCTCATAAGAGACCACCGCCGGCAGCTAGCTCGAGCTCTCGACCGGTGAAACAACAGCCTCCCAGGCAAAACCCACGGCAGTCGGCCTGGGGTATGGGCCCCCCACCAGGCGTCCGAAAGGATTCAGCGACTAGGAGGAAGAATCCTCACTCCTCCTAGCTCAGATTTTAAAGAGAGAGGAGCTCTGGCAGCAGGGAGACACTGCTTCTCCTCTCTCAATGCCGCCCAAGAGGCCGCTACGTTATGTTCAGGAAATCAGTCCCAAACGGCGCTGCACTTCCCTAACACAGTCTCCCAAGCACAATCCCCCCCCCTCACACACAAGTGTTTATGTTCGAGTTATGTACCCCAGTTGGGGCGTGTTAAAAAGTTCTCAGGGACTTACAGCAAGTACCCTCGATGTTTGCAGTGTGATTGCCCCAAAAATGGTGCATTTTGTAAATCATGTGAATGTTACATTATTGAAACCAATAAAGAATTTTCCTGTTTACAATGTTGCAAAACAAAAAAGCCCAGTGCCATCGATGAGGCTGCACTCTGGCGAAACGCCAGGGGGCAGCAGACCCCTTTCAGAAACCAATGCGGGCCGGTTGGCGTCCCACGTTCTCGAGTGGCGCGCATGCGCAGTCTCGACATGGGTGCAAAACACAGTCGCTATGGGATACCGACTGCAGTTTCGCGTAAAGCCACCGCGCTTCTCTTCCATAATCAACACCGAGGTGTCGGACGACGCCGCAGCGGTGCTTCGGGAAGAGATAAATTCTCTTCTGAGCAAAAGGGCGATTCAAGTGGTGCCTCCTTCGGAAGCGAACTCAGGTTGGTACAGCCGGTATTTTGTCGTTCCGAAGAGGGGGGGAGGACTGCGTCCTATTTTGGATCTGAGAATATTGAACACGTTTCTAAGAACGTACAAGTTCAAAATGCTTACTCTGAGGCAACTGCTAAATGCAATAGGCCCGGGAGATTGGTTCACTACGATCGATCTCACAGATGCTTATTTTCATATAGCGATCTTTCCGCGCCACAGAAAGTTTCTGAGGTTTGCATTCGAGGGCGTGGCCTACGAGTACCTAGTGCTGCCGTTCGGCCTGTCACTAGCTCCCCGAACGTTCACGAAGTGCGCCGAGGCGGCGCTGTCTCCTCTTCGGGAGAAAGGCATTCGCATATTAGCCTATTTAGACGACTGGGCACTGATAGCGAGCTCAAGCGAGCAGGCAGAGAAACAGACAGCACTAGTTCTGTCTCACATTCAGACTTTAGGGTTCTCAGTAAATATGCAGAAAAGCTCACTGATTCCGAGTCAACAGTGTTCATTCCTGGGTCTGGAGATATGCTCCGTTACCAGCCGAGCACGTCTCTCAGAGCACAGAATAGCCGCGTTTCAGCGCTGCCTTGCTCTGTTTCAGTTGCAACACAAACTTCGTTTCCGAGTGTTTTTACAACTAATGGGAATGATGGCGTCTATGATCACTGTGGTGCCTCTCGGGCTGTTGAACATGCGTGCGTTTCAGCGCTGGGTGCGCTCTCACCGCCTATGTGCGGCGCGCCACCTCAACAGGAGGCTGACGGTGACACCGTCATGCATGTCAGCCCTTCTGCCCTGGAGGGAACCCAGGCTATTACGTCAGGGCTCTCCGATAGGCAGGGTATCGTTTCGCAAAGTGGTGTCAACAGATGCCTCCCTCAGCGGCTGGGGCGCTCTGTGCGACGGCTCCGCGATCAGGGGGGCGTGGTCACAGAAACAACGCAGGCTTCACATCAACTATTTGGAGCTGTTAGCAGTGTTCTTAGCCCTGAGTCATTTTCGTCTGGCTTTAACAGGCCATCATGTTCTAATCAGGACAGACAATACAACAGTGGTGTCGTATATAAACAGACAAGGGGGGACTCGTTCACTTCCCCTGCTGAAACTCTCTCATTCTCTATTGCTATGGTCCAGTGTTCATCTTCTGTCACTCAGGGCCACTCACATTCCAGGGCACCTGAATTTGGGGGCGGACCTTCTATCCAGAGGGGGCCCGCTTGTAAGGGAATGGAGATTACACCCATGGGTGGTAGCTCAGATCTGGGAGCGCTTCGGCAGGGCAGCAGTGGATCTTTTTGCATCCAAAGAAAATGCTCACTGCCCACTATTCTTCTCCATAACGGATCGCAATGCCCCACTGGGGATCGATGCGCTGGCACACTCATGGCCCCCAGCTCTATTGTATGCTTTCCCTCCGGTAGAACTGATTCTGCCTGTCACAGAGAGGGTACGTCAGCAGGGCCTGTCACTAATCCTGGTGGCACCTCATTGGCCGGCGAAGTTGTGGTACGCAGAGATAGTCAGCCTGCTAGCAGCAGAACCATGGAAACTTCCTCTCCTCAGGGACCTTCTGTCTCAGGCAGGGGGAGAGGTAGTGCACCCGCGTCCCGAGCTGTGGAACTTGCACGCTTACCTGTTGAAAGGTCCAATTTGTTAGCAAAAGGGCTTCCCCCGAATGTGATTGAGACAATCCAAAGTGCTCGGGCCTCGTCTACTAGAGGTTTATATGCTTACAAGTGGCGAGCATTTGAGCAATGGTGTCAAGAACATAATGTTCTTCCATTTCAGTGCTCCATGGTGGAGATTTTGTCTTTTCTACAAGAACTATTAGAGAAAGGCCTTTCCTTCTCTACTATTAAAGTGTACTTGGCGGCTATATCAGCCTGTCATGTTGGTTTTGACGGAGTGTCACCAGGGGCTCATCCGCTGGCAGTACGGTTTTTAAAGGGAGTGCGACGTCTGCGACCCACTACGAGGTCCAGTGTTCCGTCCTGGGATTTATTGTTAGTGCTTGAGGCCCTCTGTGGTCCTCCTTTTGAGCCAGTTGAGTCTATAGATATGAAAATTCTTTCATATAAGACGGCACTTCTTCTTGCTTTAGCATCTGCTAAACGAGTGGGCGATCTCCACGCTTTATCCGTGCATCCATCCTGTACGCAGTTTGCTGCTAATGGGTTAAAGGTTACTCTACGGCCGAACGCGGCCTATGTACCGAAGGTCGTCTCCACTGATTATAGCTCTATGGTCTTTGACCTTTATAGCTTTTTTCCTCCTCCTTTTGCTTCTGATGAGCAGAGAAAATTGCATAATTTGTGCCCCGTACGTGCACTACGAGTGTACATGGACCGTACAGTAGATATGCGCTTATGTGATCAACTGTTTATCTGCTTTGCCAGTCCAGTAAAGGGTAAAGCGCTGTCTAAACAGCGGCTTTCCCATTGGATTGTGGAGGCTATTACACTAGCTTATAGTAGCAAGAGTGTCCCATTGCCTCTGGGTGTGAAAGCACATTCAACGAGAGCTATGGCAACATCATGGGCTCTGTTCAAAGGAATGTCTGTGGGCGAGATTTGCGCGGCAGCCAGTTGGTCCTCACCACACACTTTTGTCCGGTTCTACCGACTTGATATAACGGCCCCCTCGGTGGCTCATTGTGTCCTCTCTGCGGGGTCCATAATGCAGTAGAGTAGCTGTCAGGGTTCTTGTGACTAACTTTGATAGATACTCGGCGGGGCGTGAATATATGTCCCATACTATATGTGTTGTACCGAGTGAATCGACTGAAAGGGAACGAATGGTTATGACTATAACCTCTGTTCCCTGAAGGAGAGGAACGAGGTACAACACATTGCTGCCCCGCCTCATAGTTACGCTCGGCGAAGAGCGGCTATCGAACTGAGGGTCAACCGTGGCAACGATGGTTTATAGGTGTAGGCGGGGCTACACCTACGTCACCACAGGTTTGCCTGCCTTTACGGCGTGAATAAAGGTGGCTTCAGCCAGGACACGAGACGGCGTGATATCCCATACTATATGTGTTGTACCTCGTTCCTCTCCTTCAGGGAACAGAGGTTATAGTCATAACCATTCGTTTCTTTAGTCTTCTTTTAATGTCTTTTTCATTTTCGGGAGTCTACATCACATGGCGTGGCTACTAATTTGAATTTGGTGCTATTGTTAGCTTGTTAGCCTTGCTAGCTATGTTCTTGTTTGCCATCTATTTTCTGCTTTGCTGCTTTCTTGTGATGGTTGCACGGTTGAGTGGTTTTCCCCTCACCATCCTGCTTTCAAAGTCCTCTGCTAACACATAAACAGGGTGGTTACCCTTTGTTCCCCCAGTGTCTAAGTGCAGCTAACATCACAAGTGTCTTCCTCACTTGACCACTTGCTCATCTCTGTGAGACCTCTGCATTAATTGCATTATTAATGCACAACACTGGGGGCGTTGCTAGAGGGCGGTCTCTCTTTGCCTACCCTCATTTTCTCCATTGCTTTTTTTGGCTCAGACCTTACCACACACCCTGCCGTATAGTTGATTAATGAGCCATGCTGGAAGAACCATGCTCATCCAGCCAGGTTGTGAGACCCCTGAAAGGCGAATGGCTACTGCCCTTGCATTGAACACCAGGAAGCAGCCTGTGAATCATAAATTCCCTGAAACCGGTTCACCGATTTAAGCCCTAATTTGAATTTTGCCAAAGTTTTGTAACCTAAAGAGCTTTTTAGCCATAAAGGTGATCTGATGACGACTGATAAGCAGTAAGAAGCTGTAAATGCAATCTCAGCCTCTTACTAGGTGTATGGCTCCACCAGAAGTTAAGAGTTCTTAGAGACGACTCGTAGAAAACTGGTAAGGATAGAATGAGTGCATCTGCACCCAGAAATGGTTTCCCAGTTTCACAAATGGTATTGTAATACACAGTTGGACTTCATCACTGCTGTTAAATTGCCTCCTTGTTGACTGTTGTTCTCCTCTGTGAAGCTGGTCAGCCCCTCTGGCACAGAAAGCACAGTCCCATGACTGCTTTTGCATTCTTACACAGGTTACCTCTGCCTGTGGGTTTTGTCCCTGGGGAGACATGCAGGTTTATGTCTGCGACCTAGCAGTCCATGAAATACTTCCAAATGCAGGAGCCCCTAGACCATGGGCTTTGCCTGTTCTCTGGGGGAATTATGTTCAGCCCATCAATCAGACTATATATGGTGCATTGATCATATTCTAGAATACTAGAATTCTTGTCAAAATTAGAATTTTTGTCAAAATTGCTGTTTTAATTGTGTCCCTTTGGTGTTGTCTTTTGTCAGTAAGTGAGAAAAACGAGATGATCTTTGCCTGGTACCACTGTGTTCAGACAGCACCCTGCCTGGATATTAGCATTCCTGTATTTAATTTAGATGTAAATGTGTGTGCACGACCCCTGGCTGCGCATTGCGGCATTCCAGTGACACTTGCCTACAAAGTGATCAATTACCAGTTGTGTTCATTGTTCATCTACCACAAGAAAATTGAGAGAAATAACTACTTAAATAATGACTTAAGCAATCATTATTTTCTTTTAACCCGTTTAACCAGAGTGACCCTGCTGCAATCTTGACAGAGCAATCTGTTTCTGGCTGCTGTCTCAATTTGATTATGTATGTTTTGGTTGTTACCTTAATCAGGTAATACTGTTTTATGATGTATTCTGAAAAAGGATCTGCTCTCTTCCCGATCCCCTGTTGCATTTGTCACACTGTATGTTTTCAACTCGATCTTTAGCCATAAATTTAATACTGGTAAAAAGGTCAGTTTTATTAATCTAAAAAAAAAAAAATTATTCAACATCACTGTGTCCTCGCACCTCCGGGGTTGAGGGGAGTTGATTCTCACCTCGGGTCTGTGTGCGTACAGTACTTCCCATGCTTGGTGGGTTTCCTCTGTGTACTCTAGTTTCTTCACACAGTCCAAAGACATGCATATTGGCCTAATTGGTGTTCTAAGGTATGTATGGCCTATGATGGATTTGCACCTTGCCCAAAGTCTCCTGCAGAGGCGGAGCAGATGAAGATGAATAAATGTGTTAGGGGCATTACTTTAACATTATCCCATCATCATCATGTACGCAGCATTGTTCTGACCACAACGTTCAAACACATCCATGCTCCCTTAAGAGTTTAGAATTTTGATTTGAGATTGGAGAAAGACACTATGTCCTGCACACAGTCTGTGTATGTTATGTGTTGTAATATCAGTTAAATTTTCTTTCAGAAATACTACTGTTAGCTCCCATATTACAGTCCAACTGCATCACGTCCACTTTTACAGAACATATCTCAGACCTTAAGACAGTTCTATAGTGTGTGCGTGCCCTGCCTTGCAACTTGTCCAGGGTGCACCGTGCCTCGTGCCCAAAGTATCCTTTATAGGACGAACGGTTGTGAAGATAAATGAATGTGTTAGGGGTAGGTGTAGTTCAACGCTATCCCATTATTATGTAATCAACAATGTTCTGATGGCACTTTATCGAAGTAATTATAACTTTCCAAAACATCCAGATGGCAACGCTGTTCCAACTTCCTTAACTGTTAGTGTTTCCTGGCATGTTCCTTTGATTGTGTGAACTTGTGAACCCATGGTTCCCCCTCTCTCCCTGCATTCCTTATATGGCAACACTTCCTATTCTTCAACACCAGGTGTCTGTAAAATAACCACCCACCCGCTTTTTTCCCCCCGGATTTCTATAGAACATGTAAATGGCTCGTGCTCTTTGATGTATTATTAGATGTACATGATCAGAGTGTTAAGCTCAGGACCTAAAATACATGTCCTTTTTTTTGTGTGAATAAATCAGAGAACATTCGGCACTGTGTTTTGCATGTAAGTGTGTGTGTGTGTGTGTGTGTGTGTGTGTTCGTGTTTCTCTTCTGGTCCTCAAGCATGTCGGACCCGACCAGTATGCATATTGAGCCGCGGCAGACACGTCAAGCGATTATTCCCTTAATGTAAAATTAACGAGAACATTGCCAAATTAACTTCACCACAACGTTTTGACAACCAAAACTTCCTGCTGGGTGAATAATGCACCACCTGTCACTATAATCACATCAACCAGGATTCAGTCTCAAGGTTTTAAATTTCGCTGGAGGACTTTCATTCTTCTTTTTTCTTTGCAGACATAGTGTGTCTTTTTTTGCTTGTAGACCTAAATTTCCTTTTTTTTTTCAGTTTAATAAATATTTTTCTTTTAATCTAACATGAATTCACTTTTGTGTTTTGTGAGAACTTAATTTGCTGCATGACCCAGTTTCACTGATAAGTTTAATATTTAATCAAATGTTTAATATTTAAAAATATTTTAATATCTGAGAGCAGAATTTTGTGGGTCTTTTTTGGTTTGCCTTCACTTTAAATGTCAGAATTTGTAGGTCTGCAGACATGAAAGCATCTTCACAGTATCTCAGTCCCACCATGGCCGATGAGGTCATTTTAGTTTGGAATTCTTTAAATCACTTTTGAATACTCCCAGTGCATACTGGTAAATGTAGGATGAACATTTATTTTATTCTGTTCCATGAGGCCCAAGCCTTCATGCTGTCTAACTGACTGTATAGTCACTACAAACGTTTTTCACCGGACAGTTATTGCAGCACAAAATCATGATTAATCTGTATCTTTCTGTACCTTGGACAAGTATTTGTGCATATAAAATTACCTGTAAATGTAGAAGGTCTTTAAAAGTTCCCTGAATCATGGCTTTCTCTTCACATTGTAACACATTCTGGTGAAAAATCACAGTAACGTTGCTCTCCAGAGAGGGAGTAGAACTCTGCAGTTTTTTCTGGCTTTGTCTTAGGAGAAATTTTGGAAGACTGACAACTTCTGGGACGATTCAATGCTTCAACACGCCAAATGTTCCCCATTTGGAGATGATAGCTCTTACTGTGGTTTAGCAGAGTCTGGGAGTCTTAAAATGGTTTTTCAATCTTTTCCAGATTGGTAGATAATGACATTGTATATGATCTCTTAAAATCTGCTTGCTGAATTTTTATCCTGGTAAATTGACTTTAATGGTAAACAGCGATGATAATGATATTTATAATGATGAGGCCAGGCTGGTTACATTCAGTCAGCATTCACAATGCTTTTCAGCTGATTTATCCATGCTTTGCACAATGGGATGGTTATTGTCCATGTAAATTAATAATATATATTGGGAATAATTTCATATTAAATTGTTGGTAAATAAATTTGTTTTATTTTAAAAGATATGTACAATTATTGTTTTTATGCATTCTTCAGCATATTTGTATACTCCTTTTTTCTAGAGGATCTCTTCACATATATTATAGCTATTTGCATTAAATTATTTAATTTTTTTAATAAAATGTTTTTGCTATGTAGAGTAACTAGTATATCTTCAAAGGTTTTTGTTTCAAGTCAATTAAAAAGCCTTATAAAAGTTTAGCTAAATATTATAATGTGCAATCAACACTATATAACTTTCTAGCCAACTTTTTTTTATTATTATTAACAGAAATAGTATTATTTGACTTGGCTGGTATTTGACCAACTATCCAGCTTACATTAAATGGTTAGGGTTATTTTTTAATCAGAACTGAGGTTCCAATGTTGTTCCTTAACTCTTCTTCCTTACGTGGTTCGAACGGGCCAGTATGCTAGTGATTCTGCTGAACTGTGTGACGTTGGGCATGTTCCATCCGTGTGAGGACAGTAACTGTGACTCAGAACGATGCAAGATCCTGGAGGTGAGTTATGACACACACAACTAAGGGTCACTGTAAGAGCTGCAAACAGTGTAAACAGAATGGGTTGTACATTAGACCTGGGGAAACGTTTCTTTTCTAGTTGACTTTTTAATTAAATTTAATGAGCATCAATATTTATGATGTTGAATTAAACACTTTTGGTTTCAGTTCAGGTTGCGATCTTTTACTTGCAAGATGAATTACAGATCAAGCCCTCAGTTAAGTTTTTAATCCTTAAATCTATAGCCTTTCTACACTATGCAGCGACTATCAGGAATATTAGCTTGTTCTTTGTGTCACATGAAAATGAGACAAAAATAAGATGGTCATTTCCTTCCTGTTTTTGTTAAGAAGGAAAAGAAGATCTGTGATTCAGATGAAGCTTAAGGTGCAAAAAAATGCATTTGGTGGAATAATGAAAATTAACAAAATACAATGATAAAATAAAGCCAGTATTCCTTTGCTGTCTTTCTCTCCCTCTCTCTCTCTCTCTCTCTCACACACACACACACACACACACACACACACACACACACACACACTACCTCTGCTGACAAACCCTCTATTATGTACAATAAATAGTCTAAATACAGAACTAATGCTGCTCTAAATACCAAAGGAATCCATCTGTTTACATGTAAAAGAGTTTTCCTTTTTCAGTATTGGTGAATGAATGTGTTGGTCTTTGATGGAGCACATAACACATTCCACTGAGCATTTTTGTGAAATGTGTTCGAGCAGGAGATAGCTGCTGGATCAGAAACTGGAGATACAAACACCTCTCGAGTGAGAGCCAGTGATATTTCGGTCAAGGCACATGTTTCGAGCAAGAAAGCGCCAGAGTGAAGGTTTTAATTAGAACATAATGAGAAATGAGCCATAATAATCCATCCACACATCAGACATCCATCAACAACTTGAAGCAAAGACAAAGAACACCTGCACATTCGTTCAGTTGTCTAATCAGTCGATCAGCGGCAGTGCAAAACAAAAATCCTGCAGATACAGTACAGGTCAAAAGCTTCGGGTTAACCTTCCCATCAAAGAAAGAAATGTAATCTCCGTTACTCTGTGATCGTGGCATAGATGTTGGTACCAGATGAGCTGCTTCGAGTATTTCATAAACCTCTGATCTCCTTGAAATTTCACACCAAAGAGTCTCTAGAGTTTGTTCTGAATAATGGGGAAAACAACAAACACTACATGAGCAGCAGTTCTGTAGGTGGAAAAGCCTTGGTTTTAGAGAGGTCAGAGGACAATTAACAGATTGGTTTGAGCTGCCAGGAAAGACATACTGTACAAGTGTAAGTCAAAAATTATCCACACTATTTCGTATTCCCTCATCAGAAAACGTTTTAGGCTGAGGCTGCGAGCCACAAATGCAATGCTGTCTTAACTTCTTCATCCTCATAGGGCTGCTTTTAGGGGATCAAACAGGTGTGTAAGGGCCATATTTCATTCTTGTGATTTGTTGTTGTTTATCTTATTTCAGTTTATTAGTTAAACATTAAGCATTAAGTATCATAAATATAATTTGTATTGTGACATCATTTCATGTGTTGTTCTGTGACATCATCCCACAGTTATGCAGTTCCATGTCTATCACGCACGTTAGTTGTAGTTGTTGTTAAGACACGGAAGGATACAGAAAGGTTTGGAGCACACAAGCTTTTGACCGTGATAACGTGAGACAGTAAGCTAAAAGGAATACAGTAAAATAAGTTGTTGTAACTGTAATCTATTGAAGCTACAGAACACAGCAAGCGACTTGTCGTGACTACAGTGGATTTATGCAAGAAACTGTAACAACCGTTGTTTTTGATGTTGAAAATAAACAAGAGACAAAGAAATCAACGAAACGTCTGATGTCGTCAGTGACACTGCGTAACTAAAGACACGCGTCAGAACTTGTGAATAACATGCACCTACATTAAAGTCAAAAGCTTGTCTCCGCCGCAGAAATGAAGATAAGTGACTTAAGATTGTGAAGAGCGCGCGTGCGACTTCAAAAACGCGCATCAACCGAAACCGAAAGCGAGAAGAGGACTTGCCTGCCTTAAACTTCACCATGTCACACGGCGAGGACGACGCCGCTATCGCCGAATTTGAGCAGGTGATGGTGCTCGACGAACTGAAGAGCGCCAGAGAAGGCAAGTGGAGTCAGTTGACTGTATTATACAATGAACTAGAGGCGCTTATGGACAATGCTTGTAATTTGCATGACGTTAAAGCCAAGCGCCGCCAATACAAAGCGCTGCTAAACGACTTTATTGAAAGTAATGTAAAAGTGCGATCGTGCGCAAAGGTTGAAGAGCGTGAAACTGATCAGCAACACTGGTTTCACCCTAGATTAACGCGCTGCTCAGAATTCATGGTAAGAGTGGAGTCGTGGATCGCCGACACTAGTAATCGCTTTAAGCCGTCTCAAACAGTTGACGATGGAGTTTCGCCAAACGACAGTGTGTCAATGGCGGAGCGTAAGACGCCCGCCCCCCAAAGGCACGGAAGCGTAACGTCATCGGCATCCAAAAGGTCCTTAACGTCAGCAGCATCCGAAGCTCGACTAAAAAAGGCAGAAGCCAATAGAGCAGCTTTGCTGGCTAAAGCAGCAACTTTAAGCCATCGGCAGGCGCTGGAGCTGGAGGAAGCACAATTAAAGGCTGAGGAAGAGCAATTGAAAGCAAGATTAAAGATTGAGGAAGAGCAATTGAAAGCACAACTAAAGGCTAAACAAGCACAATTAAAGGCACAAAAGGAAAGGCTGGAAATGGAAACGGCGCTTGCAATGGCCGATGCTGAACTAAATTCTTACCAGAACCGCAAAAAACAACATCCTGCCAGACGGAGCGTGGTCGTCGAAACGAGTGGTGCACGCCCCTCGGAACCAGAGCAAAACGACCACTGCAACCACAGTTCGGCAACGGAATACCTCGAGCTGCCATCACGCCTCCGAGCAACCCACTTAAGCATGCCAGTGAGTGCCAAACCCATAATGTCAAGCACCCTAATGGAACGGCCCACCCAAGGTAACGAACACTCACTTTACAACACTGACATAGTGGAGCCTCAGGGTAGGATGCCACTTCAGGCAGATCTTACAGAAATGTTTGCAAAGAGTCAGAGGCAACATTCCTTACCCTCGCGCAACGTTCCTCCATTCTATGGTGACCCTCTTGAGTTCACGTCCTTCGTAAGAGCCTTTAAACACGCCATTGAAACCAACACTGATAGCAATCATGATAGGCTGTTCTTTCTCGAGCAGTATACTGAAGGACAGCCTAAGAACCTAGTGAGAAGCTGCCTGCTCATGCCAGAACATCGTGGCTACGCAGAGGCTATGAAACTGTTACATGACAATTTCGGAAATAGACAAATAATCGCTACAACGCTGATGCAAAAGGCACTCAACTGGCCGGAAATAAAGTCAGAGGACGGAAAGTCGCTAAAAACCTTCTCCCTGTTCCTAGTAGAATGTTACAATACCATGTCAAGCATCGATTACATGGATGAGCTAGACAATGCTACCAACTTGAGAGGTGTTGCCTCAAAACTGCCCTACAAATTGCGTGAAAAATGGAGAAGCCACGTATACAAGTACGAGGAGCGCAATCAGGAAAGAGCTAAGTTCGTGCAGCTGATGAAATTCGTAGAACGAGAAGCAAAGGTAATGTCCAACCCACTCTTTGGAGACCTGAACGTTTCGACTAGTGGTACAACGACTAGTGGTAAAAAACACAGCAGCAAATCCTCTCCAGGATTCAAGCAAAAAACTGAAGAAAAGAGGGGCAGCAGCTTTGCGACCGGCGTAAAACAGGTTGGTAAAGTTCATAGAGACTCAATCACAGTAAAGAGTAGTGGTGCATTAGTTATTAGTGCCTTCACTAAACCTTGTGCATCCTGTGAGCAAGATCATACCCTAGACGAATGCCACAAGTTTAACAATGAGACATATAAGGTCAAATTGGACTTTCTAAAAAAGAATGGATTCTGCTTTGGCTGTTTAGTAAAAGGACATTTAAGCAAAGACTGCACGAAGAAAATTACCTGTCAGCTGTGCTCAAAGAAACATCCTCGCATGCTACACATTGCAGCAAAAGACACAGCTCAAGCGATCGCAAAGGCTGACGAAACCGAACCAGTTCAAACATTGCCTGTTGCAGCGAGTCACGAAACGAGTGCGTGTATCAGGGCTGGAGATGACTGTATTCTCTCCATAGTACCTGTTAAAATAAAGTCCAAAAAAGGCAACAAGACAGTAAAAGTATACGCCTTTATGGACCCAGGTAGCTCTGCTACATTTTGTACAGAGTCACTAGCAAGGCGATTAAACGTACAAGGTAAAAAAATTGACATCATGTTAAGCACCCTGAACGCGAAGAAACAAGTAAAAAGCTATGTGCTTACTGATCTAGAGGTTAGCAGTCTGGAAGAAAACACCTTTGTTGAACTCCCCAAAGTGTTCACACAAAAGAGTATCCCAGTCTCAGTGGAAAATATTCCACAACAGCACGACATTGATAAGTGGCCATACCTCAGCGAAGTAAAACTGCCTTACATTAATGCTGGAGTTGAAATTCTCATAGGTAACAAAGAGCACAGGCTCCTAGAACCATGGCGAGTAATTAACAGCAGGCACAATGGGCCATATGCAGTAAAGACTGCTCTTGGATGGACCATAAATGGACCTCTTCGAGAGTCGGTCGAGGAAGGCACATGTAACAATGAGCAAGTGAGCGTTGCAGTCAACAGAGTCTCCATCGAAAGTGTAGAACAAATGCTGATACAACAGTACAACCATGATTTTCCTGAACGGAACTGTGATGACAAAGCTGAGTTGTCACAAGAGGACTATCAGTTTTTAGACTCTGTAACTAACTCCCTGCAATTTACCGATAATCACTTCTACATCGGTCTCCCATTTAAGAAAGCAGCTATTCAAATGCCCAATAACCGAAGCGCAGCCATGCAGCGCGCTCTGAACCTCAAACGGAAGTTTAAGCATAACCGCTCCTTTCACAAAGAGTATTTAAACTTCATGAATGACATGTTTGAGAAGGGTCATGCAGTCAAGGTCCCCACACCCCACCTAAGTCGACAAGACGGGCAGGTGTGGTACATACCTCACCATGGTGTGCACCATCCTCAAAAGAAAAAGCTAAGGGTAGTCTTTGACTGTGCTGCTAGCTATCAGGGAATATCATTAAATAGCGAGCTTCTGCAGGGACCCGACCTGACAAACTCACTCATTGGGGTGCTCGCACGCTTTAGACAAGAAGAAGTTGCCATGATGGCAGATGTGGAAGCCATGTACTATCAGGTCAGAGTTCCGGAAAAGGACACAGACTTGTTGCGTTTCCTGTGGTGGCCGAACGGAGACGTGAGTCAGGACTTGGTTGAGTATAAAATGGTCGTTCATTTGTTTGGTGCAAAATCATCTCCAAGTGTAGCTAACTTCGCCCTTAGGAAAACAGCAGAAGAAAACCGCAGCAATGCATCTGCCGAGGCAGTCAACACAGTACTTAAAAACTTTTATGTAGACGACTGCTTGAAGTCTGTCTCTAGTCATAGCCAAGCAGTTGCGCTATATAGTAATCTCACCAAACTGTGCGCAAGTGGAGGGTTTCACCTCACCAAGTGGGCAAGTAATAGTCGTACATTGCTAGCTTCCATCCCTGAGGGTGAGAGAATTAAAGACATGAGGGACTTAGATCTGAGTAAAGACGTACTCCCTGTTGAGAGGGCTCTAGGGGTGCTGTGGTGTATTAATTCAGACACGCTCAAGTTCAAGATTAGTTTAAAAGAGCGGCCTGTGACTAGAAGAGGAATCTTGTCAGTCACTAGTTCAATTTATGACCCCTTAGGCTTCCTTGCACCAGTCATACTGCCAGCTAAGATCTTAATGCAGCAGTTATGTAAAGAGAGACTCGCTTGGGACGATGACATTCCCGAACAATTTATAAAAAGATGGAGGGCCTGGCTACAAGAGTTGCATCAATTGTCTGAGTTTAGTGTAGCAAGACGTGTAAAACCAGTTGACTTTGGAGTCACAAATACAGCACAACTTCACCACTTCTCAGATGCAAGTGAAATGGGATATGGAGTTGTCTCATATATTAGGTTAGTAAATGCTAATGGACTTACACACTGTGCATTCATGATGGGGAATTCTCGCGTAGCGCCCTTGAAACAAACTACTATCCCCCGAATGGAATTGACAGCGGCAGTGGTCGCCGTAAACAACGACAAAATGCTGAAAGGTCAACTGGAAATAGAACTGCTGGACTCTGTGTTTTGGACCGACAGCACAACTGTTTTGAGATACATTGTTAATGAAAAACTTCGCTTCAAAACCTTTGTCGCTAACAGAATCTCCATCATACGAGAGTCAACCAAGCCACAGCAGTGGAGGTACGTCAACACTTTAAAAAACCCAGCCGACGCTGCTTCCAGAGGAGTTTCCTGTGAAAAATTCATGAAAAACAACAATTGGATCCATGGTCCGCCCTTTCTTAAAACACCAGAGAGTAAATGGCCTGAAAACATTCACGATCTGTCGACGAAAGAGGATGACATTGAGATTAAACACTCAGCCTCAGCGAATCTCGTAAAAACTACAGAGAGCACAGATGCCGTGAGTAAACTGATTAAATATCACTCCGACTGGTATAAGTTAAAAAGATCCGTTGCCTGGATTCTTTGCGTTAAAGACATGCTTAAACAGAGAACGAAAAGGATTAAGGGACAGGCAAACAACTCAATAATAGAAAACCATAAGTCTCTATCAATTAAGGACTTAACAAGGGCAGAAAACGAAGTCATTAAGTTCGTTCAAAACCAAAAATTCAAAGACGAAATTTCCATGTTACAAAAGGGTAATGCTTCCGTAAAAAGAAACAGTTGTCTCTCCAAACTAGATCCAGTAATGCAGGATGGAGTGCTAAGAGTAGGAGGACGTCTTGGTAGGTCTGCAATGCCTGAGCATGCAAAACACCCTGTCATTATACCCAAAGACTCACACATTACAACTTTAATCTTAAGAAACACTCACGAACAGGTCGGACATTGTGGAAGGAATTATATGCTTTCAAAATTGCGGCAGAAATACTGGATTCCGACAGCAAATTCCCTTGTGAGAAAGTTTCTGTCCAGTTGTGTGACATGCAGAAAGATCAGAGCGAAGAATAGTGAACAAAAAATGTCAGAACTGCCACCCGATAGAATAACACCAGATCACCCACCGTTCACTAACGTAGGGGTAGACTATTTTGGACCCTTCGAGGTCAAACGGGGTAGAAGTAATGTTAAAAGATATGGCGTATTGTTTACTTGTCTGACAACAAGAGCCGTGCATATTGAAGTCGCGCAGTCATTAGATACAGACTCCTGCTTAAACGCTATTCGACGCTTCATGTGCAGAAGAGGCCAGGTGTCAGTTATGAGAAGTGATAATGGAACAAACTTCATAGGCGCTGAGACTGAATTGCGTAAAGCTATCCAACAGTGGAATCAGTCAAAAATTGAAGGCGTCCTCATGCAAAAGGGGATACAATGGATATTTAATCCTCCTGCTGGGTCTCACTTCGGTGGAATATGGGAAAGGCAGATAAGGTCAGTTAAAAAAAATCTTGAGGTCTGTACTAAAAGAACAAACACTAAACGATGAGAGCTTGCACACATTTCTGTGTGAGGTGGAAGCTATAATAAATGACCGTCCCCTTACCACCGCTACAAACGATCCCACAGACCTGGAGCCCCTGACACCTAACCACCTGCTGCTGATGAAAAAACAGCCAAACTTGCCTCCTGGACTTTTCAAAAAAGAGGACACTTACGCACGACGCAAGTGGAAGCAAATTCAGTATCTTGCCGACCTATTCTGGAAGCGATGGGTGCGTGAATACTTGCCCTTGCTTCAGGAGCGCCAAAAATGGTCTCAGGTGAGAAAAAACCTCTCGATTGGAGACGTAGTTCTAATAATTGATGAGTCTTCTCCAAGAAATTCATGGGTCATCGGACGGATCACGAAAGTGTTCCCTGATAAAAAAGGACTTGTGAGACGTGTACTGGTCAAAACTAAAACCAGTACCCTGGAAAGACCCATCGATAAGCTGTGCCTGATATGTGAAATGGACTGTTAATTACCTTATAAAGTAGTCATGTTCCTTTCATTTGGTACGCAGCAATATGAATACCTTAAGTTAAACCGTTAAAAAAAAAAAAAAAAAAAATGTTTAAAGTGTTAAGAAAGTTAATTCTAAAGTGTTAAGAAAGTTAATTCAAATTTTAATCCAATAGTAAATGTTGTGGCCCAATTGTAAAAAAAAAAAGAAAAAACAACAAAACAAAAAATGTGTGTAATTGTCAGTCTTCCT
The DNA here is from genome assembly GCF_024256425.1 of Clarias gariepinus. Classification (NCBI taxonomy): domain Eukaryota; kingdom Metazoa; phylum Chordata; class Actinopteri; order Siluriformes; family Clariidae; genus Clarias; species Clarias gariepinus. The sequence continues at coordinate 15,277,390 of NC_071113.1, forward strand.
GCCTGTCAATTAGGGGCTGGAAATGTAAGGGCCATATTTCATTCTTGTGATTTGTTGTTGTTTATCTTATTTCAGTTTATTAGTTAAACATTAAGCATTAAGTATCATAAATATAATTTGTATTGTGACATCATTTCATGTGTTGTTCTGTGACATCATCCCACAGTTATGCAGTTCCATGTCTATCACGCACGTTAGTTGTAGTTGTTGTTAAGACACGGAAGGATACAGAAAGGTTTGGAGCACACAAGCTTTTGACCGTGATAACGTGAGACAGTAAGCTAAAAGGAATACAGTAAAATAAGTTGTTGTAACTGTAATCTATTGAAGCTACAGAACACAGCAAGCGACTTGTCGTGACTACAGTGGATTTATGCAAGAAACTGTAACAACCGTTGTTTTTGATGTTGAAAATAAACAAGAGACAAAGAAATCAACGAAACGTCTGATGTCGTCAGTGACACTGCGTAACTAAAGACACGCGTCAGAACTTGTGAATAACATGCACCTACAAGGTGTAAGTCTGACAGAGCAAGATCAGGACTATAGGGAGGATGCTTTAACACCTCAAAATGAACTTTTCGTAGAGTGTTGACAGTGTGGGCAGGAGTGTGCAGACGTGCATCGTCATGTCAGATCACAACGTTCTTGAAAAGCAGTCCTCTGCGATTAATCCAAACTTTAGACATCAGTCCTTAACTGTCTGGTTTGGTGAGTCTATGCACAGATAGCCCCAGATTCTTGTTATTGGCTGACTTGAGCATAATCTGATGTGGTCTTGTGCTGTTCCACCTTAAGGTTTGATGAGTTGTGAGATGCTTTTCTGCTCACCATGGTTGGAAAGAGTGCTAATTTGAGGTACTATAGACTTCCTGTCAAACCAGTCTGATCATTCTTCGCTCCTCTTTCTCATAAATTAAAGTGTTTCATATAAGGCGCCATATAGGGCTTAAATCAAACTTCACTCATGCACACACACATAAAACACTTGCATACACATATATGACACAGTCACACATACATACAGTATATACTTCTTACTGTTTAAACAACTACATATGAAATGCGCGCACACACACCTATAAGATGCGCGCATATACACACAAACTTCCGTGCACACACACCTATATATATATATATATATATATATATTGTACATGATACATGATTCATCGGAATCATGTATAGGACAGTATAATGATCATCACTGTTTAATCACAAGGCGTATTCAAAACTGTCTGAAATCTGTGGCTAATACTGTATGTCGAATCCTACAACAGAAGCAATTACTGTTTTGTGAAATGTGCTTTCCTCGCCTTCGCTGATATGAACAATAACTAACTCATTGGAAGCCCACGTGACTCCCTCTGCTTGATCAAATCCAATTACAGAATCGGAAATTCATACATTGTTTTGACCCTCATTACCACCCACTTTAGTGGTAGTAAAAATAAATCACTCGCTGTCTTCTAAAATGTCCAATAACGGTCTATAAAAAAAAAAAAAAAACGCTACTACTAACCAGGGAGAATGAATCAACAAGATATCAACATATACAGTACATTAAAATCACCACTCCCTACTCCATGTGCAGCGAATGTCTGATAAGGGAACTTCGCTCTACAAAATTCCACCATTCGGAACACCTTGCAACAATACCTCCTCCATGCGTTACCATGGTAACATGCACGCTGGATACCTGTCGCTGCTGCTGTGGAAATTTCACACTACGGACATTAAATATAGAATATTTATCGAAACAAAAGCTGATACTCTTATAAAATTAGGTATTGAAACGTTTATAACTTAATTTACAAGATGTACAGAGATGTATTTATTTATTTATTTTTTACAGATTACTAGCCTATATAATAATAAGTATTTTAATGATTGTGTCATATTTATATGATGTCGTCCTCGATAATAATTATAATAAATATATAAATAATTTTTCTAATAATATTTTTTCACGCTTCTGCGATACGTAATGACTAATAGGAAGTTTTTCAATTCTTTTTCCGCTAAAGTGAAGATCCGTTGTTTACTAATTCCCTACACCGATCCAGTTCCCTTTGTTTGTGCGTGTCTCATAGATGTGTGTGCACAGAGTGTTTGTGTGTATGTGTGCGCGTCTCATAGGTGTGTGCGCGCATTTCTCATGTAGCTGTTTGAGCAGTTAGTAGTATATATGTATGTATGAATGTTTCATTTATGTGTATACAAGTATTTTTATGTGTGTGTGCATGAGTGAAGTTTGATTTAATCTCTATACGACGCCTCGTACGAGCCTGCAGACTCACCTCTCACAGGATGTTTTTTCACACCACTCCAGACTCAGCAGTTTCATAAATATGCAGACCAGCCCATCTAAAACCAACAACCATTTTATGGTTCTATTCACAGAGATCACACTTTATTCTCATTATATTGTTTGAAGCTCCTGACCTGTATCTGCATTGATTTTATGGATTTTGCTGCAGCCACACGTTTGCTGATTAGATAACTGAATTAATGTGCAATGGTCTTAATAAAGTAGACAGTTTTTTTTCTGTTTTTTTTTTTCTTTGCTGCCTGAGCATATGTGAGAATAAGTCTTGCATGCAGGGTCTGAGCAGGACAGTTTGATATTTCATGGCCTCCAAGAGCAATCAAGCAAAAATTATCCTTTTTCAGGCGAAATTAACATGTCTTTTTTTATATTTACATATACCTAGGCATTTGCTTCTTACACATTTGCTGTAACATGCACTCTTCAGGGATAGGGTGCAGGAGTGTGTTTATTAGGGGACGTCCAAATATTATCGGAATTCAAGGCTTGGCCTAACACAGAAGCAGGCGTATTTATCAGAGTGTAATCCATAATCATATCCACTTTCTCATCGGTCATAATACCAGGCAGACTATACAGTAACAGGAAAGAGAAACAAAAGGAGGCTCATAAATGCATGATACATTCAACAAGACTTCACAGAGGAACAATGAAACTGAAGGGAATTTACATAATTTACTCTCATGCGATGGAAGTTGACCTCCTCTGTACGCAGTAATGACGTAATCTGCATAACAATTCAGTACAAACATGGGATGAAAGACATTTTTAGCAGAAACAGATCAGTGGGGAGGTGGTGACCATATGTTTCTCCATTTCAGTGTGTTTGCACAAAATCAGGAAAGGAGTTTTTTTTTTTTCCCCCAAAAGAGAATATCCATACCAGGGATGCTGGAACTATTTTTGAAAGAGGTTGCTGGATTTTTTCCTTAGAAAAGGTCGAAAAACAGACTTTGTTTTGATTTATTTTTATAATACAACTGTTAGTCTGGTCAAATGACCTATTATTTTCTGATTGGACAAAGCAGGGGCATTAGATGACTGGGGATATCCTGGCACAAACTTACTTGAACTCACTCCATGTTAAATTATAGAAGGTTAACATTCCATTCCTTTATTAAGATGTTACATTTGACAATTGTCATGTCAGCCAATGTATTAAGGGGAACGTATTACTTAACATTAATCGTTGCCTTCGGTTAAGTCTATAAGCTCATGAGCAAACAGCCTCAAACAACTTCTTTGCTTGAGAAAGTGTTCATTGCTTGGCAACGTTTAACTCCAAACCCCATATAAACCAATTTTTGGAGAAAGGAGATGGAAAAAACTAAATAGGAATATACAGTCTGGTGTCTTCAAAAACATTCTAATATGACACTTATGTTCGAGGGCTTGTTGAAGGAGATCGGCATGCTACACCCCTAATAATATTAAATAACAAAGGACGCCTTGCACCTCCAGGGTCCGGGTTGAATCCCCACCTCAGGGTCTGTGTATATGGAGTTTGCAGGTTTTCCCCGTGCTTGGTGGGTTTGCTATCACTGTCCAAAGACATGCAGATTAGGCCAATTGGCATTCCTAAACTGCCTGTAGTATGTAAATGTTGACTGGAGGGCCTACCACGATTGTTAAAAACAGTGGTCACCATTGGCCTCCATGGTCCCTATTTGGACTACAGAGGTTCCTAGATGGATGTCTGAAGGCAAATATAAGCTTAAAAAAAAGGTTTTGTGCGATTATGGTAAGTTGATGGTGTGTGTTAGGGGTCAGGCTCAGGGGATGCCACTGGATGTACCCTCAATTTACCATATTTCTAAGGTCCTAGATTGGCAAAATTATTGAACAAATCTAGTGGTTATTGGTCATGTTAGTTATTTCACACTATAAGCATACAGTATATAAGCATAGCCACCCAATTGTTATAATATAAAATGATTGTATATTGTATAATAGTTAATATCATGTGTGTAAAGTACGTGTTTATGCCACCCTTAATAACTGCAATGACAAAAGTCTAATACTTTATTCCACTTTCTCTTCTAGGAAAAGCCTAAACTCTTTTAAAATTTGGTTTCAAGTTTTTTTTTGGATATAGGCCTTCACTTTTAGTATTGCCAGAGGTTTGCAATAATAATGGAACTCAGGAAGTGGAGGATACATTTTCATAGCAGTGGAGGTGTGTGGTCGAGTTTGGATTCCAGGAAAGCAAAAACCTATTTACCAATCACCAGCTTGGATAAAGAAGAGAATATCATGTGAACAATTATGCAGTTTATTATACTGTATTTTTTATACCAGAAGACCATAGTGCACAGAGCCACTTCAGTCATTTTTGCACTTCTTCTCAACTTCAAATGCATGGATTAGCAGGTAGAAAACACTGGATGAGCTAGGGAAGACAAAAGAATAAAAGATGAATACAAAAAAAAAGGTTAATTGCTAGTGAGTGTGTTAACAAAAGTGAATAAAAACTGCATGGGTGAACATGAAATCATTAAATAGTGCTGGAAGGCTATGTGGACAGTCTAGGACGGCGCTGTTGTGGGGTTTCCCCTGTCTGCGCTGTTTTTCTTTAGAGAGCTGCTGAACCATGAAGTGGCCACACACACGCGCGCACACGCACGCACACACACACACACACACACACACACAAATACGAAACCCTTTGTAGGCCAGAAGCAATGCAAGGCTGAAAGAATCTGGTTCTTCTTAGAAAATGTCTTTTAAGAAGTAGCCGTTTAAGCATTCCTTAAAGTAAACAACTTTGATGTTCAGTATTTTACAGTATACTCCCATTTAAAATGACAATCAATAGCTCACTATTTAAAGCTGACAGGATTGAAAAACATGAGTTATGTCATATTATTTGAGGGTGAGAGCTTCGGGAGATTACATAATGATAAGCAGAGACAGTTCATTGTGGTTCATGGGCAAGAAACATTTTTTCCCCAGTTCTACAGTGGTTGGGTCAAATTATATGGTTGCGCATATATTTACATTTATTTAACGTCATGTGGGTAGCCATCTGACCACAGTAGTGCTCACAGGACCAGCTAAATCATGCACATTTAAGGATGTGCCATCTACTGTCACCATCAACATGCTGTCGGTGTTCATTGTGTTCTAAAATTGATGGCGCATAATAAGAGCAGTAGATCATTGTAAGTGGAATCAGAAATGTGGCCAAGATCTTAAAGCTTGGCTCGAAATGCTGCAGAGCTCCAGAGCATGCGCTCCCACTGCAGCTTAATTAACATTCCTTGAGTTGTGAAAGTGTCTTAGCTGGAGGGATTCCCTGGTTCAAGAGTCATTATTAATGCTTGAGCTACTGTCGCACTGAAAACCCAGGTGAATTTCCCACGTAATAACAATTACAATTTCCAAACAATAACAATTATAACTTCACGCTTTCTTTTTTTGCTACCAAAACTAAGTTTCTGAAATACAAACATTAAAACTTTAAACATTTCCACTGTAGTGTTACCACTTCTGTTATGTGGACTACATTGTGCGTTACAGAAAACACTACAGAAAAGTGACTAACAGAAATTCTTTTTTCTCAGGAGGTACCTCAGCATGCATTCTAAGAATCCATCAATATTTCCGACTGAATAAGAAAGCCTTCACATTACGGAAAAAGGTTGAGGCAAATCTGAGTAAAATGTTCCGTCTTAATGAATAAGGTGGATAATTTGTTGAATAATAAGGTAAATAGAAGAGTAATTGGCATTAAACTCTTTCCATATGTTCTGCACATGTGGATTCGTACAATTTTGCTGACTAACAAATCTGCAATCCAAAAAAAAACAACTAGGATTGATGAAAATAAGTAAACGATCATTGCCAAGCGTCAAGAGCCTGTGCCAACTTCATCTCTCATCATTATATGGTGCACAAAACAAAGTAAGTGTGAGAATCCTTGAGGAATGCCAAAATTAACCATCTACAATGAGAAAATTGTCCATGTCAGATTTACTCAGCTGGCCTGGCAAGAACCGTTTCATAATAGGAAGATTCTTTAAAAAAAAAGGTTAAATTAAGGGGAAAAGAAACAACACCAACAGTTAAAGGGATAGTTCAGGTATAAAATTGACGTCCATATAAGTACATTACAATAAGTCTTTGTCGTTATAATTTCTCTTGCTCTGCATCTGGACCGTCAAGTTTCTCACCTGGAACATGAGTACAGTGTAAGCAATGGGGCCGAATTCCACAACCTTCATTCCAGTGACTATTTTGTTTCCCCTGAGCTAACTGTATGGCTAACCAGAACTAGACTACACAATGACACCATGATACTAACTAGCTTCAGCTCAGTGTGTCTGCAGAAACCTTATAGGAATCTCAGCGAAACCTTATAGGAATCTCAGTAGGTTGTGAAATTTGGCCCCAATTACTTATGTTGTATTCACATTCTTGGTGACAATCTTCATGGTCGATGTGGCCAGCAGGAATATTTATGACCACCAAGGCCTATTATAATGTTACTTATATGCACTATAACTTTTATTTAAGATAGACTTGAAAGAACCTGATACAGTGGAACCTGGGATTTTTCTTTTATGAATTTTAGTTTAAAAAATGAGTGAGGACTTGATATATGAGTAGTACGCATCTTTGACTGCCGAGCTTCACGTGACCACAACTGAGCAAACGGTTTTTCCCTCTTGCGTGCTGTGGGATTGTGGGTAATCGTTTCCCATGCTCAGTCTCGCGTCTATCACTCGTACAGTCAAGATCCGTATGTGTGGATACTCATTAGAGAGGTTCCTTATTAAGGGTCCAGTTTCCAGAGTCTCTAACTGATAGTGACTGTAAGTGCACATGAGTGTCATTAGAGAGGTTTCTTGTTAAAGAAGTGTCCAGACAGAGCAGTAATTCCGTTGTGTGTGTGCAAATGTGTTTGTGTGCGCGCACGTGTGTGTGTGTGTATGAAAGTCGTCCAACACAGTAGCCCACTTCTTCTTCCTCGACTCTCGTCTTATTTTAGCTTCACACACACACACACACACACACACACACACACACACACACACACACACACACACAAACACAAGCACACACACCCACACACACACACACACACACACACACACCCACAAACACAAGCACACACACACACACACACACACACACACACACACACACACACACACACACTAATAAAAACAATGCTCTGTCGGGATTCTTTTCAAAGGTAAAGTGCAGGTTAATTTGTTTTAATTTACATTTAAATTTACATTATTTTTATATGACAATTGTTTGTTTTGGAACGAATCATCTGAGTTTACATTATTTCCTATGGGGAAATTCGCTTTGATATACAGTACAGTACAAGCATGCTTCTGGAACAAATTATGCTCACAATCCAAGATTTACCTGTATATCCCTTTAATGTATTATACTTTTATCAGGTTTGTAATCCCTGTGCACTCCAAACGTTATTTATGTTATAGTGTCTTATTCTAAGCTATGTCTAAGAGCAAAAAAAAAAGACACATAATAGTGTATTGCATTTATTTATGCTAATAAATGCTGATCATGCATTTTATAGATGCCTATAAACCATTTGATCATTAATATTAATCCTGTAAGAAGGGTGGGCTCTGTTTCATTTCTTTTTTTTTTCTTTGCAGCTAGGGAAAATAAAGCTTAATAATAAACTTTGAGATTACTGCTGTTAATGTTTTCATGTGGCTTTGCATTATTCAATTATGTGCTTGTTGCTAGCTCGGTGCAACCATGATTGCTCGAATTTTCTTTGTTCATTGAAAACTTTACAATTAATAAATAAATACCCCACTTCATGCACAGAATATTCCGAACTGACATTCAAAGCATCACAAAAGATCTAGTTAAAGATTTGGAGGAAGAAGCACAAATTTGCTGTTTGGGCTCTCAGACAGCTGTGCCATGCCAGACACACATAAACACATGTACACATATGCATGCACGCACACACAGTTATTCAAGTTCAGTCTGTTGAATACGGCAATGCAAATTAGTGATTTATTTACTTTAGCATTAACATTTTCATAAAATCAGTAATTATTTCTAATGTAAATGGCTACACTTTTATGCAAAAAGGAAAACTTTGATTTGGGATTGTTTGAAACTGACATCTCGTACATTTCTTCTTTTTATAGGATTTCGACGACTTCATTTTTGCATTTTTTGCTGTGGAGATGGTGATTAAGATGGTAGCACTGGGCATCTTTGGCAAAAAGTGTTACCTCGGGGACACCTGGAACCGGCTAGACTTCTTCATTGTGCTGGCTGGGTGAGTTTTTTTTCCTACTAGAGCTAACATGCTCTAAACTCTCTGACGTTTCCTCTTTTAGTGTCTGGTTGCATTCAGTAGGTGGATGCATTACTATTTCTTTTTTATTCTTTTACATTAGTTTTCATTTTTTACAGAGAAAAAGAAAGATAGAGCGTACATGTTCTTTTCTGGTAGTTTTTTCTGATAAAGGGCTAATACCCACTAATCACATGTCCTGTAGAGGGATACGCTGGATTATGTATTGTGATGAAAATCACAATAGCATATGGAGCACGTGAAAGGACATTCCCAGGAGAAATCATCCGAAGTCCGTACACAAGAAGAGCAAGCAGCAATGATAGCAATGACAGGCTGCTGGCATGTTCTCCCAAACCACACAGGAAATACAGGCTCCTGCCATGTTTTCTAAATCAGTTTATCAATGCTGATTAATAGAGCTCCAGATGGTTACTTACTATTAACACAACTCTGAGTGATCAATGATAGATTGCATTACAGTTTTTTTCTTGTATTTCATTAGTGGATCATAAGGATAGTATCCAGGAATGTTTTGGGACACTACAGAATATCTAAAAAAGATTAATTCGGTAGATTTTACTTGGGTGACATTGTGATCTTCTAACAAATGCTCTCAAGAACAACAGATGTGCACAGTACTGCGCAAAATTCATGAGCCATCCCTCATATTAAGCTAAATTAACATTTTAGGAAATGGATTTTTTTTATTGTGACATGCTATAAAGTAGCTAAAATACAATTAAAGAATTGGTTGTTTGAGTAACATCCTCAGCAGCAACCTCATTTCCCCTCTTATCAGTTCCAACCACCCAGCATTCAGCATTGTTGGTATACTAATCACCAGCCTGACCATCTGTCCTTATTTACTCCTTACTGGTTATACTGAATTTGTAGCAGCCTAACACACATGATGTCGTTATATACAGTAATTCCTGTTATCCGTTATCACCCAAATAAGGATGGGTTCCCTGTTGAGTCTGGTTCCTTTCAAGGTTTCTTCCTATTGCTATCTCATCTTGTGGCTTTCCTTGCCACCAGCACCCTCGGCTTGCTCATCAGGGACAATCTCACAATCTCGTTATTATCTGAACACATTTTTACTCACTCGTAAACACTTCAATACATTTTCCTTTCATTTTGTGGAGCTGCTTTGAGACAATGACAAAGTCTATAAAGCGCTATATAAATAAAACTGAATTGAATTGAATTTGTTCATGCCTTAAGTTAGATTATTTTTTATGCTTGGATGATTCATAGTTGACCACACAAGGCTTACCACACAAAAATATTAATATGAAACTGTCCATGTACATAGACTGGACTGAAAATGATTCTTAAGAAAGAACCAAAAGGTTCTTTATGAAGCCTGGATAACTAATTCTTTAAATTTGCCTTAATTCATTAATAAATTAAAATTTGGAAGCAAAAAAAAAAAAAAAAAGGCGCAAGACAATGTCTTTCCCTCGGAGCTGAGTCTTGCTGTTTAGTAGCAGCACGTTAGCAGCAGTAGTGGGTTGTTAGCAGTACTTGGGGTATTTTGTTATCATCCCGGTTAAGAAAGTTACAGTTGATAGAATATATATATACAGAGTACCAGGTTGCTTATTGTGCACTCTTGGTTTGGCATCATTGCTTAGTCTGTAATGTTGTGTGTGCTTTAACTGGAAAAGCATTCACATAAGCATGAGCTTGTCATAATTTTTTAAAGACCAATGGAGAATTCAGGACTATACAGCCAAGCTATCAGCCTCAGACACCCCCAGCTGCTTGGCAGCGAGTGCAGAATCATTTCACGTTCCAGCAAAACCCATATTCCTTTTCACTCCTTCACAATGCATTTATGCACACGTAGGCGCTCAAGTTGATTTGACCGAGCTCAGAAACATCCTTGTCATATTTCATGAGTCAAAATACTGTATACCACACAAAACTATAAAGCTATAAAGGCATGACTACAAAATATGCACGTTATTATATCATACATACTTAATTGTATGCGAGGAAATGATTGTCACCATGGGATATTGTTTTTTCAAACAATTGTGTATTTTTATTGTTAACACGACAAAAGAAAGCTGTTTTCATGCAGAACATGTCTGACAGTGCAACATTTTGGAGCTAAACTGATTTAGTTTTTTTTGTCCAAGTCGTTTATTGTTAATAATTATTTCTAAGGAGAAAAGTAATTGCATATAAATATCATATACATTTGTCATGTATATGATATATATTTTTCTTTTTAAATTATTCATGCTGGTACCTACAGTGCCTTCCCAAATTGCCTGTAGTGTGTGAAGGAGTGTGTGAGTTTGGCCCTCCTGCGACCCTGTATACAGGTTTAAGCGATAGACGATGAGTTACTAAGTGAGGTAACTACAGTTCCTGAGGATGCAAACTACACCTCCCATAATCCTTAGTGCATGACCTCATCACATGGTTCGCAGTCCCTTGATTACTAATCATATTCATTTGTTTGCAATCAAACTAATTTGTAAAAATAGCCCCAGACTGGCACGTGCATTTTAGGAAGTCTTGCACCAGTGCTGTGCTAGTGACGACTTGATGCATTTATTAGCCACCTGTCTTGATTAGTGTTTGATTTAGGATTGCTTCATTTTTACTGCCTTGTCTCATTTTTGGATGTTTAACCATGCTAGCCTGTGTAAAATGTATCAGTTGCATTCAAGAACAAGTCTCGCAGCCCTGATAACCTGATCAGAGTCACTTGCTTTTAGCAAGAATGTTTGATTTGCCATTGTGTGATTATAACATGCCTTTGCTAGCAGCATTTGCCAGTATTAGCATTATTTAGCAAAAGTAGAAATGCATAACCCACCATCATGCATGGTGTTGCAACTTTATAAACTCTGTCTGCTTCATACATTGCGCAGACATAATTCTGTATCATTCGTTTGAGAAGCCGCGTGATACTTGAGCCCGTAGAGTATTAAATCAGGCAGAGATTTATTGAGGGAAAGCTTGGTCTTAATATTAGGTCCTTTGAATCAGCATTACTCGTGAAGAGAGAGTTTTGTTGAGGGGCAATGCCATCCATGATTTAGAGGTCCCTATGCTCCACAGTTCTCTGTTTGTGACTTATTATTACTTAGTATTCCCAGCTTGGTGCTTTTGGGGTTATTAGCATCTTTAATCTAGGCATGCATCCTTCCCACCTAAGCTGATTCCCCAGGATGCCACTCTGCATTTCTTACTGTCACTTAAACACTTCTAACACTTGCTCACACACCCCAAAACTAGTTTGTACAGATATCTGGAGTGAATAAAACTTGTCCCACCTTAGATATGGGCAGCAGAGCTGATCAAAGGTCAAAACCAATTTCGTGTCTCTCACAAGCCATTTAACCCTGTTCAAGAATCTTGTACCATGATGCCTCCCGTCTATTTAATAGAATGGAAGCTGGCACTTAGGTGAGAGTCATACAATTGTACGATGGACTAGATTTTTTTTTTTGTAAGAATGAACATTTTATAAGTCATTATGTAGTTTACAACCATAATATGTTTCAATTTTAAAGTATATATAGACAATCAGTAGATTTGATTAGCTGGTTCATTTTTCCACTTGCCCACGTAACCCTTTTAAAAGCAATATGTTTACTAACAAATAATGGAAAATATGAAATTAAGTGAAGATTTACGGAGTCCAGTGCATCTATTAACCCTGAAAATATACTACTGAAATCAATCAGCTTACGTTCTTTAGCATGTAGGCCCTCCATAACCGGAATTATTGCTTTTTCTTCCTTTTCGGTGGATAGAGGAGGGGAACGGGCTGGAACAATATGCTTTGGGCACTTCTATTTACATCTCTACCTCTATAACACATTAAGGGTTTAATCCAAACAGTGTATTTGTATTTGATTACATTTGATTACCTGTTGAGTGGCTGTTTGTACATGTACAGACGCATTGATATTAATGCAAACTGATGAAGTACTGTATTAGTGTGGCCATTAGATTGGATAATATAATAAGGAAGAGAGAAAGATCAGAACCAGTTCTGTTACTTCAACTCTTTCCCTCAGCCACATTCAGATGGACGTTGTGTGTGTATGTGTGTGTGTGCTGGTATGGTGCACTCTGCCAGCATGGATGTCCACGTCTCACATTAACAGGCTGACAGAAGGGAGTGAGGACTCTGACAGGCTGTCTCTAAGCATCGGGAAATCTCTCAGCAAGACAGAGACTCATCTCAGCATTATCTACTGGCACATACTCACCATTTATGGCAGAGTAGAGTCTATCAATCCACGTTGAGGTTTTTCCTTCGCTGTGATATGACTCATATTTCTCAGAAAACACTATAGTCAGGCTTGGTGGCTCCAACTATTTTCAGTAAATCAGATATTTACTCATTTGAACGTTTTATACAGCACAGTACAGTGATTTGAACATTGAAATATCAATATTTAATGCTTTACCTCACTTACTTAGAAGGTGGTGGACGTCATTGATAACGCAGGATCTTATGGGATTTGGATTTATAGGCTTCATTTTGTTTCCAGTTAATAAAGGTAGAAAAAAAGTCACCTTATTAAGGTAAGTTTAGGAGCTCAGTTACCTCTAGCTACGATTAATGCACACTACAGTATGTGGTGACCAGTTAATGTGTGAAAATTCCTTGTGCTCTTAGAACCACTCTCTCACAGTTTGAGTCCTGGAATATGCCTGTGCTATCAGGGAAGACAAACCCCGCAGATGTTTCCACAGATAAGCTGGTCATTCAGTATATTCAGGTCTTTGGCTGACTTCATTATGTGGCCACATACTGTAACACTACTGAAGCAATCACAGCTCATAACACTGCTTCCAGTGGCTTGTACAGTGGCCACTATGCATGATGGTCACCTCGCTTTATTCTGTTTTTTTTATTTAATTATTTATTTTTTTACCATGCTAATTTACCAAGTGTTTGAGTGATCTACTTTTTTCAAACATTTCAAATCTGATTAGTTGTTTTCTTTGCTTGATGCATCACAATAATACACTATGACCCTTCAAAAAATTGTGACTATTTTTTTTAGGCCAGACAGAGTATCTCTATGCTATTTTCATGTCTTTGCCAAAAATGCATCAAGATCAAGTACCTTGAGCAATTGTGTGTATATTAAACCAGTTTATGTTGAGAGAGAGAGAGAGAGAGGTACTAGACTAATATCTAATAAATCCATCGAGTAACCCTGATAGGCTTTACGCCTTCCTTTTCTATTTATGTTTCTCATGCTCCTGTAATGGATTAGCTAAAGGACACAACAATTCTGATATACAAACATAATAAAGGCTTCAGAAATTCCATTTGGTCAGAGAAAGTGATGACACTGGACTGTGTCCAGCATTTTAATCTGATAGCGCCTTCATCTCTTATTTGTATTGGGAGGCATCTAAAAAATCAATACCAGAGCTTTTGCAGGTACTTACTGTACAGATCATTAGGAATTTCCCCAACATCAGTCATCCAGCTGTTCTCTTTGTGTGTGTGTGTGTGTGTGTGTGATTGAATGGCGATTTCTTTTTATTTATATTTTTAATTATGCAATACGTATTACACATAAAATTTGCCTTTGCATGTGGAAATATTAAAATATAGCAGAATCACCTTACTAATGGAAAATATTGTGCAATGTGAATTTATAGTTTCGGTGCATATTAACTTTGGCCGACAAGGTCTATACTTAAGCTATTTTCACATTAAACATTAAAACATAACATATGGCCACATTTGGTTTTATTTTGTGTTGCTCATCACCATACTACAGTTTAGCAAGCTCGATCTTTTACAAGCTTATACAGCAGCTTGTAATTTAATGTAAAATAAGCTAAATGTCTTTGTTATATCCTTGTCATGCTAAACAAATCTGTTTTTACATAGCATGGACTTGATTTGTTCATTTCACCTGCTCGTTACTAGAGGGAAAAAATAAATGGCGCTAATGTTACTCACAATTTAGGCAGTGAAGTCCACCAAAAAATATACCCTGCCCGTACTTATTTATTAATGTTTCCTGGCAAATTCTGTGTGCTGAAAAATGCCTGTTTAGCAGAACGGGACAAGAACAAAGGTATCGTGAACAAAGGCCAGCAAATATTTTCTCAAGAAAAATACCAGTAAAAGGTCCTAGTCGTTTATTTATTTTCTGCCCTGTGGTTAAGTACTGTTTGACCAAAGCACACAGAGCAGAGCTGGGCTCCCTATTTGGCACACACCTTCCTCATTGCCTTGTAGTACTGTAGGTTCCTTCTTTCCCTTCGTTAAAAAAAAAAATCCTTTAAAATGTTATCAAAAGATTTATATCTGATGGAGATTAAAGGGCACCTATTATGCAAAATTCACTTTTTGAACATATTTAGACAAACAGATGGGCCTCCATTGTGAGAGTACAAACATACTTAATGTAAAAAAAAAAAAAAAAAAAGCTTTTTGTCCTTCCTTCAATTTAGCAAGCCAATTAAATTTTCTTTATAATGTGACCTCATATAAGATGATATCTTTTCCTGTGGCTCTGCTGTGTCTGCTGAAATGACGCATATAGATAGGGAATGAAACGGATGGAGTTTGAAGTACAGAAGGTCTCCGACTTACAAACGTCCAAGTTACAAATTTCCGCAGATACAGTATGAACATTGTAGATGCAAACAAATTGCGGAAGTAGCTTATCTGTATTGTACAAAAAATAGACACTACAGTGCACCAGATACCAGTATTTAGAATTATATACAATATTTTCAGTGTGTAAGTGAATGTAAAAATATTGTATGTATTTGCATTCAAACGAACAACTCAGACCAGAAGGTATGAGAGTTGAGCTGCTCATTCTGTTTATCATATTATGTCC
Source organism: Clarias gariepinus (assembly GCF_024256425.1). Taxonomy (NCBI): domain Eukaryota; kingdom Metazoa; phylum Chordata; class Actinopteri; order Siluriformes; family Clariidae; genus Clarias; species Clarias gariepinus. The sequence continues at coordinate 15,292,874 of NC_071113.1, forward strand.
TTACTGTAGCTACATTGTAAGATTTTCATTACTGAAAGATTTTTAGGTCAGAATGACAACGATGGAAAAAGTTAAGCAAAGCTCATCAGAGTGCCTGTTGAAAACGCAAAAAAATCAGGCAGGAACGAAGAACACAAAACTGGCATTAGATAATTATATAAATAACTAGGTTAAAATCATTACATGTATCACACTGTGTTCTTTTTGGTATTTATTTTGTTAGTTGGTCTAAATATCCAGAACACATGGCATTTCTGCAGCTCAAACCCGAAAAAAAAAATGCCGTCTGCATCCCAAAATACACAGCACGTTTAGTTTCCTTCCTCAAATTGTGTAATTTTAGGATTGAATCTCTTTCTCACAGGAAAAAAGGAACGCACTAGAGTTTGACTGAACGCACCTTTTGTTCAGCGGTTGTTTTTTTGTCTGATCAGATGTTTGTGTTCACACCTGCTTAACACATCGGGTTTGGATTCAAAAGGGCTAAATTCTTTATATGGGGAATAATTGTGTAAAATATCTTGCAGAGCTGAGTTTCCTCTTTTGTCTCAGTATGTCTTCAGATTAGAAATCTCCATATTGAAGAAGGAGGATTTCAGTCCAACAAGTGATAATCTCTGTGCAGCTCATCCACTTTTGATTACAATCAGCCAATCAGCCCTTTTCTATTTAAACACCAGGAATGGTAGTTATAGAAGACAGGAAAAATACCAGATGGAATATTGACTTAAAAAAAAAAAAAAAAAAAAAGAAAGGTAAAAGATTAAATAGAAAGCCAAGTCCTTGCATTAAAATTGCAGTTCTGTGGGTTTTAAAAGGTCATTTTTTAGGACTGGATTTCTAGGGGTTAAAAAAGGTCACGCATTTGCCCTTGGATCCTGAACAATACAGAGCATCTTTGTGCCCACTAATACAATCATGGTCTAGGATGAACAAAATATCTAAAAACCAACTGTGAAGCATACAGTAGATCAGGAAAGACGTCGACTGAAGGATGAAGAGAGGACACATGAGTATATATAGAGAGACAAGTAGAGCAAGCATGTGTTTTATCTCCACCTCCATTTGAATGTGGCTGTGGGAAAACGATGTTTCTCTGAATCGCGCTTCATTAACCTGCCAGGTGGTAGAAGACGCCCAGCCCAGTTTGAACGGCAGCCAGTGGTGCTGCTTTGAAGAAAGCACACATCGGACATAAACAGAAGAAGACATTAACTCAAAAGTTATTCTGTCTCCTCATGTCACTTTAAGTGCTGTGGCACTACTGCCAATACACAGTGCATGATTTCCAGCTCAGTCCAACAGACATTGATATGTTTTCTTTCATTCCGCCTTTGTGACGCTTGTTCAAACAGCGCATGACAGAGCAGCGACTCTGCTGCTCCCACTCGGGAATTGAATCAAACCGATTTCTGAAGGTCAGACCTGTTTTGGATGCCGGCCTTTTTCCTCTCTCATACTTTTCCTATTATAGTGCCCTCCCTGCTTGCACTGTGTATGCTGAGAGCAGCCATTGTTGACTGCGTGGCCATAGTTGTCAGGAAAGGGGTGTGATTCTGGCAAAGTGTGCCATCTCTCACTAGATCTATGCCATATACAAAGATAAGAGTTGAGCAAACCAGGTGTTTATTGGCCCCTAGCCCAGACCCGACACCGACATGTTTACCTGTGTGTGTGTGTGTGTGTGTGCGTTTCATCTTGTGCCTGTGTATCATCATTCATAAGTTTGGTGTTTATTTGCACTCCTATGGTGTGTATATGGAACTTGTTGGATGTTAAAGCATGTTGATGATGTGAACAATCATATAGACACATGTTCACATTGTTTAGCTTTGCTCTGGCTGCCTCGTGTTTGCCTGACTTGGCTGCAAGAGCTTTTGTAAAGTGTCCTCACGCAAGTTCTGTCCTCCTCTCCCTCTCTCACCCCCATGCCAAACATCTACGCTCCTTTATTCCTTTCTATCCCAACCACAGTCCTCCACATTCTCTCTCTGTTTGAGTTCAGTTTGTACTTTCCAGCCACTCTGGCAGATCTTTCGACATCAAAAACGTCATGCATTTCCCCCCTCTTTTGATATTTTTTTATGTTTAGTCCTTCCCTATCCTTCCGTTTTTAGCCCTAGTCACCACTGTTATTATTTTTCTATTCCAGCTACCAGCTGGTTTCCATCAGACCCAATCAGTGCTCTCAAAAGCTGCTCTGCAGATTACAGGAGCAACAAAAGCGGAACACATTTCCTCTGAGCTCTGCTTGCTTAATGGAGCTCATACTGTTTGCACATCACCATCATCACTGAATCCACAGATCATCTCGGGTATTTAAAATACCTTCAATCTGAGGTCTGCTCGGCCCAGAGATAGCATTAGTGCATATCATCTTCCGTCATTCAATAGCTTCCGTTATTTAGCTGCAGTCCATGTCGTTAAGTTTGTGTTAACTTTTTCTTTTTTTTTTTTTAAACATAGCTATTACATAGCCAATTAGTTTTGTCAGACATGTTAAACTGACTTAAATCTGTAACACACACACATACACAGACATACACATACACACACACACACACACACACACACTGGCTGCATCCCTTGTTTGATGGCTATGAAGGCAGGGAACTTTTTCACGCATCTCTCTCCAAAGTTCACATGTGTGAAACAGCTGTGTGTGTGTGTGGGTGTGCTTACGTGTGTATGTGCGTGTATGCTAGCATGTGTGTATTGTTGGAGATCACATTACAGTGACCCCCACTGGATGCTCCTCTTTGACTAAATTTAAAAAGTTCCAATTGGATTTATAGCACATGTGCAAGGCTTTGGAACTTTACCACACAGCACACACACACACACACACACACACATACACACACGCATGCACACATGCACGCAACGCACCCACTGACTCGCACTCACCAGTGTCTTTAACACCTACAAGTCACAAGGCAACATTCAGTATCTGCTTTTTAATGATTGTCATTTGATATCTTGATGTGATGATAATTATGTGTAACCTCATTAGACACATTCTGTTTTTGTCGACTCGTTATTTTATTGTAAATCACAAAACTCAGTAAGAAACATCAATTAAACAGTAGCATCAGCAGTATTACCAAAACACAGAACTGTGTGAACTTGTGAACAAATACACATGAGTTTATTGCATACATACATACCCTGACAAATGGTAAGGTTGATATAAACACTCACACTCATTCACACACAGGAAAACACGTGCGTTGTTGGGTTTAATATGAGTGAACCACTATATCTGTCCGTTGAAAAGCAGAAAAGGAGCCATCAAACATCAAAGAGCACTATTTGCATGTTCTATAGAAATCCAGGGCAACAAACCATAGGAAGTATTGGCATATAGAGAATGAGGAACAGAACAGGAACAAAGACAGGGAAGCATGGGCACGATAAAACAGTCTAGGGAAAACGTCAGAAAACACTAACCCTCACATACTCCCTTACACATTTAAGGGAATTTGTCTCAGCCAATTACCATCCCAGCTTCCAGTATGGTTTTGGAAGATAGGACCAAACCAGAGATCCTGGAGGAATGCTACATAGACAGGAAGAACTGGCAGAATACTGAGCTCAAGCTTTTCTTTCTTTCTTTCTTTCTTTCTTTCTTTCTTTCTTTCTTTCTTTCCTTTTTTTCCTTTCTTTCTACATAGTACAATCTTAACTACAAACCTGTGGTGTTACTTTGTGTCCTTTTGCTACTGGATGTTGGGAATTTCCTTTGGGATTACTAAAGTATCTCTCTCTTTTTCGTGCTCTCTCTCTGTCTCTCTATCTCTCTTTCTCTGTCTATCTATCTATCAAGAATAAAAAGGACCTCCAGACTTGTAAAGCAGCAATGCTGCCCACTAAACCTTTTTGTCGCCCCTTAAATCTAAGTATTCATAAAATGTTTATTAGATTTTTGCCAGTATTTATTGCCTGTCCTCCGTTTACTCTGAATTTGATCACTTAATTACAGCTGCAGGGTATCGAGGACATAGTAATATGGTTTGTGTAGTTAGAAAAGATGGACACCGGATCATCTTAACCATACACAAGCATTGTAGAAATTGTTGCCAGAAAAAAATGGATTTGTCTTTGTATGCTGAACCATTACATTTCCCTTCAGTGCAATGATGTCCCTGGTCATCTTCCACATTTGAATATGTAGAGACACACTGTGGAACTCTAGGGTACTCTCTTCAATCAAAGGAACTTAGGGACGGCACTTGGATGATTCAAGATTTCACTCTAGGAAAGATCTTTTCTGAACTCCCCAACGAGTATAAAGGTTCTGTGCTTGTTTGTCTGGTTGGGAATTCAGTCACAGGCCATGACCTCTTGATTTTGTTAGTTGTTCTTTAGAGCACTGAGTACAGAATGCACAACACAGCTCCTTATAGAAACGCAGGCTGGTCTAACAGATAGCACTATTTAACCCCTGCAGATTGCCTAAAAATTACTCACCATGTCTATTTTTCGGACTTTCCAAATGCAAAGCTAAACCCATCCTGCACCTAATCATCTCAGTGGACTTGCCCTTCGAAACTGCTCAGATCAAATGGATTTACTGTACATTTGCTAATAAAAAAAGAAGCCTTTGTTTTTATTCTTGACAGATTTGTTTCCCCTCTTGTAAGTACTGTATGTGTAACAATAGATGTTATATGGTTAAATTAATTTCCTAACAAATGCTGACACTGTTATTCCTTATAATAGTCCTTTTTGAAAGTCATACAGTTGTTTACAAAATTACAAATAAAGCACTTATAAGTCTTTAAGCCTGTTTAGATCTAACACATCTTTGGGTCTAATGCAGTTTTTCACAGATTTCCGGTTATGTTTTTTTTTGTGTGTATTTGCAGGATGCTGGAATATTCTCTCAACCTGCAGAATGTCAGTTTTTCTGCTGTTCGTACTGTCAGAGTGCTGAGGCCTCTACGAGCGATCAACCGGGTGCCCAGTGAGTACTCATACTACCAATCTATATTTGCATGTAGTCAGTGTTTCATAATATAGCTGCACAATTTATGCTCAGTGCTAACAGGATATTGTAAATGACGTTTAGTGAATCTAAATAAAGTAGTGAGCTACAGTAGTAGTTTTATACCTCCCAAACAGCTAGTCAGCTGATCAGCCAACAAGCTTTTATAGAGACATAACCTTGGTTTTTGTTCACTGCTCTTTAGAATTTCCTGCTATCCAGGATTTAAGGCTAGAGATGAATAGACTTATATCTTCTATTACATTACTGAATTAATACATTTACTAAGTACTGCACATTAAACAGTAATTTGAGACACATAAATAGTATTTAGTGTGGTAGTTTGAAGTGTACAGTAGGATGCACAACAACTACTTAATAGAACTGTTTCTGCACATCTGTGAACGTACCCAGTCATTCACTTATGATGATGCTTCCAGGCCGAACAAAATCCAATCTGTGCACGGAAGTGACACAAAATGTGTCACTTGGAGTAGCTGACAGATGACTGCAGTATACTGAGAAATAAAACAGTCTGAATAAATAACAGCTGTAAAATATGTAGGTTAAACATAAATAAAGAATGTTATGTTGAACTCGTTCAGTAGAATTGTATTTATTTACCTATATACAGTATATACATGATGCATTTAATTTTTTCACATTTTTTAAAAGCCCAAACAACCCAAACAGTCACAATTCCCTGTTATGCAAATTTCATCCCAACAACAAATAATGCTAGCTTGCTACATTATCTGTTAAATCCCTTGTTTAATCTGGTTAGTACACACAGTCTGCAGAGAGTTGTCTCCCAGGCTAGCCAGCTACTCTAATCAGGCCGGGGCAGATTAGCCACAGTCTGTTTGGCTCACATTTTTTCTTCAAATGCCAGAAGTCTCTGGCCAATAGAAAGGGGTTTTGATCAGCAAGAATTAAATTTAGAAGGAACATTGCTCATGAGTAGCCTCATTATTACAGTGGTGCTATAAAGATCAGATCTTAGGAAGGTGGTGCGTGAATGTGTCCAAGAATAATACTGTAGCTGGGACAGATAGCTGTAAAAACAAGTAATTGTAAGTTACAGTATATTTACATTGCATTATGACACACTGTTATCAAATATTTTCCAAATAACTGAAGCACTAAGCAAAGAATATTGTTTGTTATAATACAGATGTAAAAGGATGTCAAATGCAAGCAGACACTTGATCGAACCAAGTACAAAATAACACTAGACACCTGTGCTACCAGATACAGTGCTCTGATCACTTGTCTTACTTCTTCCATATGAGTTAACAGCTCCTCTTATAATTGTTTTAGCTTTAAATCAGTTACTTAACATTACTTTTCTTATATGTGTTAAAATACACTAGCACAGATAGTATCCAGACTTTCTTTTAGCCTAATGTTAGTGAATGGTGACACATAGCACTGATGACACATGCATCCACACAGCCATGCCAAATTCAACAGAAGCAGCTCTGAGTGTAAATAGTTGTAGGATTTTTTTAGGGTGTCTCACAGCATGTCATGTTTCTAAAGCATTTCATGTGGCCAATCTCTCCCATGAGAGCTCTAAATCAGAGCGGTAACATTCAGATTAAAAAATGGTAAAGCTCACTTAAAATGATGTGACTGACCTAACTAGGATTTCGACTAAGGTCCGTGGTCTAATTTCTTATCTTCCTGGCTCACTGGGTACTGATCATGTTTTTTTTTTTTTTCCACCAGTGCTCCATCAGTGTAGAGTAAATTGCTCATAAACTTTGTGCCTGTCTCAATCCTGCTATCTGTCTGGCACAGTATGACACATTACCGCATCTCATTCAAGCAAAGAGACAATCAGTGTCACGTTAAGCTCAGTGGTCTGGACCTAGGACACATAAGTGTGATGAGTAATGAGTGAGCACACCGTAGCCTCTTCTATCTGTACTACTACATAATTCATACTGGTGTCAATCAAAGGTGCGGGGGCAGCCAAGTGGGAGCAGGCAACCTTATTTGCTTTTCAAGAATCACTTAGGCTAATTCAAGGCTTAATTGTGGAATTAATTTGGACATAATTTGTGTCTTACCTGCTGTGGGGTGTTATTTGAAAAATGGGATTTGTAGGGTTTCCCATGGGTCTTATTTGTTGGTCTAATTTTTTACTTATTTTAAGCTTAATCTAATGAAAAACATGGGGCAGTGCAATAGTCAAACAATACAATAGTCAAACTCAAACCCTCCATCATTTTGGTGTAACTTAAACAGAGGCAGTGTATGAATAACTTTAAATAACTTTTATTCGATTGAGTGTAAAATAGAAGGCTGAATGGTCAACTTAAACTACACTTCCACTAGGGATTTTCTGTGTTAAATCTCTCTGTACTGTACTGTACCTTCACCTTTATATTCTTCCTGTTTCTCTGCTTTGCTGTTGTCCTCCATTTTTGTGGCTTGACTGATGAAGGTGTAAAACAACATGTCAATCATGAAGAAAAATGCAGCTGTGCAATGAAAAGCAACGAGAGCCAAGCAAGCTTTTATTTCTAGGCATAACAGAGAGAGCTTTAACATATTTGCCTGGTCTGCAAATGCCTATCAGGGGAGTTCTCTGGCTTAATCTGCATAAAGTGTGGATTCGCATGTCTGTAAACATTGGCCTTCACTACAATAACACCCAGACTGGATTTAGATATGTGTGTATACAGTGGTTAATCAATCGGAATGTAGGTCCTACCGTCGCGGCGCTCGGCGGTACCGTTTGGCTTTGTGCGTTTGCTGGCTTTTACCATTGAGTGGCGCTATATAACTACAGGCTGACGCCTCATGCCTTAGTTCATTCTCTGCTGGATTAATGAGACACAGAGTTTTAGAACTGCACGTAGTAGCAGATAAAATCAAGTAAAACATTGTAGTTAAACAAATTTATAATCACAGAACTAAAATGACGATACAAATGTAGAATTTAAATTAAATTAAATCTTATTAGGATCAAATTTAAACAAAATAAATGTTAACACAGTGAGCCTTTAAATTTTATCACGTGTAATTAGAAAAGACGCGTGTAGGGTTTTGTGTCGTCTTATATCTTGTGTTCTTTAAATTTATAGTAGATTTATTAACTAAAATAAATGACCATAAAAATTATAACATTGTCAGGACGCTCTACTGCGTCAGCTGATGTTGGTCATTCAGCCCCGCTTGTGTTTGTGCGTTATTATAAGAATGAAATGCAGTAGACTGTTATGACCTGTAAACGGGTTCGACCCATGTTGCACGGGCGGCACCATAAAGCACGGACACGAGACGAGGTCTTACAGGAAAAGGGTAATTTATTTAGGTAAAATGGGGAAGGAAAGTGTTGAAGGAGGGAGAATGGAAAGAAAGGGTTAAAGATTGTGCATGTGCAGTTCCGGGGGCTGTGCCACACTGGCATGCGGGCACACAGCTGACGATAAGTGTTGGTGCGAGTGGCAGAACTGAGCACGCGGAGGCAGCGCTCCTGCACGCTCCCTCGTGACGGCGCTTCTCCCGCTGTCGATGGCCGGCGCGAGTTCTCGCTGACGCAAAAACCTAACCACACTTTTCCTCTTCGGCAGCGGGGCTGCGAGGGCGGGCACGGTGCGGGAGTGTAGATGCCGCGGGAGCTCGCGCAGCTCTTTCTCGCGCTGTCCTCAGCGCGGAGATCAAAGGGCGGAATTCTAGTGTCCTTGTTTAAAGCCCCTCGGGCGCGTCACATCTCCCCACTGACATGCTTTTTTTTATATTCTCCATTACATCACGTACTTCCCAGACCTCAGACAAACCTCCGCGCCTTGCTTTTATAATGCGGAGCAAGCCCGAGATCATATTAACGTTAATTATCGCCAGCCGGCACAAATAGGCGGCTCCCGTCCCTTTGCTGCCTATTCAGGGAGCCTACGGAGTGAGGGAGTAGTTATAGTAGATTTGGGCGTACACCCATCGCACGCGCACGCCGTGGCAGATCATCATAATTGTCCTAAACTTGTATTTCATAAGGTTTTCCGAGCGGTGGTACAGCGCAACGGGGGTCATTATTTACTATTAAACATTAAACGAATTTACAAAACTTAATGCGTGCGATTAAGCGCTGATTCCACGTAGGAAAGTAAAGAAGAGGATCCTGATGCTCAACATTCCGGAGACCAAACCCCATTTAAATTAAATTAACAAATATTGCATGTAAATAACAATAGCCCACGTTTAAAAAAGCATTTTTATTTAGATTATAAAAAAATAATCCTGCATCTGTTTTAGGTGTTCCAGCTGCCACTGTTCTAAAATTCAAATTAAATCAAATCTTATTAGGATAAAATTTAAGCACAAAAAATGTTAACACAGTGAGCCTTTAGATTTTATCACTTGTAATTAGAAAAAAAGCGTGTATGGATTTGTGTCATCTTATTTCTTGTGTTCTTTAAATTTATAGTAGATTTATTAACTGAAATAAATGACCATAAAATTAAAACAGTGTTAGGACGTTCTACTGCGTCAGCAGATGTCGGTCTTTCAGCCCCGCTTGTGTTTTTGCGTTATTATAAGAATGAAATGCAGTAGACTGTTATGATTTGTAACGGGTTCGACCCATGTTACCCAAACAACTCAGTTCAGGTGTAAGTAAATGTCTGTGCTGTTTGAGGGAGGGACGTGCTAATGATTTGGTCGGCTCTGTGTGTGTGTGTGTGTGTGTGTGTGAGAGAGAGAGAGGGGTGTCGCGGTCGTTTTCAGTGAAACAAAGGCTCAGCTGAAAAATGTTAGGCACATCAGTCACTTAACCACCAAAAAAAGGTATTTGAGTGTTATGATAGCTGTAATATAACAGATGCGCACTGAATACTAAACCTAAACCAGGCACGGAGATTAATGAACCAAGATAGCCCCCATACCCGTTTAAAAAAAAAAAATAAATAAAAATACCAAAGAATATTATTGTGTATAGACTGATTAAAAACAATGCAATTTATGCTATCATAAGGAAAATAAGTTCTTCCATTCCAATGATTAAAAAAGGTAACAATGTCAACTTTAGAATCTAGAATCCAGGAGATTAAAATTACACAAATTGAAATCAATGAAAGTCTCCAGAAGAGCCTCAGATTCAAGAGGTTTTTAAAGTGGGGAGAAGTGCATTTCAATTCCTCTGAATGTATAGGTGAGAACAGCCGATTCACACCTGGGGAGGGTGAATAATTTGTATTTGAATGTTGTCTGGCATTGTAAAGCACTATAGTGACACTAAAAGAACAACCCAGGATTAATAGGAATTCTTATACTGCATAAACATTATTTAGCACAAAAAAATTCCTCGCGCTCGGGAAAACTATGCGTGCGGTTGAGCGCTGGTTAGACTATAGGAAATTAAATCGGAGGGGTTTTATTTAGACTATTAAAAAAATAACCTGCGTCTATTTTTAGGCGTGCCAGCTGCCACTTAGTTAGAAGTTTTCAATACAAAGCTTATAATGCCCACATGACATGACGGAATAAGGCACGGCTGGTGATGATTGGGATGATTGGGAGGAGTGGATTTTACTACGCGGTGTGAGTGCAATGGCCATCCGTCTGCTCGCGCTGACTCTGCTCTCCGCGGATGGTACCGCCCCCCTCCCACCTCTCGCTCCTTGGAAGTCCATGGGGCGCGTTCCATTTGCCCTGCTTGCATGCCGCACTTCCGCGTTGTTGCACGCGCGCTGCATACACAGCGCGTATTAAAATCCACTGTAGCCCAACAAACCCCGAGTATTTTATAGCGCAGGGTGCAAGCCCGGGCAACGATAGCAACGATAGCTCACCAGTCATGTGTAATTCTGCGGTCCCGCTGCTTCGCATGTCTGAAGGGGAGGCCGCCTAACTAGTGCGCAAGGAGCGATATTGATTTGGGCGCACGCCGTGACAGGCTGAAAAAACTGTGTCAGATTAATATGCAAAAACTATATAATAAAACTATATAAGACTACATGCCTTTATAAGACTCAACTTTTATTTAAGCGCACTCACAATAACGAAAAAACGTTGTGATTTTGTAAGTGTTGTGATTTTGTAAGTGTTGTAAGCTGCGCTGCTCTGTATTGTTTTTGGTGAACTTGAGCGCGTCAGAAAATGAACGCAAACGTTTTTTTAAATGGTCAGAGTCAGTCTGCTTGCTGTTTTCCCGACGCGTTCATAATCATTAGTCTACTTCTGCCGGTCGCTCTGGAAAACTCCATGCATGCGGCAGAGCGCTGATTAAAACTATGGAGTAAATTAAAGAGGAGAATCACGATGCCGAGTCGAAGTCCTGAGCCCAAACCTCATTTAAATTAAATTAACAAATATTATAAGTAAAAAACAATAGCCCATGTTTAGAAACCGTTTATAAATTCTTTTCGACATGAGTTGGTCCGGTGTTATGCGCAGAGCGCCGGGAGATTTCCTGAAGCTCAGAAATCACTGGGCATGTTTTCTAAATAGCCGCTATCTTTAATAACTGATGGAGGTTTTGAGCTGTATACACACGCATTCCTGCCTAAACAACTCTTAAAACTACACCTGTAACACAATAAACAGTAATATTTCAAACATTCTGCAGGCTGATATTTGGAGAAAGGAAAGAATAATGAATAAACCAGTTGTTGGGTCAAAATAACCCAACCAGGTGTTCATTTGTAAACTACATCTCATATGAGCCAACATGAGCAACCCAACAATGTGTTTAAAGTACCTGAAATAATGCAGAACTTAAATAACAATAAACCGATACAGAGATACGCTGTATAACGGTCACTGTTGTATTTACGGCAACGAGCGAAAATGTCACTTTGCGCCACCTGGCGGCCATTTTACGAATGACTTTGAAATGCAACTGATTTATTTTGGCCGCTGACGTTTTTACGCGGCGGTGAGCGCGACGGTAATAACCATTCCAATTGATCAACTACTGTACATGGGTTGTTGTGAGGATGGTTGGAAACTGATTGAAAATTCTCTGGTCATCCACTGGTGACCCATTATTATTTAGAGTGATGAAAATTAATACAGTCAGCATATGGTAGATGTTATGGAATGGAAGGAAGCCTAACAGTAATTGGGGCAGTGGACCTGATTGATGCAAGAAATACAGTAAGAGCATTATATAGACTCAGACAGAGAGAGAGAAAGAGAGATTGATATGTGAGGTGACCAATTTGTAGGATTATGTAGATGAGGATATAAACGGACCTCACAATCATGGCATAGATACAATATAATACACATCACACATGAGAATGAAATGTCCTTTTGTATAATGTGATATAAAAGCTCAATTACTAGCCGCTGATTGTTGGACAGTAACTAGGCGCAATTCATCCTGAGGTCATGGGAGCAGGCCTACAATCTCTTTTTAGATGAAGTGGGTGTGACATATTAGACTGCACATACAGTATATGATCCTGTCTCCTTTTTTTGGTTTATAATTCATTTGACTGTCCCCTCAGTGTTGGGGCTGAAAGTTGGGACACACCTTTTAATTTAAATTCTTTTCTTTTGTAATTTATTTTGTGCTTTTTAGAACAATACTGGCGATTTCTAAACTATGAAATAACACATAGGGCATAAGGTAACTAAGTGACATGAACAGCAACAGTCAGTTGTTATTTTAAGACTTAAAGATCAATAGTTCTTGCAAGTATTGTCAAGTGCATTTGCAAAAAACCATCAAGCACCATGATAAAACTGGCTCTTATCAAGACCTTACCGGGAAAGAAAGACAAAGATTTATCTCTGCTGAAAAGGAGAAGTTCTCAAAAAACACCAATTTACAGCACCTCAGATTAGAGCCGCTTTAAATGCTTTACAAAGCATAAGTAGCAGATGCATCTCAACTTGCGTTCAAAGCAAGTTCAAAGACATTGCGAACTGTATTTAAATATTGCATATTTTGGATATCTTCAGCAATGTTTTACAATGTAAAAAAATAGATATGTATTTTCATATTTGGTGCATATACAGTAGTTATTATTTGTATGTCTACGTGTGATATTTCTAATTAATAATTTTTTTCTTTACTTTAAAAAAGCCTAGCGAATCAATACTATTAATATATTAATTGCATCACACGGCAACTTGCATTCACATCAATGAATAAATGTTATTAATCAATGTCCTGTGAGCTTCACAGCCGACTGCTTGCTTCCATGTTACCAAAAACCTCCATGCATTTTGTTGCCTTATGCTCTAGTCCAGTGGGATGCCTTGAGACAATACAGAAATCAATGCTATTTAAACACTGAAACTATTTAAAGTATCACTGAACATATACTGGGTCATATTAGTAAAACAAAAAAACAAAGGAAAGGACATCAAGACAAACAACATATAAAACTATAAAGACAATATTTTAAAAAGAATGACAATAAAACTAAACAGGTAATCTGAAATAAAATCAGTAGCAGCATTAGCTTACGCTAGTAAACTAATTATTATGGTAGTCAATATTAATTTGAAATAATGCTGAGAAACGCTGTTTTGAATTAATATTGACTACCATAATAATTACTAGCACGAGTTGATGCTGCTACTGATTTTATATGCCATTTTTTTCACTCGGCTCTGGTTGATCAGGTGTTGGTCATCATCAGCAGGCACTGGTTCATCATCACTGACCTGCTGCACTTGCAGCTTACACTGATGAGTGGTGTATCTTACACTGCATCAAGATGATCCCCCCTGCCAAATGTTTATGATATCTCACAAACAAAGTGTTTAAGTGAAATTCCACCCATACAAGTGTGACAAATATACAAAGAAAAAAATCAGGAAGGGGCAAGTACTTTTTCATGGCATTGCACATGTAGTCAGATTGTTCCACTGGGATGAAACTGTGCCAGGTGGAGTTATAGCACTTTCAAAATCATACTAACTTTATGAATAAGTTTAAATGACGAATGTTTTTTAACACCCTTGTGACTCAATAAGAGACAATGCAAATTTTCTAACAGCCTGTAAATGATGCATTTTGGCAGTATTTATTTTCTTGCATCTTTTGAAATAAATAAATTTTAAAAAATCAGAATACTGACAAAAATGTCTCATTTGTCTCATTTGCTGTCAAACTATTTATAAGCCTCCTGGGTCTCTGTGAGACTGGTACTACTGGACACTGAAAATATTGTCTTTCTATGTAGTTTTAAATGTTGTTTGTCTTATTGTTCTTTCCTTTGTTTCACAAATATGACCCATTATATGTTCAGTGATACTTTATTTTATTATTATTATTTTTTTTTTTTTGTATTGTTATATTTTTATACTAGTAAGTAGTTGTAAAAATTAAGTGCATGCGTTTTAACATAAAACACATCTTTTGTACAAGGACTCCATTCATAGAAAAATTTTAATGATTTGAATGTTTAAACTTAACACTAAGTATTCCTCTGAAATCCATAGACCAACAAAAGTCTAATTCTTCCTATATAACATAAGAGCTTAGAGTGGCCATTACCCTAAAAATGTCTGTGCTTCCTTCTTCTGTACTTTTGATATTAGGCTGTTTGGCATATGGGAATGACTGAAAAGTGCATATTCTCCCATGGGTATATTTCCCCTGCTGCACTGGGACCTCCACAGTTCTGTCTCCTGGAATAGCTTTTTAAGGGAATGTATAAACGAGGGAAGGACATTTTAAGTTTTTTTAGAGTGTTTCTCAATAAGGTTTTAGCAAGGGATTTCTAAAGAAATTGTTTAGCCAGATGAAAGAAGTAGTACCCTTTTCATGCATAAAGATTTGAATTCGGAGTGTCCTTAATGTGATGGAAAATCTCTTCTGTGAAAGTAAGATATGAGATAACATCTTTCAGTTAAAAGTCCTGCCTCTAGCATCTTAGACGATCAATAAGCAGACAAGATTAAAACCTTTCAGTAGCTGAATCATTCTCATGTGAGTTTATGTGAACTTTTCTGAAACTGGTTATGAGAATAAAAAGCATTACATCCAAATCTGTGCTGTACTGTCCATCTAATAACCTATTCTTTAATGTAAAACCTAACATTAAAATCTACTTGTGAACATTTTGATATACTGTAATAGTTTAAATTTCTCAAACCTGTGGAACTATTATGGTCAAAGTTAAACCCACAAACCCACATGTACTTTATACTGTATGTACAGTACAGTATATGTTAGAGTTAGCTTTATTTGTTTATCGGCATTATTTATGGTTGTTTTTCATTATGAGTGATTTATTTATTGATTTTTTTATAAATTTAATACTTAAATTTGTTTCTTTGTTTGGGAATTACCTGAATATTTTTTTATTTATTTTATTAATTATAGAGTAAAATCAATTCCCTTAGGCATTTTTCATCCATGGAATATTTCCCCTTGATATTTACATTTTTATAGGTATAAAAATAAAAAAAGAACAGAGAGCATTTATTTTTTTCCCCCTCATAGAATAAAAACACTACTCAAAGGAAATAATTAATGGTGATGATTCAGTGCTTGTTAGATGCTCAGCGAAGTGCTGTACTTGGGTGAATGCCTTAGATGTTGTTGTCACTAATGAGCAGAGTGCATAAATCTTCCAACCTAGTGCAGCAGATTACTATTGAGAGTGTACCCCTGTTGTTTTTGAGGTTATTTTTTATATATTTGCTCCTTTATGTGATTTATAGACAGATATGCAGTAAATACTCTTCTTGTTGTACAGGTATGAGAATCTTGGTGACACTCTTGCTGGACACTCTTCCTATGCTGGGCAATGTGTTGCTGCTCTGCTTCTTTGTCTTCTTCATCTTTGGGATTGTTGGGGTCCAGCTGTGGGCCGGGCTGCTCCGTAACCGCTGCTTCTTTCCTGTGAACTTCTCAGTGTAAGTGTCCAGTGATCAGTCACATAGGCATAGGTCACAGCATTCCCAAGACACAACTTAAATGTTAGGTACATAACGTTGCAATCATAAATACTCAACCCCGCATGACATTTAAGTGATGTAAATGAACGATAATGAGAAATAAATGACATAAGAAACTCATTAAACAACAAAGAATATTTATTGCTACATATTTGTTACTTTGAAAACAAAAGTTGACTTACTGAAACTTTGAAGGTCAAATGACACATGTGCATGTGTAGTATTGTTCAAACCCCAGCTTCAGAACTTTGTGGAGAATTTTTTAGCTTTTATAACTTACCAAAAATATTTTTTATAAGTGCTGACAAGCTTCTTCCACCTAAGGGTCAGAATCTTTGTCCATTCTTCACATGCAAAAGTCTCTAGCCCAGTAACCTCCATGCTGTAGCTGCCTTCTTTCAATCCCACCAAAGATATTTAATTTGATTTAAATCCGATGACTGAGAAGGCCACTTCAGGACATTCCAGGATCTTTATCCCAACCAAGCGTTGGTTGACTTGGAGTTGTGCTTGAGATCATTGTCTTGCATTGTCACTTGTCACCAAGTCTTAATTTTTTAACAAAAAGCATCATGTTCCACTTTAAAGTGGCCTGGTATCTCTGGGAATTCATGATGCCAGATAGACGATCAAGATAGCCAGTTCCTGCCGAAAAAGAACAGCTCTACATCATCAAATTCTTCTGGTCACATTCTTTTGGTCTTCCACATACCAAACATACCAATGGTCCATATGTCCAAAAAGTTTCAGTTTGACTTCATCGTTCCATAGAACTGTCTCCCATAACTCTTATTCTTATCCAAATTCCATCTGGCATATTTAAATTAAACTTTGATGTTCCTTGTGGTCAAAAGTGGAGTGTGTGAATGAACTCCTTGTTTATTCAGTGCACGTCTTATTGTTGCCACTAAGGCACTCATAACAGGTCATCCTGTAGGTGTCTACCATTTGCATGTTTTTTGATGAATTATTATTATTTTTTTTCCACGGCAAGGGAGGTTTGCAGCTGTGCCATGAGTTTTACATAAAATCTTATAATGCTCCCAATGGTGTCTCTTAGAATGTTATATATTTTTGGAAATCTTCTTATACCCAAGGCCGTTCAGGTATGACGAAATAATCTCCTCTTCTTTCAGCTTTTGTGGAAGCTCCATTGTCCTTCCCATGATTGCAACTCACCTTAAATAGCTTCATGGGTGGGGTTTATATATGCATCACAGCTAAAGCAAATGAAGGATCATTTTAGAGTTCCTAAAGCCTTGATTATAATTTAACTTCACTTTAGGCATTTTAGGCCATAAAAACTGTTAGAAAGCTTTAAAATCAACAATATTATATACAGGTTAAATAATTGTGTCATGGCCATCCTAACAAAATATCCTGTTACACACAAATACCACATCATCCATTTTCTGTGTTAATTTTACAGTATGTATCCTTTAAATAATAAATCCTTAAAATCTTTGGAGGTGGTTGAATATTTCTGATTGAAACTGTACATGCTTGATAATTGTTACTGCTTATGTACATGTAAAATAGTTGCATGCTGTGGCAAGTTGCGTAAGGTCTTTTCGGGAAACATTCATCTGTCAGAGAAATGTATTTTCTCTTAGTATCTGTTCTAGTTGCATCATTTTCTGGCTCATATCTTGTCCTATAGCTGACGTAGGAGTTTCAGCATCAGAATGTTCTGTAGAGCTTCCTTCATGACAAAAGAACCAGCTTCATCCTTGCACTCCAAGAAAAATTGTCCCAGCATTACCTGACGCTTTGGATTTATTATGATTATGATGTTAAAGTTAAATAAAAGTGCCTTGTTGTTTTAAAATGATGTGTCATTTTCATGTATATCAGTCCCCAAAGAGTAGACCTGCCCCATTACTACCACGTTGATGACGAGAGCCCATTCATCTGCTCTCTGATGGGGGATAACGGCATGCGGCACTGCAACTCCATACCTAGGTTGCATGAGGAGGGCCTGCAGTGTCAGCTGGACATGGGAGCCTATAACAGCACGGATAACACTACATGTGTCGATTGGAACCAGTACTATACCAACTGCTCTGCTGGGGATGTCAACCCTTTTAAGGGTGCCATCAACTTTGATAACATAGGCTATGCCTGGATTGCCATTTTTCAGGTAAGTTTTCACCGTTCATTTTGCATTGAGGTCGACATCTTTGGGATGATTTTTTCCAATATTTATTTATTAACGCAAAATTATTGTAAAAATGAACAAAAATTTTAATTATTGCCAAACTTTACATAAATTCTCATCTGTGCACATATTATCTGTAATAAATTACAGTGTTTTGCAAATAAAAAATTTCACAGGTCCATGTTGATTTTTATGCGATTAATTGTGTAGCACTACTCACATCAAAATGCTGTTGCTGTAACATGCTGCATCCTCTGGATTTTTGGAAAAGCCTTCAGTTTCAGAATAGTTCTTTCAGTTACTGAGTAAAGATGACAGTGTGACCCATTAATATTAGATAACCTTTTATCACAAGGCAATGCTAATAAGTCCTTATTACTCAATGCATTATGGTATTAAACCTCTGGTTGATGAAACACATATCTCACTGGGATTTCTTAGCATGTTTGGGAGGAACAAAAGAAAAATAAATATATATTTTTTTAAATTTGGACCACTACCACGTATCTCATAGAAGAGAGAGAGTTTGAAGGCTTAATTTTAATGAACTGCTGCCAGTTCTGTAGCCTGAAAGTCTGTTGGCTATAATATGAATTAGTCTGAGAGCACCTTGTACTATTGCTCTAAAGATTACAGGAGATTTGTTTCTATTTCCCATCTGATGAAAGGATGAAAGAATTAGAGTGCGTCTCTGCACTGGGATTTCCCCTCGAATCCGCTGGTCCTCCAGGCCATGCTAAGGGATCTCATCACTGCCTAATGATGCATTTCTGAATTCAGGAACAACAGCTGCACTGAGCCATTTGTATGCTGTGCTAAGGCTGGCCAGACTATCTAAAAAAAAAACATTTTTATCACATAATAGTGTTTGTTATTCGTATTATACATTACTACTGCACAAAATATAAATTTCTCTATTTGTCAAAGTAGATAAGAGATATGTAATGTATTGAATATGCAGTTGCTTGACAGTTTTATTAATTTTCTTTCTTGCTTTAGGTCATCACTCTGGAGGGTTGGGTGGACATCATGTATTTTGTAATGGATGCACATTCCTTCTACAATTTTATCTACTTCATTTTCCTGATTATAGTGAGTGGCTTTCAACCCATTGTGCAGCTTTTTTTTTTGCCAGAATCTAGTGCTATGCCTCTCTTACCCACAATATATCTCATGATTAGCAACACATTTCCTGTATACTGTACGTACTTTTGTATTTGGGATGTTATTGTTCAGATTATATTAATAATATTAATTCCCACACTAACTACCCCTCAAAAGTAGTTTTAAGATTAGTCTAACATTTTCAGGCATTAGACTAAAAAAGCCACCAAAAAAATGATTTTATTTATTTTAACCTCTTGAGATCTGAATGTTAGATCCTGATAGCATGTTCAGTAAAATATTCTGATCTTATTTATTTATTTATTTTTGTAACAAACCTGGTTAGGGAAATACAGTACATCAGTATAAATCAGTGGCTTTTAACTCCCGAAGGACCACTTGCCCTGCACATTTTAGTGTTTTCCTTACTCTCACACCCACTTCAATTTAGAAAAAGCTGTTAATTAGCTGATTAGTTAAATCAGTTGTGCTGGGAGCTGAGAAAAACACTAAACTATGCAGGGCAGGTGGTTCTGCAAGCTCAGAGTTAAAAACCACTGTGGTAAAAAAAAACAGTGATTTGTTCACCAGAAAATGGTGTTGTGTTAGATGCCTATTAGGTATATGTTTACCTAAATTATTGTTTACACCACTTGGATCTAAAGACCTTAGGATAATCTGCAGGATTTTTTCAGGGTTACATTTTTAATCTAAATCATATGCCAGATTAAATAACTGTTACATCTGTATGGAAAAGCCTATGCCAGAGTGGGTAAGTGGTGTTTGTCCAAGGGTTAATATGTCAGCTGTAACGTAGTTAATGTGAAACACAATACCCTGCCTGAAGCCTTTTAGCTATTCCCTTCTATGAAAGGCAGTCAAGAATAAGTAGCAGTAATCACTTACACTTCTCTAGTGTTATGGGCTTTTGATTGCTTTGTAATGCCTGGTAACTGAATAATGTTACAATCATACTGCAACATTTTTCCGGGGGAAAAGAAACTGAGCTAAGCAAAACTAAATTGTGCTGAGACGGCTGTTAAGTTTTTGTCAGTTGCCTGTATTCTCTTTTCTCTCTAGGTGGGCTCATTCTTCATGATCAACCTATGTCTAGTTGTCATAGCCACACAATTTTCTGAAACAAAGCAGCGGGAAAGTCAGCTGATGAAGGAGCAGAGAGTACGATTCATGTCCAATGCCAGCACACTAGCCAGCTTTTCAGAGCCTGGTAGCTGCTATGATGAGCTCCTGAAATACCTGGTTTACATTGTTCGAAAAGCCACCAGACAGTTAGGACACCTAGTTCGGGCAGCTGCTCGCCAGGCTGGCATCAGGATATGTGCCTCACCCACCCCTGAACCTGCAAATGCCAAGAGACGAAGGCACAGGAAGCAGCAGGGCTCCATTCATCACCTTGTGCACCATCACCACCACCACCACCATCACTACCATCTTGGCAACGGGAATATCTGGAGTGATAATGCCCAGGAGATCGAGGTCTCTTCACAGAACAACCGGAATGGTGCAGGAACAGGACGTCTAACGCTCCCCACTATTATGCCTCTACAGGACCCGTCCCCACCAGTCCCCACCTGCTCTGCTGCTCTGGGCTCTAGCAGTGTCGAATCTATACACAGCACCTATCACACAACCTGCCACTTGGAGCCTCACCGTGCTGCCACTTTAGGCCATCCAGTACTGCAGGCTTACAAGAGAAACTCAGTTCCATTTGCTGCACCAGTGCATAAGAACTATCCGACTTTGCAGTCCCGTGTAGCACTGGAACAGCTCCGGCAAAGGGCACTGGACCCTGGAGGAGCCTGTTGCACTGCTACCATCCTCAGCAACCTCAACATACCTCCAAACCCTATCAACACGTCCCAGTGTGTGTTGGCTACACAAGGATCTGCAGGTAAATGAACAAACCAGGTTCTATCCATGATGAGTTTCTCAAATAGGTTAGCTATTTTATGATTATTGGTGAGTTGTTACATGGTTTTTGGAGGTACTTGTATCAGGTCTTGTTGAAAGCTCAAAAATATTTAACTTAAGTTTACATGTATAAAGCCTAATCATTTACTAAATACATTCCAGGAAATTCTTCACGCAAGCTCTCCAATGCCAACTGCAGTGGTACAAATTTGGATGCTATGCTGATGTTTGACCCTGAGACCTGCCCATACTGCATCAAATCAGTGGGTAATGAATCAGAGGGAACCGAAGCAAATGAAACTGCAGACTCAGACAGCGAAGGAGTCTATGAATTCACACAAGACGCACACTATCGGGATGGCAGAGACCCCAATAGGAAAAAGAAGTTTAAATTAGGGGCACGGGCAGCGAAGGTAGTGCGCTTCTGGAGACTGGTGTGTGACACTTTTCGTAAGATTGTAGACAGCAAGTATTTCGGACGAGGCATCATGATCGCCATCCTCATCAACACCCTCAGCATGGGAATTGAGTACCATGAGCAGGTTAGTGTTTATCAGTAGTTGACTTGTCTGCTGAAGATCTGTCAAAAGCAGAGAGGTGCAATTAATATTGTTTGCCATTATCCAGGTCATATAGGTTCCTTAATCTACATTATATTAATGTAGATAAAGGTTCTATAGTAATTAAAAACATGATTTTTAATGCTTCTGCTCTGTAAGTATAGACAGTTCCAAAGTCGCGATGAATGTAAGGGTTAAGTGATCATTATGGTGTGATAAGTTGATTAGTGCTTTTTTAATCACTTGAAAAACATAAGAGCTTTTATGTTAATTACATGATAACTTTTGTTTTCTTTATAAAGTCCTTTTAGAAAGGGTTAAAAAATATATATATACACACGTGAATATGGTAAAATGTAATTATTATTAGAAAAGCTCTGGCCAAATTTATCACATCATACATTATTCCTGTATTTATTATACTGTAAGTTAATAGACTTGTGGTGGCACAGTGGCTTAGTGGTTAGTGGCACGGTCCAGGGTTCGGGTTTGATTCCCACCTCGGGTCTATGTGCATGGAGTTTGCATGTACTCTCTAGGTACTCCAGTTTCCTCCCACAGTCCAATGACATGCAGATTAGGCTAATTGGTGTTCCCAAATTGCCTGCAGTGTGTGAATAAGCATATGAGTGTGTACAATATTCCCTGTGATGGTTTGGCTCCCCAACCTGGGAGTACCCCAACTCCAGACCCTGGCAACCCTGTATAAAAGGGGTATAGACGAGGAGTGAGTGAGTATAAGCCTAGGTAGTCCATCTCTTATCCAGAATAACATGTTGGTAAAGATTCTGATGCTTCTTCTTTAATGTAAAGACACTTCATGATGCTCTCAGTCTTTTTTGTTGTCTGCTGAAAAAACCAATGAAAACATGTATCGACTGAATTTAAAGACCAATAAGACATAAGACATTAAAATATAGACAATGTTGAAGGGCACTTCCAGGGCAGCACAGGTAAAGCAGGCTGTAAAGATTACTCCCATGTGATCTACTAATAATCAAATAGTCATGATCTCTTTTTTTTTTTTTTGGCAAGGTGTCTTTATTTCTTTTATCCTATAGGGTTCGCCACATTGGCTCATTTTATCCGCAAGATCTGGTATTATGTTGAATCCCCTTCTGTTGCAACTCTTCCATATATTCTACCAAAGCTTGGAACTGGAACTGCATGAAGTAACTGGGTTGAATGGGCAACAGAGTTAGGCGGTTGCCAAAGGACCCAACTAAGTGTCGAACCTGTATGTAGTAGCGGACTCGAACCCCCAATCCTCAGATCAGCAACCCAGAGACTCAAGGCCCTGATCCTCATGATTAAACCACATTCCTGTGATTTTAAAAAGAGATCGCTTATCCCATGCAACTCGATCACCATTACAACAGACCTCCTCTGGCACCATATTTAACAGACATATTTTTACCATTGGCTTGTTTGTTTTTTAAAATGGTGATTAATAGCATGCTGTGACAGTGCAGATTCTGTCAAATGAAAAACAGGTCAGAGTGAAAAAACCAACAACAAAGTGACAGACTACAAAATAGAACCGCGTACTAAATACATTTTTTGATATTTCCCATGTCAGAAAACCCTGTAACACCAATAGATTAAAGCTGTCCCTGTTGCACTGTGTCCTGCTTCAGGTGTCTGTGTGAGATAAATAGCAGCAGGTAGTACATCGCTCATCTGCTTAATGGCTTATGGCACGACATACTGCTGAGAAATGTAAGGTCTTCCTTTGTTAGGAAAAGAGGGCACAGAAAAGGATGAGATTTATGTATTAATCATTTTCATTGTGGAATAACAGATTCAGTGTCTGTAATGTATCGCCTACATTTAAAAGTTTAGACAACACAACGCCTCACACTTTCAAAGGTCCTCTCAGGAACATGATTCACACCCCAGCTAACTGTGGCAGCAGTTCAATAACTTTCTCACCAGAGAGATGCAATGCTCTGATTATTCAACCAGCAAAGGCTTCAGACTTCAGTAATGGTACTGTAGGTGACGGCTGATAGATGTTTGTGCACAGATGGAGTTCTGATCTGCACGCTATCAGCGGTTTCTTTCTCCCTGCCCTTTGTATAACTTTCCCGAGGCTTGTGGAATTCCAGGCTTTTCACGCATCTCATGCTCATGTTGTTTACTGTAGAGGAGTAATTTGGTCCATGCAGGCAAAGGAGCACAAGTGTGAAGGCTGAACTGATGAGAGGGCAAGAGAGCCACATCTGAAACTCATCGTCCCGTGTTTACACAGTGTGCTCGCATGCCTTGCAGTCTTCCACATCATCCGGGGGGCACGCACCACGGTTCATTCGTGCCCACTTGATGCTTGAAGTTGCTGCCCAGTGCTTAGATGCACACAGAGAGGAAAATGATCTGCCTTTCACAGAAGTTTGACATCCTGATAAATGTGATGCTGCCCCCCCCCACACTTAGCCTGAAAATGGTTAATTCCTGAATAAGAAATCATCCATCATTTTCCTGACTTATTTTAATATGAATCATATTTACCAACTGCTCTGTGTTTAATCCCAGAAGTCCCAGCGTCAAGCATGTGAACTTTTGAACCTTGCATGATAGCTGATGGGTTAACTGGACCAGACTGGTGTGCGAGAGCATGTGAATTGTTGTTGAGTGAATGTGTTGGACCTGAAAGAAAGGCAATGTGAGCTCATGCTATTCATGGGCTTTGCTACGCTCCTGTGGCGCTAGCGATAGCCTGAAGAAAGGCAGCTCACACACATGGATGGTGTTTCCCCATTTTGTATCTCCTCTAGTATTGACTGCTGGAGAATTCTGGCAGAGAAGCTGGCTTTAGCTCGTGGCCCATCTGGAAAACGGGAGACGGCCTAAAGCAGGAATGTGGATTTACAAGGTTACTCGGGTTCATTGACCTAGTCCCTTCAGCAAATAAAACTTGATGCCAACCTGCCTAATTGCATCTGTTCTCTTTTACTGTCCTGGAGCTTTTTATTGCTCTCTTTTTACTGGCCCAGTCTTCTCATCACCACCTTTTCTTGTAATGCTTGTTGGCTTGGATTGGGATATGTCCTGGTGTTCTCCTGCGGAAGACTTTTTAAACCTCTGTTAAGCAGACAATTGATGTACAATGACTCAAGAGCTTTGTACTTTCATCTTTTGACATTATGCATCACATCTCTAAATACATCGTTTCCCGCAAATTTAGCTTAAAGCAGAGGTTGGAAGTTTCATTTGGATTGCACGCTATTTATTGGGATGCTGCCAAGGGGCCAGTGCTGGAGGCTCATTAAAATAAACCTTTTTGTTTAAAACAAAGATTTTCTGCAAAGTGGTTTAGTAATAGTTCTGAAATTCCAAATAATTCTGAAAAATATATACCTTTAAAAACTGAAAAGGATATAGCATCTTCAAGAACTCTTTACGCTAAGAGCAATTCTTTCCTAACTCCAATGATGCTTGCAGAGGAACTCTGGGATATAGTTATCTAGACTCCCAAATAATATTACCCATTCAAAGGGTAATAGCCTGTTTCCTCCACCATTTAGTGATGATGAATGTACAGTATCATTCAATTTATGTGAAGTGCTTTTATTATTCTTGCACTGTTGTAATTTTATTAGCCATGGGTTTCTGCACATTTCCCCTGCCTATAGTACTGACTGATACATGTTGCTCTCTTATGCTTTAGCGCAGAATATGGCTCAATATTCCTTGTGTGCCTCCTAATGATACTGATTATCGCAGCAATTTACGAGGCTACTTTCTTCCCTATTCTCGTTCCTAACAGGGTAAATATCGATGCATGTATGGAAGCCGTTAGTGTCACTACAGACAGGAGGGTGCATTTGGCTTCACATTCTCACACACTCTGTAACCCTGTTGACATTGGTTTAAACTGCATTTCAGCCCCCTGACAAGTGATTTCATTCACTTTATTGATAAACCTTATGCACGAATATTTGACACTAAAGGTGAACAAGTTTTTTATTCTAAACTTTAACTTAACTGTTTAGGATACAATTACTTTGTGTTTATATCCTTAGACTTAGCTAGCATTTCCAAGCATGGTCCAGTGTTAGAATTTACTTAGTTACCTAAATTATATAATTGATAACTTCACAATGGGTGGCATGTGACTTAGTGGTTAACACTTTGCATTTCCAGTCATCTTGCATCTCCAGATTCTTGGTTCAATTCCCACCTGGGGTCTGTTTGCATGGAGTTTGCATATTCTCTGCATGCTTGATGTTTTTCTCTTGGTCCTCTGGTTTCCTTCTACATTCCAGTGCAGATTAGGCTGATTGGCATTCCCAAGTTAAATGAGAGTGTGTGTAAGTATGTGTGTCTTGCGATGGATTAGCACCTTGTCCATGTTGTACTCCGAAATAGGCTTCAGGACCCTCGCGACCCTGTATACTGTACAGGATAAAGCGGTATATACCATGAGTGAGTAATTACACATGTTGGTCATTAGCAATGACTCCTGGGATGGGCCATCTCCACCAGGATAGGCAGAAGCTTTCAGTTCAGTTCTGGTTATCCCTCTACTTTTTTTAGAGATTGCATCCTATATTTCCTCCAAATATTTACTCCAATTTTGCTTTTACAATATTAAAGAGCATTTTTAAACGTTTTAGATCTTGCCAGGATCATTTTGTGAGCAACTTGTTTAGTGAATCGATTGCTACAAAACAATAAATAAAATGTTCTTGGATTGTTCTTGTGTTTATGGATTTGAGGTCATCCGGGTAAAAGTCTTAAAATTAAATAAAAATAAGATTTTTTCCCCCCTAAAACTGATCACTAGCAACTGTCTTATATCAGAAATACTTTACTGAGTGTAGAATTGGCTTTTTTTGTATGCTTGCGGAATAAGTGAAACTATACTAAGCTGCAGAAACAGTGTTTGAGTGTTTTATTGGTAGCATAAATTTTCAGCCCTCGAATAAGTCTCATGAGAAAAATGGAAATGTGCTAGCAGTTTTTTTTTTTCTTTTTCAGTAGTGCTATGAGATGCTTTCAGGTGCTCCATTGAGACTGAAGCCGGCATAAAAATAACAGACTTTTACTATAGGCAATTCTTAACTCTTATCTCCTATACAATAACTGCCCACTCTTAAATTTAATGAGAGTAATACAGTTGTACACAAAACAGTGAGGCTCATATCTGTATATACACCCATCAGCCATAACACTAAAACCATCTACAGTAGGTATCGGGTTCCCCTTGTGCCACCGGGGTGGCCCTGGCCCCTTGGGGCGTGGCTCTACAGGGTCTCTGGGGTGTGCTGTGGGTTGCAAGGTAGGGATTCTATGGATCTGACTTGTTTGTCTGGTGTATACCATGGGTTCTTGTTCAGACTGGGATCTGTGGTGTTTGGACGCCAGGTCGGCCTCCAAACTCCCCAAATTTTTCCAGTGATTTGTGCTGCATCGTGAGTGCCCATAAATTACTGGTGTATAGCTGGTGATCAGTATTGTTCAGTTCACCTGTCAGTGGTGTTAATAGTATGGCTGATCGTTGTATAGATATGATTTTACTGTATGTGATGTAGATCCTGCATATGAGCCTAAGTTTGTATCATACATGGCAGGTCCATGCTGAGTTTTTTTTTCTTGATCCATTTGTGTTTAAAAGAAAATTGTACAACATGGGTAAAAAAAAAAAAAAAGGAACAACTTAATTGTGGCTGATTTTATTTAATTTGATGGACTTAGATTTTAACAAATAGTGACAACCAGTTTTGATTATAATTTCCTCCTGCTGTGAGGTGATGGAAAAGTTCATCAGCCATAGAGCTGTCTGGACGCTTGGAACTGAGGAGGAAAAGATTTAATGAAATAAAAATAATGCGTTAATGAGTTTCTTATTAAATAAAGAATCCAGTGTCAGAAGAAGTATCTTTAAAAGTGTAAAGGGCATTAATCCAGCTAATATGTCTGTTGATTAGAATTTTTTTTATACTGTTGTAATTCATATTGAAAAAGTTTTAATTAAACTGTTACATTTTTTTTCTTGTTGACAATTTTAGCTATAACATAAAAAAATATATATTAAACTGGCAATATCATATATTTATTTATTTATGTATGTGTATATGCAGTATGTGTGCAGTGGGAAGCACTGATGGGGTCGGTGCTTAAGCTTGTGTTAAAAAGTGTTAGCCAAATGGAAAAATATAAACGTAAAACGACTATGAACAACCTGTTCCAAAGTTCAAAAGTATCATATTGCTGATGCAAGTGAATACATATGGAATCACTGTCAATAACTTAATGCCCAAGTCAGTAAGTCACTGATTTATCCTTGGTTTTGGCAATTCTGACAGTTGCTAAATGTCCCCCTTCTCTTCTCCTGAACAGTGGTTGCTCAGTGGTTTAAGGCTCTGGGTTACTGATCAGAAGATTGGCAGTTCAAGTCCCAGATCCACCAAGCTGTCACTGTTGGTCCCATGAGCATGGCTCTTAACCCTGTCTGCTCTAGGGATGTTGTATCATGGCTGATCCTGCACTCTGTCCCCAGCTGCCTAACGCATTGCGATATGCTATGAAAAGGATCTCTCTACGCAGTAATGTATATATGACAATAAAAGCTTCTTCTCCATTTTATTCTTTTCTCTTTGCACAGACCTCTCTCAGATGCATATTGTATGCAGACATAAAAGGGCCCTTTGTGTGCTTTGCATTACAGTACATGATGCTTAAATTGCATCTTTAGTCTCCTGTGCCAGTATTGAATACAGTATAATACGCAAGATTTTCGCCTCAGAATGCAAACTGATTACACTCGAACACGGGTGCAAACAGCTTAGCACATCAGGTTCAAAGTATATTTAAAGATCTTGAACCACCACATGCTGCCAGACCAGCTTTGATGCTCCTTGCCACAGCTTTTACAAGTCTTTAGAACTCACATGAAGGAATGAACAGTATTCCTCCGAAATACTGAACATATGTTTGACCACACTAGTCCAAAATCTCCTGTAGGTGGTTCAGTTGGGTTAAGATTTGGGCACTGTGCAGGCCATAGCATATGCTTTCCATTATTTTTATACTCATTAAACAATTGAGTGAGCCTCTTCTTCTTTATAGATTAAAAGGGACCTTTTCCAAAAGTATAGAAATTTTTATCATAGGATATATTGAGTCAATCAGAAACACCTTGAACTGATTTGCACTTTGTGACAATTATCTGACAATTCGTGCTAAACCGGCAAGAATGCCACAGGGAATAACAGAACTATTTATTTTCCTTTAATTTGTGACATGTCTTTACATCCTGACGACTGGTGTACAATAAATGTGTCAGGTGTACAACAGCAGCAGATACCACTGATTATTTATACAGTGCAAGTTACAGCATGAATGGATATGTATAAGTGTATAAGTATAGGTATTCAGTTTATCCCATTCCACTGGTGCTTTTATTGCAACAATGGTTTTCTCAATTAGATCTGGCAAGATTGTTTGCAATAATGTGTTTAAGTTTAAGACAATTGCTTACATAATTTGATTATGATTATTAATCAAATAAAAAAATGTAGAATACGAAAAACCTTGCAAATTCTCACCTTTTACTTGAAATATTTTTGAGAATAATGTACAGACAATGACCAACCTATCCACTGTATAACCTACTGAAATCAGGAGCTGGGTGTGAGGCTTTTATTGGGCAGGGTGGTGATCGTGGACAGATTGAATCCTGGTCGCCCGTATTCTCCTTCCTGTTAACAGATTTTCCTTTTACGGTCTCATGATGGAATGCTTGTCTTTGTGCCAAAAATGTGGCACATGACGTTTAGTTCCATGGTACGTACCTTGAATGCTTGAAAGTTCAGCTTTAAATTTGTCATTCAGTTACTGCTGTATTCCTTTTCTCCGTTCCCTGTGTACTGCTCTTCAGGATGGGGCTGTCATTGTTATTGCTGCACTGGCTGAGCCAGCTGACTGTGGCGTCTGGTTTACATCAAGTGCTTGTACACTGGCAGGAATAAGCTGATGGTGCTCAAGCTGAAGCACACGGAGGATGATTAATACCGTGCCCGATACGGTATCAGGCTCTAATCATTAGATCAGTTGCTTTGACTGGGATAATAATAATGGGCAGTGTTTTTCATGATGTTTATATCTTGGGCGTGCTGACTTTTGCTTACTGTTTTCAGAAACTGGACTCTCATGCCTTTACACAGTGTAATCATATGAGCTCATCTGTTATCAGAATACGCAGTTATTTATTTACATTTCAAACCTCAAGGCCATAGTTGTGTTTATTACCGAATGCCTTTACAGCAGTATAATTTAGAGGTTTCTCCTTCCAAAAAAATAAGGAATATAACTACAATGTCTCTGTGTTGTCTCTGTGTGTTTGGCAGTAGAAAAGTAACAGCCCATCAGCGGTCTAAGGCTCATTCATCCTTTATTTCTTTTATTGCTCACCCTGTGAAAATGTTCTCCTCTCTTTTAAAAGTGCAGTTTGGGAAGTGTACTAAACGCTAGTAAATTCCATCTTACCCACTGCTGGAGAACATTGTGTTTCCCACGTTTTTTATGCAATCGGGTGCTGTGTGTGTGTGTGTGTGTGTGTTACCTTCATAAATTTAGATGAGTACTGAAAAAGGAGCAGATCTTCACAGTAACATCCTCTGTGGTCCCATTCATTCTCTGACTCCCCAGTTAGAGGTTAAAAGCTTGAGGGCAGCTGGCTCAAGTCTGAACTTGAGTTACTGTCTGTGTACAGTTTCACATGTTCCTCTTGTGTTCATGTGGGTTTTGTCCCGTTGTTCAATGTCCTCCTATTTCCCGAAAACATGCCTGTATGTGGACTGGCTTTAGAATATCGCCTGTAAATTTGTGAATTTGTTTGTGAAT